>NC_133533.1:6868022-7220720 GCF_048544455.1 Silene latifolia | reverse complement strand
CTTATCTTGGGGTTAACTCGTTTAAACTATTTTTTTGTGGACCTACTAACCTCAAATAATTTAAAACCAACCCTAAAATCCCAATTAGTTATCAAATAACCTCATTTAGCGAAAAATTCCAAATTGTACCATAGAAGTAACTAAAGAGATTGTATACGAATGAAACTAGGAAAGAAATAATTAAAGAGAGAGAATTTTCATGATAGAATCTCATATAAATACTCTATTCGTGGCTGCATAGTCATAGTTCCATGGAGATGGATGTAGAGAAAAAGATTAAAGGCGGAGATAAAGGACGGAATTCCAATACGAGTGATGCATCAAATGCAGACGTTCCTGAAGAAATTCAGATTGATATCCTGTCAAGGCTGCCACCGCCCAAGTCATTGTCGAGATGCAAGTGTGTTTCGAAACACTTGCAACGACCTTATTTGTCTCATTAGCCCATCTTTAAAGCGTTTCAGTCTTATAAACGTAAAAACCCGCGATTTTATCCAGCTTCCTGAAATAAATATGAAGTCCGCGTTCATATCTTGGAGTGCATTAGGGTTTGATCCTGTACACAATGTATTCAAAGTTCTGAGTATTAATGTTAAGGAAAGAAGAAGCAAAGGGTGTGCTACAACCACGGCCGCGATATTGACTGTTGGATCTAAATATTGGAAGCCAATAGAGGATGAAAGTTTACCTAGTTCAATGACCAAGGACTTTCATTGGTATAGGACCGATTGCCTTTGTCTTAATGGAGTCATCTATTGGGTCGCTAAATATACAACCGATTATTTTATTGTGCTAACCGTTGTTGCTTTTGATTTGAATCGTGAGGCGTTCAAAGGTAACGAGCTTGCTGTCACGAGAAACCGGCCGAGAAATATGAGACTCGGATACTTTTTGACAACCTTGAAAGAATGCCCAACTCTGTTCATTTGGAAGATTAATAAAGGTGATGAGACTCAAGAGGTAGAACAATGGACATTATTTAACCATAAAAATCCGAATGCAGCTTGGAAAAAGAGGAATTTTACGGTTCCTAATTTTCCCATAAAGGTGCCTTTCGGCTCTCAGTGTATACCTGCTGGAGGTGGTAGCACCGTGCTACAATGTTCAAAAAAGATTAATTCCGAGTGTTGTTGGTATTTATCGTATGATCTTGAGAATTTCGCCATAGAGTAACATGTTATAGTGTTCTTGTTGATTTTGATGCGTAGCTAATGTTTTGTATTCTTGATAACTGTTCCCTGATTGTTATGGTTGACTTTACCTTATTAAAAGAAACTGTTACAAACATAAGACCAACGTCTATATTTCCCTTATTGTATTCTAGGTTTTGGTATACAAGGTATGATCTTGAGAAGTTCGCCTTTAGAGTAATATACTCCGTAAACACGAATTTGAAAAAAAATCGTTTTATGAATTCGTAAACTCAAATTTTGATTAGTTAAAGTTTTACGGATAAAAAAAATGGGCATTTCGTGGAAAGTGTTAAACCTTAGGGGTACCAGGTAAATTTTGCTACTTAATTTCCAATATGCTAGTAGAAATAAGTTCATTGGTAGCGTTTTAGCCTAATAGCAACAAATACATTTTTTTTGTTTTAAATGAACGCACTTTGTCATTGGTAAAAGAGAGCTATTCCACTTGAACTAGTTTTATTTTTTTTATAAATACCTTACTTATTGGGGTCTTTTAAATGAAGAAACGCCTCGAAAAGAAATAAAAGGCATTTTTTTGGCATGAAAGGTCAAAGGCCTTGAATGAAACGTCTTACATGTTACATAGAATATCTTATTACTAGTCCTGTCAAAACCGACCCGACTCGAATGACCCGTCCCGAACCCCACTCGTGCTCCGACTCGAGGACATGAATATGACTCGAAACCCGAATTGACGTGACCATATTTAACTAGACCCAAATGTTTGTTGTCGCATTTTGACCTTTCCCCAAAACTAGATAACAACCCACCCGAAAATGACCTGAACCCGAAATGACTTGACCTAACTTGAATCCTTGCAAACACGAACAACCCGTACCTGATTGACCTAAGTCGAATCCGATCCGATTGACCCGTTTTTCAGGTCTACTCATTACTTATACAAAGTATCTATAAAATACTATTAAAAGCCTAGGCTAAAATGACCTATAAACTCCATGTAGACAAATCCACATAGGATTTAGAAATGCCACGCAGGATTTAAAAATGTCACGCAGGATTTGAAATCTATAAATATTCTTCTTTACTTTGATTTACTATTCTACGTTTTAATTGTTCATTTTATTACTTTGGAGCTATTTACTCCACTACTACCTTTCATCTACCCTAATTTGTGAATTATGTATTTCACATTTCCTTTTCAATTTCCCTCATTTACTTAGAATTTGTAACCAACATTAAGCCATTCATCTCCCTATTAATGAATGTAATAAAAAAAACGTTATATTATTAATGCTCTAATAGCATGCATGAAGTATATAGCCACTTCATTTCCTGGTTTTAATTTTTAGACTTCTCCCGTCTCTCTAACTCAAATTAAAAATCTTCATATTGTTCCGTTTGTATAATTGTTGTATTCGAGTTGAGATATGCATAATATGTACCATTTCCCATCCTATGGAATCTACTTTTTACCTTATATACACATGAAATGTTTTATGTGTACATGTCGTGAACTTTGTAGGGATACACTTGTGTTTTTTGTTGGGTTTGTTACTTCTTTCGGTAAATTAAATTTCAGTTTCTTTTTGTGATTGTGCTTGACCAGGGATTGAGCACCATGATCTTCTTTAAGGGTTTGTTGTTCGTTCATATTCTACTACTCCGTAAGTCACTCCTTTTGATAATCTTTCTCATCTTTTGTTATTTTTGTTATTCTTGTAAAAGGGGAGTTTATTTTGTTATTAGTGTACGTATTGTTCATTTTGATTTGTTCTAATGCTACTTTTTACTTAACATGCATAACGTACATGAAATTGATTCACTTTTACATGTGAATGTATAAAAAAAGGATGATAAGCTAAGGCAGGTGATGGAGGAGACGATCGAAGGCGATCCGAATTGAGAAGTAGAAATTATTGTAGAAAAGGAAAACGATCAAGTTGGGGTGCGGAGATAGGTGCCCAAAGGATGAGGATCCGAAGCGCCTATACATATCTTTGAATGAGGGCGGATGCGTTGCAACATCTCGGTCATAACGAGTAGTCTGCGATCGGGTCGACTTGAAACAATTACATGTGACCTCTACAAAGGCTACCACGCACCAAGCAACAATCGTTAATGTCGTCGATATATATCGTACATTTAGTTTTTTTTTTTTGGATATTTTATGTTTACTGTTCATTTTTTTTGCAAAAACACCAAATCTCCATAAACAACTTTAATCATAATTGATTACATTTTACTCTGTAAAAAATAAATCATCTTAATTTTAACTTGGGTTGTACATTTTAATGTTGGGCCTATTTATTTTATATAGGTTCCTTTTCTTATTGTTTAGAGTTGTTATGAAGTAGATTCTATTGAATGTTTTTTCTATCAATCATTTGACTTTCATTACTTTTCGTTAAATGAACCTCACTGTATTTTTGATACTTTAATTTCGATTACTCCTTCTGTTCGGTCAAATATTTACCAATTTATTACTAAAATAGAAAGGAAAACAATTGACTAAGACACCCACAAATGGAATATGTAAACTATGTGTGATATTGCATAATACGAATTATAATATTTCCACTCAATTTTCCAGCATTACAAAAGTCATTTAAGCTTAGTAAAAGTAAATCAAATGAATGGCATATACCATTCCGTGCATTGCACGGGTGTTAAAACTAGTTGTTTGTTAAAAAAGAAAAAAGTAGGATTCCTCGCCTATCACTTTCCCTGCCGATTCTATTAACTTGGCCTATTGCCATTTACGACGACGTGCCAGCCTGAACAGTGAACACAACCTCGCAAGAAATTGACGGAATCGCCGGAACTCGAAGGAATTCTACTTACATACCTATTACTTAGGTATGTAATTTACGGAGTATGATGATCAAATTTCAAATGATTTTTTTTCAATAAATAACCTTTGTGGGTCGTGGCTGCCTTAATCATACTAATTTCTGAGTAATATTGTTCCTTTGCAATTCTTTTTCGGTCTTGATCGAACTAACAATCGTCTTTTATTAAAGATCTTGCAAGTTTTAACGTTCAATCACGGTTACTTGAATATTTGATGGTTCCATGGAGATGAATGTCGAGCGAAAGGTTAAAGGAAGAGTCAAAAGGCGGAGGATGTGCGATACGAGGAATACATCAAATGCAGACATTCCTGAAGAAATTCAGATTGATATCTTGTCAAGGCTGCCACCGAAATCATTATCGAGATGCAAGTGTGTATCGAAACACTGGAAGGATACATTAACCATACAAGTGTTCTTGCTTAAACACTCTCGTTCCTATGATAAACATCCAAAACTTGCTTTTGTGGAACACTCGACTTGTTGGAGAAAAGACTCGGTTATCTCATACGAGCTCAACGATGACAACACCCCCAAAATCACGATCACGAGTGTAGCAAAGAAGAAAACAACTACGTCTCGAGTCAGAGGACATGATGTATATTACACTGAATTTCTTATGGGTAATTCATTTTACAAGTCCAATATATGCAACTATTTAATTTGTCTCTTTGATCCATTTTCAACGTGTGTCGGTCTTTTAAACCTAAAAACCCGGGATTTTATCCGTCTTCCTGCTATAACTACTGCTATAACTACCAAGCCTGTGGATCTATTCAGATTTTGGTATGCATTAGGGTTTGATCCTGTACAGAAGGTATTCAAAGTTCTGTGTAGTATTTACCAAAGTGGAAGCAAAGAGTGTACTACCAAGGCCGCGATACTCACTGTTGGATCGAAATATTGGAACCCAGTAGACTTAAAATCTTTACCTAGCTCGCTGATTAAGAACTCGCCTTTGTGGAGTATTACCAATAGCCTTTGTCTTAATGGAGTGATTTATTGGGTCCATTACCAAAATAGAATCAGTAATTCTATTGTGCTAACTGTTGGTGCTTTTGATTTGAATCGTGAGGCGTTCAAAGATAACGAGCTTGTCACGACACCCATAAATCATAGACGATACTATTTGACATCTTTGAAAGAACGCCCAACTCTATTAATTTGGAAAATGCAATATGATGCGACTGATGGGGTAGAACAATGGACATTATTTAACCATAAAAATCCGAATGCAGCTTGGAAGAAGAGGATTTTTACTAAAAAAATTCCCATAGTGATACCTTACGGCGCTCAAGGGGCGACTATTGCAGGAGGTAGCACCCTGCTACAATATTCGAAATTGATTAATTCCGAGTATTCTTGGTATTTATTGTATGATCTTGAGAAGTTCGCCATAGAGGAACATACTGAATTATAGTTTTCATATACTCGTATATCATTTTATGTTATTCCCATCTGCCTATGTGAATGTTAAGATTCGAGATTTTGATAGGTTCGCCTTCTTTTTCATGTGAGACGGTAATCTATCAATGCAATTTCATTCTCAATCAAATTTTTATTATGGATTATTCAGACACCGTTGATTGTGTCGTTAACACAAGCGGAAGGTGTGTACATGAGTACATCCGATTTCCTACCTCACACTTGTAGAAGTCCATGTGATGCTGTGGTAATTTTGTTATTGTTTTTCAAGGCATTTATTTTTCCTAAAAGTTTTAAGAGCTTGTGAAATATAATGTCATATAGGAGTACATAAATACGAACTTTATGGACGGAGGTATTGTGGACAATTGGTCCCAGGTTCGATTCCTCCTCCTCTCTATTGTAATGCGACTAAGTGCGCGCTTCGTTGGAACAAAAAAAAAATACGAACTTTATTTTTAATGTTTTTTTTTATTAAAACCGTGTATTAAATTAGCTTTCACGTGATCTCTTGTCAATGAATCAAGTCAGCTTATTTCAATTCAGTTCGGTTCAGCTCTATTCAGTTAGTTTAGTTCAATTTCATTCATTCGTTCAACTCTTTTCTTCACAAATCAACTCTTATTTCGATTCGATTCATTTCATTTCAATTCACTCCATTAAATTCAATTCGGTTTAGACAGTTTCGATTTAGTTCTCAATTGATTTTAGGAAAGTGTTATTTTGCGGTCTATATAGGATATATTACAGAATTTTATCGGTTTCCAAATTGTGTTAGATAATTAAGGTAAGGGATATAATAATTCTAAGATATTATATGTTGTACAGAAGCATGGGCCACCCCGTGTTGGATGTTGGGCCTCTGCTGCGCCGGTGTCCACAAAATATAATAGTACTAGGGTTTCTTCATTGTAAAATAAGTCAAAAACCCTTTGTGGCTGCCTTAATTATAACGTTTTCACATAAACACAATTACTTTGATCAAAATAAGTTTTGAATATTGTGTTCCTTTTCGTGTTCTGTTGCGATTTTGATTGAATTTAAACCGTCTTAATAAAGTGGTCTTGTGGGTTGAATTCTAGTTACTAGCATAGTTGATAGTTCCATGGAGTTGAATGTAGAGCACTGCAAGACGAGTGCTGCATCTGATGCAGACGATATTCCTGAAGAAATTAAAATTGAAATCTTGACGAGGCTGCCATCCAAGTCATTGTCGAGATGCAAGTGTGTTTCGAAACACTGGGATGATACATTAACCATACAAGCATTCTTGGTTAGACATTCTCGTTCATATGATAAACACCCAAAACTTGCTTTTGTGGCACGCTCGAGTATTTGGGGACAAGACTATGTTATCTCATTCGAGCTTAACGATGACAACACCCCCAAAACGACCACTTTGCCTGTGGCAAAGCCAAAAACAACTGACTCTTTGATCAGAGGGAAGAAATTATCTTCGTCTGATTTTCCTATGAGTAATTATTTATACATGTCCAATATATGCAACGACCTAATTTGTCTCTTTAATCCAAATTCAACTTTTATCGGTCTTTTAAACATAAGAACCCGGGATTTTATCAAGCTTCCTGCAATAACTAAGAAGTATGTGAGATCTTTCAAATATTGGTATGCATTAGGGTTTGATCCTGTACACAAGGTATTCAAAGTTCTGGGTATGACTTATGGACGCATCACAAGCAAAGAGTGTACCAATGCCGCGATTTTGACTATTGGATCGAACTATTGGAACCCAATAGACTACAAATGTTTTCCTAGTTCACTAACCAAGAGCTTGGCTTGGCGGAGTACCACCAATAGCCGTTGTCTTGATGGAGTGATTTATTGGGTCCATAAAAATACAATCGATGATGTTATTGTGCTGACCGTTTTTGCTTATGATCTGAACTGCGAGGCGTTCAGAGATTACGAGCTTGTCAAAACACCCATGCAAGACAGGACATTCAGATATTATTTGACATCTTTGAAAGAGCGCCCAACTCTGTTTATTTGGAAGATTAAAAATAGGGACACCGAAGAGGTAGAACAATGGACATTAATTAACCATAAAAATCCGAATGCAGCTTGGAAAATGAGGAATTTTACTAATCATAATTTTCGCATACCGGTACCTTATGGCTCTTCCTCTTGATGATACACCTGTTGCAGGTGGTGGCATCCTCCTGTTACAATATTGGAAATCGATTAATTCCGAGTGTTCTGGGTATTTATCGTATGATCTTGAGAATTTTGCTATAGAGTAATATGCTATACACGTTCTATATTTATTTCATTACAGTGTTGTAATTGCAATTTAAGATTTTATGTTGCATTTGTGCCTAAAATAGTGTTCACATATATTCGAGTAAAGTGGAGCATCCTGGTATTTGATGTATGATCTTGAGAATTTTGCTGTGGAGTAATATATAAAATTCTCAAGATCATACATCAAATACCAGGATGATTCACTCCACATAGAATCTAAAGAGACAAATTACGAGTGATGAAATTCCTGAAGAAATGAAGGTTGAAATCTAGTCAAGGCTGCCACTCAACTCATAACTCATTGTCAAGATTCAAGTGTGTATCGAAACACTGGAATACTACATTAACCATTCATCATTATACGTCAAGTCCAAAGAGGGATGCAACCTTACTCACATGTCAACAACAATAGCGTTCGTACTAACAACGACCCTTGAAAATTGTGACGAGAATTGCACCAAATGGTCGATAATGAAAATTTCGTAGAAAGCGGCTAAACAATAGCATTCGTACTAACAAAAAAGCAGAATATCATATCAAACAGAGTTAATAAGCAAATTATAAGTCAACATATTTATTAAATCTATTAGACAGCGTAACATGATTTGTTATTTCGCATTATTGGAGTAGCAACAACAGTGATGAGTTTTTGATGATGAAATTAATGTAATCACTACAGTAGAAGACACTACCTCTGTTCTAAAAAGATGGATCCTTTATGTATTGTTTTCGTAATATAGAGGAAGTAGCTTATTGCCCGCCATTGTATTATGTTGAAATATTGCAATTGTATTTGTCGTAATATCGCCATGTCAGTTGCGATTGCAATGTCAATTTCCTAACGTGTGGCGCGTACGATGTCATGGTTTACCGGTATAATATTTATAGCTTCTATTTGCGTAATGCGTATGATATAGCTTCTATTAGTCTGACGAGGGATAAAGCCGCTGGTCTAACTAGCGGCTTTTCCATTGTAAAAATCTTATAAATACACGGCTATTAATGTTATGAATAACAACAATAAAGCCGCTACCTTAATTGACGGTTTTACCTAAAATTTGAAAAAATAAAAAATAAAATTAGTGACGTGGACCTATTGATCCAAATAGTTTAAAACCAACTCCGAAATCCCAATTATTTTGCCAAATACCCTCATTTAGCCATAAATTTCCAAATTGAACCACAGAAGTAATTAAAGAGATTGTATACGAATGAAACTAGGAAAGAAATAATTGAAGAGATAAACTCAATATAATTTAAAAAGATTCGGAGTATATATGATAGAATTTTCATGTGATAATCTCATTCAAATACTTCGATCGTATATAATTAAAGTTCTCATTCAAATACTTCAATCACGGTTACTCGAGTATTTGATAGTTCCATGGAGATGAATGTCGAGCAAAAGGTTAAAGGCAGAGTTAAAAGGCGGATGTGCGATACGAGCAATGCATCAAATACAGACATTACGGAAGAAATTCAGATTGATATCCTGTCGCGGCTGCCACCCAAGTCATTGTCAAGATTCAAGTGTGTTTCGAGACACTGGAATGATACATTAACCATACAAGCATTCTTGCTTAAACACTCTCGTTCATATGATAAACATCCGAAACTTGCTTTTGTGGAACGCTCGACTTGTTGGAGTAAAGACTCGGTTATCTCATACGAGCTCAACGATGACAACACCCCCAAAACAGCTACCCCTCGGATCAGAGGACAGGATGTTTATTTCACTAATTTTGTTATGAGTAATTTTTACAAGTCCAATATATGCAACGACCTAATTTGTCTCTTTCATCCATTTTTAACGTGTGTCGGTCTTTTAAACATAAAAACCCGGGATTTTATCCGTCTTCCTGCTATAACTATTAAGTCGGGTGATCGATTCAGATTTGGGTATGCATTAGGGTTTGATCCTGTACAAAAGGTATTCAAAGTTCTGTGTAGTATTTACCGAAGCACAAGCAAAGGGTATACTACCAAGGCCGCGATACTGACTGTTGGATCGAAATATTGGAACCCGATAGACTTAAAATCTTTACCTAGCTCAGAGACTAAGAAGTTGGCTTTGCGGAGTATCACCGATAGCCTTTGTCTTAATGGAGTGATTTATTGGGTCCATCAAAATACAACCAATTGTTTCGGTGATTTTATTGTGCTAACCGTTGTTGCTTTTGATTTGAGTAGCGAGGCGTTCAGAGATAACGAGCTTGTCACGACACCCATAAAAAGCCAAAGACAATACTATTTGACATCTTTGAAAAAGTGCCCGACTCTCTTCATTTGGAATAATATGCAATTTGATGAGACTGATGAGGTTGAACAGTGGACATTATTTAACCATAAAAATACGAATGCGATTTGGAAGAAGAAGAATTTTACTAATAATTTTTCCATAGGGGTACCTCACGAGGTTCATGCGGCAGCAACTGTTGCAGGAAGTAGCACCCTGCTACAATATTCAAAATGGATTAATTCCGAGTATTCTTGGTATTTATTGTATGATCTTGAGAAGTTCGCTGTAGAGTAACATATTTTAGTTTTCATATATATCGTTTTATGTCCCATTTTCCTTTGTGAATGTTAAGGTTCGAGATTTTGATACCTAATTGTATTTCATAGTTTTACTCATAATATATTTTTTTTAATGTCATTCCCATTTCTCGTGTATTTTTTGCCTGGGGTTCGTTCCACTTCAAATGGAGCCAAGAATTTATTGTAATTCAGTTCCAAGTTGCGATAATAGAAAATATAATAGCCGACTAAACTTGTTCGCCTTCTTTTTCATGTGAGACGGTAATCTATCAATGCAATATTTCTCAATCCAATTTTTATTATGGATTATTCAGACACCTTTGATTGTGTCGTTAACAGTTAACACAAGGGGAAGTTGCGTACATCCGATTTCTTTTTGCCTCACAGTTGTAGAAGTCATGAAATGCTGTAATGATTTTGTTATGTACTGATCTCTTGTGAATGACATTTAGATGTCGAATTTTTAAAATCAGATTTTCATATGACTTTTAGACGTCGGGTTTTCTATAAGTCTGCACGCAGTCGATTGATCATGATTGTGTCCATAATATTTTTAGTTCTCAATTGATTTTTAGGAAAGTATTATTATGCGGTATATATAGGAATATAGGATATATATAACAAAATTTTCGGTTTCCGAGTTGTGTTAGAATAATTAAGGTAAGGGATATATAATTTCTAAAAGGACTAGGATATTGTATGTTGTGACTTGTGCGGAAGCGTGAATAACCCGTGTTGGGCCTCTGCTGCGCTGGTGTCCACAAAAATATAATAGTACCAGAGTTTCTTCATTGTACAAATAGTCAAAAACCTTTTGTGGCGGCCTTAATTATAACGTCTTCACATACACATACTTTGATTAAAATATTTCCATGGAGTTGAATGTAGAGCAAAAGATTGAAGGCAAAGATAAAAGACGGGAATGCAATACGGGTGCTGCATCTGATGTAGACGACATTCCTGAAGAAATTCAAATTGAAATCTTGACGAGGCTGCCATCCAAGTCATTGTCGAGACTCAAGTGTGTTTCGAAACACTGGGATGATACATTAACCATACAAGCGTTCTTGGTTAGACACTCTCGTTCATATGATAAACACCCAAAACTTGCTTTTGTGGCACGCTCGAGTATTTGGGGACAAAACTATGTTATCTCAGTCGAGCTTAACGATGACAACACCCCCAAAACGACGACTTTGCCTGTGGCAAAGCCAAAAAAACCTGACTCTTTGATCAGAGGGAAGAATTTATCTTCCACTGATTTTCCTATACGTAATTATTTATACATGTCCAATATATGCAACGACCTAATTTGTCTCTTTAATCCAAATTCAACTTTTATCGGTCTTTTAAACATAAAAACCCGGGATTTTATCAAGCTTCCTGCAATAACTAAGAAGTACGCGAGGAGTACTTCCAAATATTGGTATGCATTAGGGTTTGATCCTGTACACAAGGTATTCAAAGTTCTGAGTATAACTTATGGACGCATCACAAGCAAAGAGTGTACCAACGCCGCGATTTTAACTATTGGATCGAACTATTGGAACCCAATAGACTACAAATGTTTTCCAAGTTCATTGACCAAGAGCTTGGCTTGGCGGAGTACCACCAATAGCCGTTGTCTTGATGGAGTGATTTATTGGGTCCATAAAAATACAATCGATGATATTATTGTGCTGACCGTTTTTGCTTATGATCCGAATCAAGGGGCGTTCGAGATTACGAGCTTGTCAAAACACCCATGCGAGATAGGACATTTAGATACTATTTGACATCTTTGAAAGAGCGTCCAACTCTGTTCATTTGGAATATTAAAAATGGTGACACCGAAGAGGTAGAACAATGGACATTATTTAACCATAAAAATCAATGCGACTTGGAAAATGAGGAATTTTACTAATCATAATTTTCCCATACCGGTACCTTATGCCTCTTCTTCTGATGATACACCTGTTGCAGGTGGTGGCATCCTCCTGTTACAATATTGGAAATCGATTAATTCCGAGTGTTCTGAGTATTTATCGTATGATCTCGAGAATTTTGCCATAGAGTAATATGCTATACATGTTTTATATTTTTTCACTACAGTGTTGTAAATGCAATTTAAGATTTTATGTTGCATTTGTGCTTAAAATAGTGTTCACATATATTCGAGTAAAGTGGAGAATTTTCGCTGTGGAGTAATATATACTCCGATCATTCTTGTATTGTCGGATTATCCCCATTTGACATTGATGGTCATTTTCGCAAGGTAAAATTTTTGATCATTTTAATTCCCTGAATGAAACATATACCCCGGGTTTGATTAAGGTAAGGGATATAATTCTAAAAGGAAACATAGGAAATTAGGATACTGTACAAATAGCTAAATACTCTTTGTATGATTTCACATACTATGTTTTAAAGTAGTGTTCCTTTTCGTGTTTAGTCCTAAATAGTGCAACTTTCATCACAAGTAGTGTAACTTTAATCGTATAGTCCAAATTTATGTAACTTTTATATTTTAAGGGTCAAACTTTATTCATAAATTTAGAAAAGAAAAAATTAACCTGGGAGTAAGTTTAAAAAATTAGATTAAGTATAAGTGTAATTGATAATTTACTCTTTATATTATCTGCATTTGACTTTGATGGACTACAAGGTCAAACTGCATTGTTACAACAATGATTCGCCTTCTTAGATTGAATTACTGTTGTATAATGCAAAAAAACCCAAAGATTATTCTGTTCGATCTTTGGTTCCGGATTAGAATGAATAAAAATGATTGCGTCTCTTTTATTTGATGCAATTCTCGGTGCAATATTTATTTTGGTTTAGGGAAATTTGCTTTCTTATTAGTTTCATTACCTGTAGTTTTTTGATGATGAAGCTAATGCATTCAGTACACACTGTCCAAGAATTTGAGATATTATTTATAGGAATATATCAATCGAGTATGTAGGCAAGCGCGGCCGTGTATAATAATTGGGATATTTATGGATTGGAAAACATCGGTATGGAAAGCTGAAAATGCTTTAGGTAACGGCCGACTCACCTTAATACTTGTGTAGGTTCGCTTTATACAAGAATTTGTGATTGTCCATTAATTTTCGGAGAGTATTGATTTGCGGTATATATAGGATCATACCAGAATTATCGGTTTCTGAATTGTGTTAGAATAATTAACGAAAGAAGCAGAATTCTAAAAGAACTAGGACAGGGAAATAGGATACAAATAGCCAAATACCCTTTGTGGCTTTCTTAATTATAAATTTCGAGTTCTGTTTCTTTTAATGTTCTGTTGCGGTTTTGATTGAACAAAAACCGTGTTAATTAGTTAAGTGATCTTGTGAGTTGAATTCTGGTTACTAGCAAAGTTGATAGTTCCATGGAGTTGATTGTAGAGCAAAAGATTGAAAGTGGAGATAAAAGACGGGAGTACAATACGAGTGATGTTTTAAATGCAGACATTCCTGAAGACATTCAGATTGAAATCCTGTCGAGGCTGCCTCCCGAGTCATTGTCGAGATGCAAGTGTGTTTCGAAACACTGGAGTGATACATTAACCATACAAGCATTCTTGGTTAAACACTCTCGTTCGTATGATAAACATTCAAAATTTGCTTTTGTGGCACGCTCGATCACTTGGGGGAACGAGTCGGTTTTGTCATTCGAGCTCAATGATGACAACACCCCGAAAACAACGATTATGACTGTGAACGGGAGTTGGATCAGACTGCAGGATGTGCATTTGTCTTATTTTCTTACGCGTGATCATTTTTACATGTCCAATATATGCAACGACCTCATTTGCCTCTATATTCCATCCTCAACGTGTGTCTGTCTTTTAAACATTAATACTCAGGATTTTATCCGTCTTCCTGCAATAACTATGAAGTCTGATATGAGTGATTTCAGATCTTGGTACGCATTAGGGTTTGATCCAGTACTTAAGGTTTTCAAAGTTCTGAGTATTATTAACGAAAGCACAAGCAAAAATTGTACGAGAACCAAGGCCGCGATATTGACTGTTGGATCGAAGTATTGGAAGCCAATAGAGGGTGAAAGTTTACCTGGTTCGGTGATCAAGAAATTGCCGTGGTGGACTAGCACCAATACCCTTTGTCATGACGGAGTGATTTATTGGGTCCATGAAAATACATTAAATAATGTTATCGTGCTAACCGTTATTGCTTTTGATTTGAATCGTGAGGTGTCCAGACAATACGAGCTTGTCAGGACACCCGTGAGAGATAGGATATTCGAATACTATTTGACATCTTTGAAAGAGTGCCCTACTCTGTTTATTTGGAAGACGAAAAGTGATGTAGAACAATGGACATTATTTAACCATAAAAATCCGAATGCTGCTTGGAAAATGAGGAATTTAACTAATCATAATATTCCTATAATGGTACCTTACCCTTATCATGGGATAACTAGTGCAGGAGGTAGCATCCTGCTACTACAATGTCGTGGATCGACTAATTCCGGATGTTATTTGTATTCGTCCTACGATCTTGAGAATTTCGCTTTAAAGTAACATGCTATAGCTTTAAATGTGTTACTTATGAAGTTGGAGATTGTCATGGAATTTTTCGAGAGACAGTTAAATTATCAGTAACGCTGGCGACTTTCGAGATTTTAGTTTTATACACTTTGTTAATAATTACAGTACTGATTTATTATTTTCTTAGATTGTAATGGTCAGAATTATTGGATCAGCCGTCTATAGGTAACAGAAAACAGTCAGACTATATTGTCGGATTGTCCCCATTTGACGTTGATAATCAACAAGGTAAAAACTTTTATCACTTTAATTGTCGGATTGTCCCTATTTGTCGGATTGAAGGCAGTTTAGAGAATCAGAATATCATATCGAAATTTTTAATTTAACAGCGATGAATCATCTCAACCAAATGGTTGAGGCCCAACTATTATATTTATTCCTATTAGGGTTTCCTACAAATCTGACTGTCCGATGTTTATTGATAATAATTGTCCAATTTTAGGAAAGTGTTGTCTTGCGGTATATAGGATATAATAACAAAACTATTGATTTCTGATAATTCCGAATTGTGTTAGAATAATTGTGAGTCTAGTGGAATTCCAGGGTAACCTCAAAGCCTCCTAAGGAGGAATTGCGAGGGCCTGGGTTCGATTCCCTAGATGAACACTTTCCTGGGGACCTGACGCCCGGAGAGGGAATAATCCCCGCGGGAAAGAACTCACATGGTACAGGCGCCTAGCAGGGTGGGGTCCTGTATCCGGGGAGGATCCAACCTCCTCGTCATCAAAAAAAAAAAAAAAAAGGTAAGTAGTTAGAATCCTCAAAGGACTAGGAAAGGGAATTAGGATACTTTTAAAATACGGTCTCATTGCCATACCTAGTACAAATACCCTTTTTGACTGCCTTAATTTGAGTATTGTCGCTTTTCGTATCCTTTCGCGGTCATGATGGAAATAGCAACCGCCTTAGTTAAATTATCTTGCGAGTTTTACAACCGTCTTAGTCGAGTGATCTTGCGAGGTTTAACGTTTAATGTGAGCGATGTATCATCTGCAGACTTTCCTGAAAAAATTCAGATTGATATCTTGTCGAGGCTGCCATCCAAGTCATTGTCGAGATGCAAGTGTGTTTCGAAACACTGGAATGATACATTAACCATACAAGCATTCTTGCTTAAACACTCTAGTTCATATGATAAACATTCAAAACTTGCCTTTGTGGCACTGGCACTGGAAAACAATACGGTTTTGAGATGGAACAAAATTATCTCATTCGACCTGACTTATAATAGTTTTATAGGCGGCGGAAGAGAGACGAGTACTTGAGGAGGTAATAATAGGGTATCGGAATATTTCATCATCGTCTCATGACCGATCATTACTATTACAACTCTAATATATGCAATGACCTCATTTGTCTTTTTAATAACTCTTCAAGGAGTGTCGTTCTTTTAAACGTAAGAACTCAAGATTATATCCGGCTTCCAGCAATGACTATGGATGAGTATGCGGATCCATTAATGAGATTTTGGTATGCATTAGGGTTTGATCCTGTAAATAAGGTATTCAAGGTTCTGAGTATTAATGATCGAAGCAAAGGGTGTGGGACCAAGGCCGCGATATTGACTCTTGGAACGAAAAATTGGAAACCAATTGAGTATGAATGTTTACCTTGTTCGGTGACTGAGGACTCGATTTATTGGAGTAGCAACAATAGCTTTTGTCTTGATGGAGTGATTTATTGGGTCAATGAAACTAAAATTGATCAAAATGCTATTATGTTAACCGTTGTTGCTTTTGATTTGAATCACGAGACGTTTAGAGATTACGAGCTGTTTGGCGAGGATGGTGGGACATTCAAGTACTATTTGACATCCTTAAAAGGGTGCCCGACTTTGTTCGTTTGGAAGGAAGAAGGTGATGAGATACAACAGTTTACATTGTTTAACAATAAAAATCCGAATGTTGCTTGGAATTGGAGAAGTTTTATTGCACATGGTTTTCCCAAAAACTTGAATTACGGTAGTCGTTGGAATTGTGTTGCAGGAGGTAGCATCCTGCTACGTCAGGTACGAAGTAATGAAGTTTCGCTTCGAGATTTTGTAAATGTCCCAAAAGATGTGTCTTGGTCTCCGTATAAATGGTATGATCTTGAGAAATTCGCCTTAGAGTAACACTCTGTATCTCTCATATTATCCTCATTTGACTTTGATTATCAGTAGTGTTGTTGACTTCCGAGATTTTAGTTTAAAAACTTTAATTTGTTAATGTAATGATTTATGGAGTGCAAAACCTCTTATTTTGATGCTATGATTTGTTGCAGCAGGCAGTATGGCCTGAGTAAATGTGATTTAGTTTTTGGGTACCATACTTTGATGAGACTAAATGGTCGCCCCTCTTTTTAATGTGAAGTAGTAGTCATTCAATGTAATTCTCGATGCAATATTTATTAGGAATGTCCTTAAATAGACTGTATCGGCAAGGCTATGTACATCTGGCCCCATAAATTTTTTTCCAAAATGGGGCTCAAACGCAAACAAATTAACGAGATGAGTGTTATTTCAAAGTATTTATCCAAAATGGGTCCACGTCATCATCGAACCTAGGCTCGGATAAAAGTCATTCACCCGCTCAGCGACCATACCCAAGGTGTGAGTTAATGGCAGCCAAACCTCAAGTTTATGATATCAAATTAATGGCAGCCAAACCTCGACTTAAATCGCTCTGGGAGGGAGCGACTTGAGCCCCCTAAATCGCCATTTACTGTTATTGTTGTCTGAGGGAATTTTCTTTTCCTATGTGCTTCAATTTCTGCATAGCAAGTATGTAGGTAAGCACGGCAGTGGGGATCGATGTATCGGGTAACATTGGTGCAGAAAGCTGAAAATGCTTTCGCGTAAAGGCTTATATTTAGGAGTACTTTTATACCAAAGAATTGATATTTGCATATGTGAATGAAAAAAAAAAAAAAGATATCTAGTTGTCTGCGACGAAATTACATATAAACTAAACCATAGAAATCTGCAATGATGAAGTCTAGTGATTATAATTTGTATGAAATTTTCAGAAGACTTAGGTTCAAGAGCAATCTTGTGGAGTATTTATGGCCTGAGTCCATGCCTTCTAGAATTCAAGCTTGTCACTCTCGGGTGGCTTACCTGCTATACATGGTTTGCACGCTATCATGTATATCCGAGGGTTTACCCATTGCACATCAAAGGTTGTGGTTGGGTTCCCATTGCGCAATAACTAGGGGTGGTAATGAGACGAGACATCTCGTAAGTAACTTAAGATCGGCTCGATCAAGGCTTGGTCAAAGCTCGGGTCGTGCGAGATCGGCTTGAGCTCGTGCTCGGCTCGAGATCGGCTTGAAAAGCTCGCGAGTGGCTCAAGCTTGTGTGATTATATAAGATATTGTTCATATTTTATAAAAATATTTTATCTTGATTATATCATCACGTATCACATATATCAAATATCTCACCGATTGCCAAATATTTTATATTTAATCTTCGAGCATTGTTATTGAAAATATCGGAAGAAAAAAAAATAAAAAAATTTATCATTATATATAGGTTCGATTTGAGCTTGAGTTTCGTTAAAGCTCGCAAGCTTGATAGCGAGCACATTCTTAACATGCTCGGGTGAGCTCGAAATTGGCTCGAGCTCTATTTTTGGTTCTTGAGCGCAAGCCGATTAGCCGAATTAGACCAAGCTCGGACTCGACTCGACTCGTTATCACCCCTAATAACAACCAAATCTCAAGAGATTGTACAGTAATGAAACTAGGAAAGAATTAATTGAAGAGAAACGCAATAATATAAAAAGATATACTCCCTCAAAAAATAATATAGAAAGATGCCGAGTATATATGATAGAATTTTCATGTGACAATTTCATTAAATACTTTGTGGCTGCCTTAATCGTATACTCCGTATAATAAAAGTTCTGATTAATTGTTTCTTTCTGGTTCTTTCGCGGTTTTGATCGAATAACAGTCGTCTTAATTAAGTGATCTTGTGAGTTGAATTATGGATGCTTGCAAAGTTGATGCATCAAATGCAGACATTCCTGAAGAAATTCAGATTGATATCTTGTCGCGGCTGCCACCAGAGTCATTGTCGAGATTCAAGCGTGTTTCCAAACACTGGTATACCACATTAACAATACAAGCATTCTTGATTAGACACTCTCTTTCGTATGATAAACATCCTAAACTTGGGTTTGCGCTACGCTCGAGATTTTGGGGGAAAAAATTGATTATCTCATTTGAGCTCAACGATGACAATACCCCCAAAACAACTGGCTCTCTTGTGAGAGGGAAGGATGTATATTTCATTGATTTTCTTATGAATTATTATTCTCTCACGTCCAATATATGCAACGACCTAATTTGTCTCGTTAGGAATAGGCCATTTTCAACGAGTTTCAGTCTATTAAACATAAAAACCCGGGAATTTACCCAGCTTTCTGCAATAACTAACGAGTCTATGATCTTATCTCGGAATGCATTAGGGTTTGATCCTGTACATAAGGTATTCAAAGTTCTGTGTGTTATTCACAAGAGAGAAAACGAAGATTATGCTATAAGCATGGTCGCGGTATTGACAGTCGGATCAAAATATTGGAACCCGATAGAGTATCAAAGTTTACCTAGTTCATTGACCAACAACATTTTTTGGTTTTGGAAAGAGAGCATTTGTGTTAATGGGGTGATCTATTGGGTCCTTCAAACTACAATCAATAATTTTAATGTGCTAACCGTTATTGCGTTTGATTTGAGTTTGGAGGCGTTTAGAGATATCGAGCTTGTCACGAGGCACGCGAGAGGTACGATATTAAGATACTATTTGACATCTTTGAAAGAGTGCCCAACTCTATTGATTTGGAAGATTAATAAAGATGACGAGACTGAAGAGGTAGAACAATGGACATTATTCGACCATAAAAATCCAAATGCAGCTTGGAAAAGGAGGAATTTTACCGATCATAATTTTACCATTACGGTGTGTTACGGCTCTTATGATATACCTGCTGCAGGGTGGTAGCACCCTGCTACAATATTCAGCATCAATTGATTCCAAGTGTTCTTATTATGTATCGTATGATCTTGAGAATTTCGCCATAGAGTAACATGTTATAGTTTTAATTTGCCTATGTGAATGATATAGGCTTCGAGATTTTGTTATGGTAAATTTATCGGTGTTTGTTAGATCGATGCACTTCACAAACATTGTGTTATGGAGTTCTCTAATTAGACCAGTCAGACGGGCGAATTACAAGTTAGGTAATTTCGGGTTCTCGTACGATAAAATACAGGTCAAGTTTATACAAGTTTCGAGTCAAGATAGGGTCAAAAACGGGTAGATCAATGACGTTTTTCTCCATTCAATTACAACTTCCTTCTAAAAAATTTTAATATTTTAAATGATAAAAACTTACCATGACTTTTTTGAGTCTGGGTTGAACAATACGGGTTATTTTGGATTATTGTTAGGTCGTGTCAAATTTTGACAGGTCTACCTCTGATATTTAGTTCTCTATCTTATTATTATTATGTTTTGATCATAAATTCATAACAAACTGAGTATTGTTTCTTTCAAAATCGCGAAAGTGGCAATTTGCCCCATTAACTTTGTTCAATGGTGAAATTAGGCCCCTTAACTTTCAATTGTAGCAATCAAGCCCCATAACTTTAATAAAAAAGTGAAATTCAACCCCATTATTTGATTTTTCATGAAATTCCACCAAAATTCATTTTTATAATCCAATTAATCAAATATAAAATTTAATTTTATAACTTTATAAATTTTATACAATCCAATTTTTTATAATTTTACAGTTTTAGACAATTTATTCTAAATATAATAATAGTTCATACGATTGTATTACATTTTTATTTTGTTTAATATAGATGAATGTAAAATTATTATTTAGATGAGTAACTAAACTTATATAAATTAAGAAGGTTAAAATTAGTAATTTTATGT
This sequence comes from Silene latifolia, assembly GCF_048544455.1. Classification (NCBI taxonomy): domain Eukaryota; kingdom Viridiplantae; phylum Streptophyta; class Magnoliopsida; order Caryophyllales; family Caryophyllaceae; genus Silene; species Silene latifolia. The sequence continues at coordinate 7,200,011 of NC_133533.1, read as the reverse complement.
ATTATTAGTTGTATAATATAAATATAAAATTTTTTTGATGAAATTTAAGTGAAAAATAAAAATTGGGGTTGAATTTCACTTTTTGTTAAAGTTATGGGGCTTGATTGCTATAATTAAAAGTTAAGGGGCATAATTTCACCATTGAACAAAGTTAAGGGGGTAAATTGCCACTTTCGCGACTAATAATTGTTATGATAGAAACTATGCAAGTATTTAGCTCTCTAATTCTCTATCTTGTTTAAGGAAAGATTATTAGTTTCCGAATTGTGTTTAGGAAAATTGTTAGAATTCTATTATGATTAGGAAAGGGAATTAGGAATATATAGTTGCGCACAAATACCCTTTGCAGCGGCCTTAATTGTTATGTTTTCAACACAATTACTTTTATCATAACAATTATTAGTTTCCGGATACTTGCATAGTCGGTAGTTCCATGGAGATGAATGTTGAGCAAAAGATTAAAGGCGAAGTTAGAAGACGGAATTGCAATACGAGTGACGTATCATTTGTAGACATTCCTGAAGAAATTCAGATTGATATTTTGTCACGGTTGCCACCGAAATCATTGTTAAGATGCAGGTGTGTTTCGAAACACTGGAATGATACATTAACCATAAAAACATTCTTGCTTAAACACTCTCGTTCGTATGATAAACATTCAAAACTTGGCTTCGTGGCACCCTTGAATAGTTGGAGAAAAGGCTCGGTTATCTCATTCGACCTCAACGATGACACCACCCCCAAAACAACTGAATCTCGGATCAGAGGGCAGGATGTATATTTCACTGATTTTCCTATGAATAATTATTACATGTCCAATATATGCAACGACCTAATTTGTCTCTTCAATTCATACTAGTTGAGATCCCGTGCAAAAGCACGCAGCCATTCTGAGAGTTGTGCATATAGAGCGTTGGTAAATTTTAAATGTTTACATAAATGAGTTGTACTTTAAATAGATTGTTGAAATGTACGGCTTATAATGTTAGTACACTTTTTTTTTAAAAAAAGTTTATCATTCAAAGAACTTTTAGATTAAGTTATTTTTGGATTAAGTTATTTTTATGTGAACCTATTTTTATTGTTAAAAATAATGATAGCGGACTATTATAGATGTAATATAGAGTCACTCCTATGTTATTGAATTGATCGAATTTTTTTATAAATGACATAATCTTTTAGTTTTAGTTATTATAGGAAAAATTTATAGATGAGTAATCCTTTACTAAAATAAGAAGTTGATTGAAATATTTTCAATAGGGCCCGTACACAGATTTTGCCTCTATTAATTGTATGAAATCAATATAAGAATAACTAGTTTTAAACCCGTGCAAAATTGCACGGGTATGTATTTTGGCCAGTATTAATGTTTTTGGATGTATATTTGTTTTTGCATTTCTACTGTACTTATCTAGTTGGTCTAAATCTACGATCTACATAATTTATGTTTAAATTTGTTACAAACGCGTGTTCACATACACTGGTTTATAAGAAAATAACGTAATCTATTCTTATAAATAAAAATTGCATACATAAAAAACTTTACATTCGGATAAAAGAAATATAATCTAATATAATCAACTTTAACATATGTATGTAATTCATTTGCGTTTTATGTTTGATCCCGTATATAAATGTTATTCCTTCTTGAAATTATGTAATTCAATTTCCTTTACTCGCATTTGTAATTCATTCTGCGTATATGTTATTAATTTTATTTACACGGAATGTATAAAATTATTTCATAATATTAATTCATAGAATTATTTCATAATATTAATTCATAGAATTTTTTCATAATATTATTTCATAGAATTTGTTGTAAGACGGAATTTATCGCATGTTTGAAAAGACGGAAATCTGAAGAAATAAATACATTGCACACTCACGGGTCCCACCATAACATGAATTTCCAAAAAAAAAAAAAAAAAACCTGCATTAATGACGTGGCGCGATGAGGATTGAGTATTGTCTTTTGTATTAATATAGATAAGATTATAGGGCTCACCTCATACGTAAAGAGATTTTGCCTCTATTAATGATCTGTCAATCAATAATAATAAAATATTTTTAATTGGATCCCACTTTAGTTGTCAATTAACTGAGCGGGAAAACTTTTAAGAATCCTTAATCTTTTAGTTTTAGGGGGATTCAATGCGTTCCGGTCTTATAAACTTACAAACCCGGGAGTTTATCCATCTTCCTACAATAACTATCAAGTCTGAGGAACTTTTCAAATCTTGGTATGCATTAGGGTTTGATCCTGTACATAAGGTATTCAAAGTTCTGAGTATTATTTACGGAAGTACAACCAAGGCCGCGATATTGACCGTTGGATCAAAATATTGGAACCCAATAGACTACAAATGTTTACCTAGTTCACTGATTAAGAAGTCGCCGCCTTTGTGGATTACCATCAATAGCATTTGTCTTGATGGGGTGATTTATTGGGTTCATGAAAATACACTCGATAATTTTATTTTGCTAACGGTTTTTGCTTTTGATTTGAATCGCGAGGTGTTCAGAGAATATGAGCATGTGACGACACCCATGAGCGATAAGCTATTCAGATTCTATTTGACATCTTTGAAAGAGCGCCCAACTCTGTTCATTTGGAAGATTAAAAGTGATGACACTCAAGAGGTAGAACAATGGACATTATTTAACCATAAAAATCCGAATGCGGCTTGGAAAATGAGGAATATTACTAATCATAATTTTCCAATAATGGTACCTAAAAGTTTTGATGAGATATCTAAAAAAGCTGTTGCAGGTGGTAGCACCCTGCTACAATTTTCGATAGGGATTAATTCCGAGTGTTCTTGGTATTTATGGTATGATCTTGAGAAGTTCGCCTTAGAATAATACTCCGTGTATATATCCTCTTTTATTTTTCTCATTTGACTTTGATAGTCAACAAGTAAAACTTCGATAATTTATTGGAAAATAGCTACTTTTTTTTTGAAGGGAAAAGCCTGAAGGCATTACTCAATTAATAAGCGATCAAAGTTTACAGCAACATTTGCCGAAGGGGGCAAAATATCCTCCCAAACGACTTTGCCAGAATACGTGGAACAAAATGAGCAAGTTAAGTGTGCTACGCAATTATTAATATGACCTACATGTGACCAAATAACTGAAAGAATATTACTACTAAAAGCAAGAATGTCATCGATTAATAAATGAAACATGCTCCTTCCTTCTTTGCGATGTCTGATGGCTTCGATGACGAGAAGACAATCACTCTCGACTTCCACCTTAAGGATACCTCTCCGCGCCGCTTCTTCGAGTCCATCCAAAACAGCCATCGCCTCAAAGAAAATAGACCTCCCAAGACGATTCCCTGATCACGAACAAACCCCAAAGCACCTCCCCTCTTCCATCACGACACACCACTCCCGTCCCAACTCCCTCCCCTTCTTTTACCCCTAACAACAACATTAATTTTGACGAAGCCCTCCCTCGCAGGCCTCCACCCAGCGTCCCCATCCTCCCCTTCATCCCTCGGTTGTCTTCTCCGACACCTCCTCGACCCTTATTCGACCCCATCAGCTCCCCAACCCTCTCCTGCTAGTCCTGCATGACATCTTTCGCTCTCCGTATCACCCCATATCCGGTTCCACCTCTATATTTTGTAATACCATTACCTGCAGATGCAACAATTCAATTAAATTATGAGTAGTGCTGACGCTTCCGAGATTTTAGTTTAAAAACTTTGTTAATGTAAATGTAATGATTTATGGAGTATCTTCTTAGATTGTAATGCTGTAAATCTGTAATACAATGCAATCATGATTTATGGAGTATCTTCTTAGTTTAAAAACTATGTTGCGTGTTATTGGACATTAAACCCGAATCATACATTCTTGCTGCTGAAAGAGGAAATTACTAGATTGAAAGGAGCTTTGACTAAGTGTATGTGTACACAAACTTTAACTTGGTCTCCAACAGAAACAAATGTTGTTGTTGCCAGTTCAATCTGAAAGCCGCTGTCGTGGACAGCGGCTTCAAGGTGGGCAGGGACCGTAATTTGTTCTAAAGTCGCTGTCGACTTTGAAAAAACATGCCAAAAAAATGACGTGGACCCATGTCACCCATCAGGTGTAATTAGTTTCAAAGTAACACTATTTTGATGTTAAATTGTTTTGTAAATAATCTCAAATGAAAAAAAGTTCGTAATTTGACTGTTAAATGGGTTGGTCGGGCGGATTATAGGTTGGGTAATTTTGAGTTCTGGTAGAATTCGAGTTGGGTGTCAATAAAATAGGGGTCAAGTTTATACGGGTTTCGAGTTGAGATAGGGTCAAAAACGGATAGATCAACGACTTTTAGTTTTCTCCGATTTGTTTACAACTTTCTTTTACATAATTTACCATGACTTTTTTGAGTTTGAGTTGAAAAATACGGGTTATTTTGGATTATTGTCAGGTCGAGTCAGTTTTTGACAGGTCTACTTCTGATATTTAGTTTTCTATCTAATTTAAGGAAAGATTGCTCTGCATCAAGATACTATCAATTCTAATTTAAGGAAAATTGTTAAAATTCTAATAGGATTAAGAAAGGGAATTGCTAGTACAAATACTCTTTGAAGCCGGCTTGTTTTGGACACAATTACTTTTATCATAGCAAATTTAATCTTGTTTCTTTCATAATTATGAATACTTGCATAGTCGATAGTTCCATGGAGATGAATGTTGAGCAAAAGATTCAAGGCGAAGTTACAAGACGGGAGTGCAATACGAGTGATGTATCATTTGTAGACATTCCTGAAGAAATTCAACTCGATATCTTGTCAAGGCTGCCACCCAAGTCATTGTCAAGGTGCCAGTATGTTTCGAAACACTGGAATCATACGTTAACCATACAAGCATTCTTCCTTAAACACTCTCGTTCGTATGATAAACATTCAAAACTTGCCTACGTGGCACGCTTTAATAATTGGAGAAACGGCTCGGTTATCTCATTCGACCTCAACGATGACAACACCCCTAAAACAGCTGGCTCTCTGGTCATAGGGCGGGACGTATATTTCGCTGATTTTCCTATGACTAATTATTTTCACATGTCCAATATATGCAACGACCTAATTTGTCTCTTCGATAAAGATTCAACGTTTGCCGGTCTTATAAACATTAAAACCCGGGATTTTATCCGTCTTCCAGCAATAACTATCAAGTCCGAGGGTCCTTTCAGACTTTGGTATGCATTAGGGTTTGATCCTGTGCATAAGGTATTCAAAGTTTTGAGTATTATTTACGAAAGCACAATCAAAGAGGGTACTACAACAAGGGCCGCGATATTGACCGTTGGATCGAAACATTGGAACCCAATAAACTACAAGTGTCTACCTAGTTCACTGATTAAAAAGTCGCCTCGGCGTACTATCATCAATAGCCTTTGTTTAGATGAAGTGATTTATTGGGTTCATAAAAATACAATCGATAATGTTAGTGTGCTAACCGTTGGTTCTTTTGATTTGAATCGTGAGGCGTTCAGAGATACCGAGCTTGTCACGACACCCATGAAAGACTGGACATTCAGATACTATTTGACATTTTTGAAAGAGTGCCCAACTCTGTTTATTTGCAAGATGAAAAATTATTACACTGGAGAGGTAAAAGTTGAACAGTGGACATTATTTAACCATAAAAATCCGAATGCGGCTTGGAAGAGGAGGATTTTTACTACTACTGATTTTCCCAAAGAGGTAACTTACGGTTATTATGGGATCCCTGTTGCAGGTGGTAGCACCGTGATACAATATTCTAAATCGATTGATTCCAATCACGAGTGTTCTTGGTATTTATCGTATGATCTTGAGGATTTCGCCGTAGGATTCCAAATTTAAAGAATCGGACCGATGTTTTTAATTTGACAGTATCATGATTCGTCTTGATAATGATTTATCTTATTAGATTTAACTTTTTAAATATGAGACAATAATCATTCAATGCAATTTCAATTCAATTTCATTATGTTTTATTCAGATGTTTGTGTGGCTAACACAAGGTAAAAAAATGTGTATATTCGATTCCTTATCACACTTGCTTAAAAATTGATATTGATGTACATAATGTCAAACGTATGGGGGCTTATTTCATAATAAAATACTGTATAATAAGAGAACAAGAGTTAGCTCAAGTGGTAAGAACTCTCTTACCGAAACCATGAAGTTTGGGGTTTGATTCTCACCTACCACACAAGTGCAGCTCATTTGAACCAAAAAATAATAAAATAAAATAAATTCTCCAAAAAAAAGTAGGGAATTAAGTAATGAATAACATAACATACAGTAGAGCATCTTGTTAGGGGTTCGATTCCTACAAGAAAATTTCTCGAGCCATGCGCAGTTGGATCGTGCAAGCGTTGTCGCTTCACTTTCTCTTCAAGGTTTCAGTCACGTACAATCGTTCTATATGCCGAAAACATTGATGGACAAACATACAGTAGAGCATCTTGTTCTCCACATAATGCACTTAATTTTTGCCTTCTGTATCCGATAAGCTAGAGTTACTGTTTCGAGATGTATGTGCTAATACTTGATTGGACCTTCCAAACTCCCGGTTGCAAACTGTATATAAAGCAATAAAGTGAAATAGTCAAGCAACGAAAACCCTACAAACAACCAAACTTGGAATTAACATTTCCACTTCAAAGATTCAAAGATACCTGTTGAACAATGGGATTTGTTGATGCGCTAAACTCATGCGTCAATCCTTCCCATACAATCTCTCCCTCGTAAAGAAAGATCAATCTGAACCAATCGAAATACTCTATTATGTGAATGAAAATACATCTTTTCAACTATGTGCTAAGTGATTGGTCAAAAAAATAATTACCTATCAACAGCTCTGCGGATGGTACTGTGTTGGTGAGTAACAACTACATAAGATGCCACATTCCCAGTCTTCCCAGCAGCGTCTTCTCCTTTTAAATGAACTGAACGAATAAGATCTTCAACTACGGTTGATGCAATTGGGTCAAGTCCAGCTGTTGGTTCATCATACAAGAGAACCTGCCATGGGTAGTCAATCAGAGCCTTAGTCCAAAAATGCTTTGGGGTCGGTATTAGAAATATAGAGGGGAGAATGCATAAATGTAATGTTGTATTATTGATAATCGTTAAATGCCTTTTACAACTACAATCGTAGCGTATTTATAGTACTCGTAAGATCTCCTAATATAGGAAACCATAATAATATAGCTTATTTTATTCTGATTACGGTATATTACGATACGATACCGTAATCTCCTCTAACATCCCCCCTCAAACTCATGGTAATTTGAAACAATTTCCATGAGTTTGCACACAAATAACAAAAAAAAACATGAAGAAAATAATCGGTTTCTTCATTCTTCGATCTTCAAGTCTTAGACAACAACAACATTCTTTTGAATGTATCAAAAAAATTCTTGAACGGGAACGTCGCAATTTTTCGAACCCGTCAAAATATCAAAAGATCAATATTCGAATTCTTTGAAATTTCATAGTCAAAAACGCCGCAATTTTTCGAATTTGACTTGATTAAAAACGGAATTTATCCGTCATATCGAATCGATGGATTGGAGCACTCATTTGTACTCCCTCCAATAAAGCAACTGAACTTACAAAGACCATGTAAATGGCGGAGATCGATCGATGAAAGAATACAACTAGCGAGTAGTTGTAATAAATCAACAACATTCAAAATGATTGGACTTCAATGAAAACCATCAAGGAACGACGTACAACTTCTGGATTTTTTTTTTTTTTTTTTTTTTAAAGAATAATTTGTAAATCATCGGTGAAGAAATCCCGCGGAGGAGGGTACCACAATTAATTAGTCCCTCCGGCAGGGCAACAGAAGATCGTTTTTAGGCCTCAAGAGCGTGAGGCTCTGATACCATATTAGAAATATAGAGGGGAGAATGCATAAATGTAATCGTTGTATTATTGATAATCGTTCGTATTGTTCCATTACAATTAGAGATCAGACATTTATATAGCATTCGAAATAACATAAATCAAGACCTAGAATATTCTAAAGTAGGCAACTGAAATATTCATCATATCATTATAATATTATTGCGATTACGGTATAATACCGTAATATTCTCCAACAGTCGGCCAACATGAATCATCATCTGAAACCATCTAGGGTATCCAATAGGGCTCCACAATATAGTATATACGGGAATTTAAGTAAAAAAAAGTTGGTAGTTGAAAGAGTAGAATAAAAAATGGAGAAAATAAGACGATGAGTAAACCAAGTTTTATTTTTAAAATAATAATGTAAAATAAAAATAAAATAAAAGGAAAAGTTGAAAGAGTAGAATAAAAGAAAAGACATATAATTGGTTCGGGGAAGGAACAGGCAAGGGAATGGAACTAGGAAAGGGAATGAAGAGGAAAGGAAACGGATTACCCCAAATATGCTCAACTGTTTGGTATGAATACAAGAGTAAAAGGAATCATCTTCAACCACCACCCTCAAAAGTCAAACCCGATATCCACCACCTACACCCACCACCAAGACCACAACCACCTCCTCCCACCACCATCCGTCACAGCGCGGCACTCACTCCCGTCCACTAGTCGGCACCAGCCACCCGATGCCCTCTCATCCGTCGAAAACCCATCAAGCCCCAATACCAAACACCACATCCTCCCTAGGAAAATCTACTCCTACCCCGAAAAACACCGGATCGGTGTATTTCGGGGTGGAGGAGGGGGTTTCGGGGGGGGAAGGTTTTTCGAGGTTATTGAAGGAAATTAGCCGGGCGGTAGCTGCCGTGACGGTAGTGGGCTCACCGTCTCCCGAGCGTGAATAAAGGCAGGTCGCCGGCGGCCAATGGTAGTGAACTCGCCGGTGTGATAGTGGAGGTCGCCGGCGTGAATAGTGGACTTGTGGTTCATTTAGGTGTGGGTTTTTCAACATCTTTCATTGATCTCATTTCTTTATCCGTTTTTATTTCCTCTACTACCCTGTTGGTACCTGGGTTATGGGTATTTGTATGTATGACGATATGTTTTAAGTCGGTATGTAATTTATCTATCAAATTTTTTGAGTCTGTAAATACGTATATGTCAATATGTATGGGTATGTATGTAGAGATAAGTATACGTATTAAAATACATATATTACTATTCAAACTTTTTACTATTCATACGAGTCTAGAAGCTCGTGTAAAGACGCAGTCTCAAAAGTCAAAAGTTTTGCCTAATCCTATCATGTTGTCGGGACAGCTGGTATCTTTCCAGAAAGCTCCAAGACAACTGTCTCTCCACTACCTCAAAAGCAACGGCTCCAATGCACCTGCGAATAAGATGTCAACAACACAAAAGCAGACCATCATTAAAGCCTCTGAAGACTGCCTATATAAACGGACGTCCTCAGCATTCAAGTATCATCAAGTTTTTAGAGTGCAGTATTGCCTTAAGCAAACTAGCAACAAAAATCTAAAAATAAGTTGTAATCAAAAATCTTTGTATCTTTATTCAATCTTCATTGTAAGTTCAATCTTGTAATTTTCAAAATTTAATTTCAAAATTTTTCAACATCTTTCATTGATCTCATTTCTTTATCCGTTTTTATTTCCTCTACTACCTGTTGGTACCAGGTTATGGGTATTTGTATGTATGACGATATGTTTTAAGTCGGTATGTAATTTATCTGTCAAATTTTTTGACTCTGTAAATACGTATATGTCAATATGTATGGGTATGTATGTAGAGATAAGTATACGTATTAAAATACATATATTACTATTCAAACTTTTTACTATTCATACGAGTCTAGAAGCTCGTGTAAAGACGCAGTCTCAAAAGTCAAAAGTTTTGCCTAATCCTATCATGTTGTCGGGACAGCTGGTATCTTTCCAGAAAGCTCCAAGACAACTGTCTCTCCACTACCTCAAAAGCAACGGCTCTAATGCACTGCGAATAAGATGTCAACAACACAAAAGCGGACCAACATTAAAGCCTCAAGACTACTTTATATATAAACGGACGTCCTCAGCATTCAAGTATCATCAAGTTTTTAGAATGCAGTATTGCCTTAAACAAACTAGCAACAAAAATCTAAAAATAAGTTGTAATCAAAAATCTTTGTATCTTTATTCAATCTTCATTGTAAGTTCAATCTTGTAATTCTCAAAATTTAATTTCAAAGTTTTTCAACATCTTTCATTGATCTCATTTCTTTATCCGTTTTTATTTCCTCTACTACCCTGTTGGTACCTGGGTTATGGGTATCTGTATGTATGACGATATGTTTTAAGTCGGTATGTAATTTATCTGTCAAATTTTTTGAGTCTCAGAAATACGTATCGATCAGAAATACGTATATGTCAATATGTATGGGTATGTATGTAGAGATAAGTATACGTATTAAAATACATATATTACTATTCAAACTTTTTACTATTCATACGAGTCTAGAAGCTCGTGTAAAGACGCAGTCTCAAAAGTCAAAAGTTTTGCCTAATCCTATCATGTTGTCGGGACAGCTGGTATCTTTCCAGAAAGCTCCAAGACAACTGTCTCTCCACTACCTCAAAAGCAACGGCTCTAATGCACCTGCGAATAAGATGTCAACAACACAAAAGCAGACCATCATTAAAGCCTCTGAAGACTGCCTATATAAACGGACGTCCTCAGCATTCAAGTATCATCAAGTTTTTAGAGTACAGTATTGCCTTAAGCAAACTAGCAACAAAAATCTAAAAATAAGTTGTAATCAAAAATCTTTGTATCTTTATTCAATCTTCATTGTAAGTTCAATCTTTTAATTTTCAAAATTTAATTTCAAAGTTTTTCAACATCTTTCATTGATCTCATTTCTTTATCCGTTTTTATTTCCTCTACTACCCTGTTGGTACCTGGGTTATGGGTATTTGTATGTATGACGATATGTTTTAAGTCGGTATGTAATTTATCTGTCAAATCTTTTGAGTCTGTAAATACGTATATGTCAATATGTATGGGTATGTATGTAGAGATAAGTATACGTATTAAAATACATATATTACTATTCAAACTTTTTACTATTCATACGAGTCTAGAAGCTCGTGTAAAGACGCAGTCTCAAAAGTCAAAAGTTTTGCCTAATCCTATCATGTTGTCGGGACAGCTGGTATCTTTCCAGAAAGCTCCAAGACAACTGTCGCTCCACTACCTCAAAAGCAACGGCTCTAAAGCACATGCGAATAAGATGTCAACAACACTAAAGCAGACCATCATTAAAGCCTCTGAAAACTGCCTATATAAACGGACGTCCTCAGCATTCAAGTATCATCAAGTTTTTAGAGTGCAGTATTGCCTTAAGCAAACTAGCAAAAAAAAACTAAAAATAAGTTGTAATCAAAAATCTTTGTATCTTTATTCAATCTTCATTGTAAGTTCAATCTTTTAATTTTCAAAATTTAATTTCAAAGTTTTTAAACATCTTTCATTGATCTCATTTCTTTATCCGTTTTTATTTCCTCTACTACCCTGTTGGTACCTGGGTTATGGGTATTTGTATGTATGACGATATGTTTTAAGTCGGTATGTAATTTATCTGTCAAATTTTTTGAGTCTGTAAATACGTATATGTCAATATGTATGGGTATGTATGTAGAGATAAGTATACGTATTAAAATACATATATTACTATTCAAACTTTTTACTATTCATACGAGTCTAGAAGCTCGTGTAAAGACGCAGTCTCAAAAGTCAAAAGTTTTGCCTAATCCTATCATGTTGTCGGGACAGCTGGTATCTTTCCAGAAAGCTCCAAGACAACTGTCTCTCCACTACCTCAAAAGCAACGGGTCTAATGCACCTGCGAATAAGATGTCAACAACACAAAAGCAGACCATCATTAAAGCCTCTGCAGATTGCCTATATAAACGGACGTCCTCAGCATTCAAGTATCATCAAGTTTTTAGAGTGCAGTATTGCCTTAAGCAAACTAGCAACAAAAATCTAAAAATAAGTTGTAATCAAAAATCTTTGTATCTTTATTCAATCTTCATTGTAAGTTCAATCTTGTAATTTTCAAAATTTAATTTCAAAGTTTTTCAACATCTTTCATTGATCTCATTTCTTTATCCATTTTTATTTCCTCTACTACCCTGTTGGTACCTAGGTTATGGGTATTTGTATGTATGACGATATGTTTTAAGTCGGTATGTAATTTATCGGCCAAATTTTTTGAGTCTGTAAATACGTATATGTCAATATGTATGGGTATGTATGTAGAGATAAGTATACGTATTAAAATACATATATTACTATTCAAACTTTTTAATATTCATACGAGTCTAGAAGTTCGTGTAAAAACGCAGTCTCAAAAGTCAAAAGTTTTGCCTAATCCTATCATGTTGTCGGGACAGCTGGTATCTTTCCAGAAAGCTCCAAGACAACTGTCTCTCCACTACCTCAAAAGCAATGGCTCTAATGCACCTGCGAATAAGATGTCAACAACACAAAAGCAGACCATCATTAAAGCCTCTGAAGACTGCCTATATAAACAGACGTCCTCGGCATTTAAGTATCATCAAGTTTTTAGAGTGCAGTATTGCCTTAAGCAAACTAGCAACAAAAATCTAAAAATAAGTTTTAATCAAAAATCTTTGTATCTTTATTCAATCTTCATTGTAAGTTCAATCTTGTAATTTTCAAAATTTAATTTCAAAGTTTTTCGACATCTTTCATTGATCTCATTTCTTTATCCGTTTTTATTTCCTCTACTACCCTGTTGGTACCTGGGTTATGGGTATTTGTATGTATGACGATATGTTTTAAGTCGTTATGTAATTTATCTGTCAAATTTTTTGAGTCTGTAAATACGTATCAGTCTGTAAATACGTATATGTCAATATGTATGGGTATGTATGTAGAGATAAGTATACGTATTAAAATATATATATTACGATTCAAACTTTTTACTATTCATACGAGTCAAGAAGCTCGTGTAAAGACGCAGTCTCAAAAGTCAAAAGTTTTGCCTAATCCTATCATGTTGTCGGGACATTTGGTATCTTTCCGAGCTCCAAGACAACTGTCTCTCCACTACCTCAAAAGCAATGGCTCTAATGCACCTGCGAATAAGATGTCAACAACACTAAAGCAGACCATCATTAAAGCCTCTGAAAACTGCCTATATAAACGGACGTCCTCAGCATTCAAGTATCATCAAGTTTTTAGAGTGCAGTATTGCCTTAAGCAAACTAGCAAAAAAAAACTAAAAATAAGTTGTAATCAAAAATCTTTGTATCTTTATTCAATCTTCATTGTAAGTTCAATCTTGTAATTTTCAAAATTTAATTTCAAAGTTTTTCGACATCTTTCATTGATCTCATTTCTTTATCCGTTTTTATTTCCTCTACTACCCTGTTGGTACCTGGGTTATGGGTATTTGTATGTATGACGATATGTTTTAAGTCGTTATGTAATTTATCTCAAATTTTTGAGTCAAATACGTATCGATCAGAATACGTATATGTCAATATGTATGGGTATGTATGTAGAGATAAGTATACGTATTAAAATATATATATTACGATTCAAACTTTTTACTATTCATACGAGTCAAGAAGCTCGTGTAAAGACGCGATCTCAAAAGTCAAAAGTTTTGCCTAATCCTATCATGTTGTCGGGACAGTTGGTATCTTTCCGAAAGCTCCAAGACAACCTCTCTCTCCACTACCTCAAAAGCAATGGCTCTAATGCACCTACGAATAAGATGTCAACAACACAAAAGCAGACCATCATTAAAACCTCTGAAGACTGCCTATATAAACGGACGTCCTCAGCATTCAAGTATCATCAAGTTTTTAGAGTGCAGTATTGCCTTAAGCAAACTAGCAACAAAAATCTAAAAAGAAGTTGTAATCAAAAATCTTTGTATCTTTATTCAATCTTCATTGTAAGTTGAATATTGTAATTCTCAAAATTTAATTTCAAAGTTTTTCAACATCTTTCATTGATCTCATTTATTTATCCGTTTTTATTTCCTCTACTACCCTGTTGGTACCTGGGTTATGGGTATTTGTATGTATGACGCACTACAAGAAAAACGCGGGTTACTGACGGCCCTACCGACGGAAAAAAGAGGCCGTCAGAAAACACGGGTTCTTGTGACGGATGTGTGACGGAATTTCCGTCGATAAAGTTTCTGACGGATATCCCGTCGGTATCTATAGCGCGTTGACCAAGTCAAAGGCGCCAAAAGAACTGTGACGGATATTCCGTCAGTAATCTTTTAATACTGACGGAAAATCCGTCAATGGTCTTTGCACGTTAAATTGGATTACAGCTGGAAATCACTTTTGCCTACTGACGGAATATCCGTCAGTTTTTTCAAAAAACTGACGGAATATCCGTCACTTGGTCAATTATTAGTTGGTGGTAGTGTGTGACAGGGTGTCACAATAATTGACGATCTTGACGGATATTCCGTCGCTTTTTGAAAAAACTCGACGATATTCCGTCGGGAGTTTTACTTTAACTGACGTGTACAGTCCTTGCATTATTTTTCTGATAAAGTGAGCAGTGACGGATTTTCCGTCAGTATAATAAGACTACTGACGGAATATCCGTCAGGATTTCAATTTAACTGACGGAATTTCCGTCAGTGGTTTCTATTAACTGAAACACGCGAAGAGATCCTCCTTCACTTTACTAAAATTCCCCCAAATCAATTAAAATCGCCTTAACCCCTTACCTCCTTAAAACCCGACACCACCACCACCCTCCTCCACTTCCGGCGCCACCACCACCACCACCAACACCACCACGCCGTCGCCATCACTATAAGGTAATTAACTTTATCTTTTTTTCTATTTCCTTTATCTTTTTCCTTCTCCTTCATCCTTTTCCTTCTCCTTTTCTTATTTATCTTTTTTTTTTTTTTTTGTTAATAGTAGGCCGCCGCCTCCGTCAACCACGGCCGCCCCGCCCGGCCGCCCGCTGCACTTCCTTTTTTTCATTTTTTTGTCAAGTTAATTAGGTATTACTCCTTTTAATTAGTTTAATTAATTTAGATTATTAGTTATTGTTTTAATCCGTCGAGGTTTCTCGACGGATATTCCGTCAGAATTGTGAAAAACTGACGGATATTACTCTTTTTAATTTTTTTAATTAGTTTAATTAATTTAGATTATTAGTTATTGTTTTAATTGTTGTTGAAAAAGGGTTGGTGTTGATGCATGTTGACTTAGGATAGAAGCCAATGTTGTGACGTATGTATGTTGTTAATGTATGTTGTTAATTTAGATTATTAGTTATAATTTTTTTTTTTTTTAATGTATGCATGTTGAGTTAAAATAGATATTTAATTTTATTATTAAAAATTAGATTATTGTTAAATGTTAATTAGAATAAATATAAATTAGACTAGATATGTAAAATGAAAAGTAAATCATGTTAGTTTTTGTTAATTGAAAAAGTAGTCATTGTTGTATGTTTTGTTTTTAATATTGTTAAAATTATTGTTCATATTGACCTAGTACCCGTTCAAAAATTACTCACTAGGAGTAATTTTTGAATAGTCCCCGTTTTGGGACTGTCTTTGTACGTTTTAAGTCACTTAGGTAGTAAACATGTGCTTGTGATTTGTTAATGAGAAAAGAGTTTGGTGACAATTCCTTTAATGTTCTCTAAATGCATATGTAGAGTAATTATTTATTCTATATTGTGTATTTGGAGAACGGATGGGAATTGCTTTTAAATTTTTTTTCTCATTAATAAATCACAAGTACATGTTTGCTAGTGACTTAAAACGTACATTGATGGGTTTAGGTTGGAGTGATAAGGACCCAATTCAAAGAAATACAATATTTATATTGGTTAAAATGTTAAATTATTGTTTATTATGCTTGATTTTGATTGTTGTTAGGTTATTATCTTTTTTAATGATATATATAAATGTGTAGATATATAATAACATGAAAAGATTAGAACGGCGGTGGATGTATGAAAGATTAGACGAAAAAAAAGAAACCCAAGAAAGCATATGCAGAGGGGGTGAAAGAGTTTATTAAATTCGCGGAGGGAAGTAGTGAGTACAAGAATTTAGGTGAAATGAGGTGTCCGTGTAAGAAATGCAAAAACCTAGGTTTTAAAAGGAAAGCGGATGTTCAAATTCATCTTTGGTCGTATGGTTTCGCCGATAATTATTATGTATGGACGTATCACGGTGAGAAACTACCTAGTACAAATGCTAGTGAGAATCCTTACCGTGAGTTCGTGGAAAATGCATTGCGTGATCTTTGTTGACCAAATTTTGGAGGATCGACTTAATCTCGATGACCTTGACGATGAAGAAGTGCGTTATGAAACCCCGAACCCCAAGTTTCTTCGTTCTTTAAAATGTTAGAGCAAGTTGAACAACCGGTGTTTGAGGGAAGTGATATGAGTTTGTTGCAAGCACGCTTTTGCTAGGTTGTTATCAATCAAATGTGAGAACAACATATCTCTTAGATGCGCTAATAGTTTTGTGTCGTTCGTTGGTGACATAATTCCAAAGGAAAATCAAATGGCGCGCAATTTTTATGAGATTAAAAAAGTTATGAAGGGACTCCAACTTCCCCATGAAAAGATTGATGCATGTATCAATGGATGCATGCTTTCCTGGGAGGAAAATTCTAATCTTGAAGAATGTACAAAGTGTCGTGCATCTCGGTATAAAGGTAAAAAGAATTCAAGTGGGAGGCGAATTCCATGTAAACCAATAACTTATTTCCCGCTTGCGCCAAGGTTACAACGACTATATGCAACCAAGCACATAGCAGGTGAGATGAGTTGGCACTACAAAAACTCTCGATTAAGAGAAAGGGGGACAATGGCACATCCAAGTGATGGAGAAGCGTGGAAGCATTTCGATAGAGAGCATCCAGATTTTGCAAGTGAACCCCGGAATGTTAGGCTAGGTTTGTGTACGGATGGATTTCAACCTTTTGGGCAGTTTGGGACGAAATACTCTTGTTGGCCCGTGATTGTGACTCCGTACAACTTACCTCCTTGGTTATGCATGAAGAGACAATTTCTGTTCTTATCTGTGCTAGTTCCCGGTCCTAAGAATCCGAAAACAAATTTAGATGTTTTCCTCCAACCGTTGATCAAAGAGTTGAAACAACTTTGGGAAACCGGCGTGGACACCTATGATGTCTCTAAGAAACAAAATTTTCAATTAAAGGCTGCATTAATGTGGACGATCAACGATTTTCCGGCATATGGCATGCTTTCTGGTTGGTCCACAAGTGGATATCGTGTCTGTCCTTATTGTCCAGAAAATGATCATAGATCTTTTTGGCTTAAAAATATCAAAAAGGTTTGTTGGTTTGATTGTCACCGTGAGTTCTTAACACCGATCATCCTTTCCGCGACAATTGTAAGCATTTTCTTAAAAACAGAAAAAAGCGAGAATCGCATAGCCGCATCGAAACTAACGGGTGATGAAGTGTGGGAATCCGTAAAAGACTTGCCTAAAATAGTTGATGCTTCGATAAAGAATTGAAAAGATTGAAAGATCAGAATGAAGGTTGGTGGAAACAAAGCATATTCTGGAACTTCCCTATTGGAAAACGTTCTTTGATTCGACACAACTTGGATGTTATGCACATTGAGAAAATTTTTTTGAACACTTATCAACAACATCATGGATGTACCAGGTAAAACTAAATTTGACACTAAGGGTAAAGAAGACTTTAATGAACTTTGCTATAAACGGAACACATCATCTAGGTTTGTTTTATCAAACGCGGAGAAAAAGGCTCTATGTGATCTGGGTTGCTAACTTAAAATTCCCGGATGGTTATGTTTTGATTTGAGTCGGTGTGTTGACCATAAAAAGATGGTGTTACATTCCATGAAAAGTCATGATTGTCATGTCTTTATGGAACGACTACTCCCCGTTGCCTTGAAAGAGTTGCTCCCGAGTCCTTGGAATGCAATAACCGAGATAAGCCAATTTTTTAGAGACCTGTGTACTTCTACGATTAGAGTTGATTCTATGGAACGTCTAGAGTCAAACATTGCGGAGATAATATGCAAGTTAGAGAAGATATTTCCCCCGTCTTTTTTCAATTCCATGGAGCATTTGCCTCTTCACCTACATTATGAAGCAAAAGTTGGAGGACCTGTCCAATATCGATGGATGTATCCATTTGAGAGATTTCTTAATCATATAAAAAAAAAGATTGGCAACAAAGCTCGGGTGGAGGGTTCAATATGCAACGCTTTTTTGTTAGAGGAAATTTCAAATTTCTGTTCTTTTTATTTCGAAGATCACATTGACACAAAAGCAAAAGACTTAGATGTTGGTGTAAATTCCGATGACCAGTTGAAATCTAAGTTACCTGAGTTATTCAATGATGACATGGGAACTACAACCGGAAAATGTATACAGAGGTACTTAACTGAGAAAGAGTATGAAGAAGCTCATTTTTATGTGCTAAGGAACTGTGGAGATTTTTTAGATACTTATGAAAAGTAAGTTAATACTTCATCATTACTCAATTGTTTTTTAATTATCAAATTAGATCGAATTTATAGGTAATTAATACATAACTAAAATATGCTTTCCCTACTTATAGGGAATTTGAGGCAGATATCAAAATCAATTTTCCTGATGTCACATCCTCTGATGATGTTTGGGCATCACATGAGAAAAGTTTTAAAAATGGTTCCAAATCAAGTAAGTGATGATACATTTTCTTTGAAATTGAACTATACATTTAGATTTCTTATTAGATATTGAAAAAAATATAACAACTTAATTAACATTTTTTTATTCATAGGTTCATAGATTGAAGGATCATCTAATAATAGCTTTAGCATTGGGTCCTAGTAACATGGTGAAGTCTTGGAGACGGTATTCCATCAACGGCTATAAGTTTCGAGCTTTTAAGGAGGAGTTGATGTTTCGAAGTCTACGTTAAGCAATGGGGTTTCTGTGAATTCAACTGAAGGGTTGGACTACTATGGAACCCTAAATGAAGTAATTGAGCTTTCTTATTATGCCGGGCAAAGGGTTTATAGGGTTATATTGTTTAAATGTGATTGGCTTGATAATTCCCCACAAGGACTTAGTATCCATAAGGTTTATGGACTTGTAGATGTAAACGAGAAAAAGAAACTTCGTGGACATAACCCATTTGTGGCAGCTTTTCAAGTCGATCAAGTTTGTTATGCTCCTTATCCAACCATTAAGAAAGGTAATCAAGGTATTCAGTGGTCCGCGGTTTTTAAAACCAAGGCAAGATCACAAGTTGATGCTCCTATTGAAGAAAGTGTCTTTCAAGAAGATGTGGTTGTGAATGATCACTCAATTTCACCGATTTTGTTGGAAGATACAGATGATGAAGATGTATACGAAGTGACAGTGGAAAGAGGTCAAGGGGAATATGACAGAGACGTCGAAGAAGAAGGGGATGAAGATGAAGTTGAAGAACTTATTAGATACGAAAATGAGGAATCAGAGGAAGAAGTGGGAGTGCTTTTTTCAGATGATGAACCTGTTTTGATTTGTAGTGATAGTGAGGAGGACTAGTTGTAATTGTACAATTATTAAACATTCAATAAAATATGCCCTCCGTTTTTTATTACTTGTCGTTCTAAGCTATTTGGTTTTTTGTTTTATACATGCCGTTTTAGCTTAACATCAATAGTGTGTTTCAATTTTCAAGATTTGGTTATAAGAAACCTCTCAATTCACCCAATAAAATGCATTAAAGAAGAGGCAAGTGGTAATTAGTTCACAGTTTTCCATAGTGTTTTTTTCAATTGTTTATATATACCCTGCAGAAATGGTTGTTTTGAACTAACGATTTGAATTGTTAACATGCAGTGATTATGCCGAACATTTTTCGCCGTATGATTGGGAGCAATAGTAAGGCAAATGCATCTCAACGGAATCGGGAGGACGACGAGGTTGAGGATGAGGAAAATCCTGAATTTCCATCGATAGACAGGAGAACATGCGGTGATTCTCTCGGAGGCCCGTGCTCGGCGAGATCATTTTTGGTAAGTTTATGTTAATTTTTCTTAAGTTTAAAAAAACTTAACATTTACGATTTAATTTCAAATATTTATGTGTTTTTCTGGTGGGATGACGAACCAATCAAGAAATATGTTACTTGGTCATTCACCAGTAACACGGAGATGAGTACTTCACTAGGTGGGGTGAAGCGAGTAACGCACAGCGTCGGAAGATGTGGAATTACTTTGCGGTAATTATGTTTTTCAATAATAATTTTCTTAAGTTTATAATAATTTTCTTAAGTTTATAAGAATTTTCCAAAGTTTTATATAACTAATTTCACACTTATTTTTTGAAACAGACTCATGTAAGATCCATCGATCCTGGGTATGATCCTATTCCTGAGTGGCAGGCGAGGGTAACGAGGCGGATTACCACTCTTATCAATGGAATAAAAATATAACAAGAAACCGCCAAAGTGGGTGCCTGTTTCTTGGTTGGAGAACCTTAGGAATAGGCCAAATGATGCTACTTTTGCCAAACATTCGAAAATCAACACGGCAAATAGGAAGTCGGGTGGAAAAGATGGGAAAGCATTGGGCACCCACACTCTTGGTCGGAAGAGTTGCTCCGATGCTTTCAAGGAATTGGTAAGTATTGTTTATATTGCTTTTAAAAAGTGGTTAATATATATGATTGACAAAAATATACTTGATTTTACTTGAATTTCCATAATAATTTCAGGGTCAAGAGGCCACCCCCCACGAGATGTTCATGAAGACGAAGAAAAATAAGAAGGGCGAGTGGGTTAACCCTCGAGCGGCTGATGTTGAGGTAAATTCTTGAATTTAATTTAATATTTATTTTTATTACAAAGAACGATAATCTCTTTCTTATAAAGATAGGTATATATATATCATTTCTGACGATTTTCTATTTTTTCAGCGTGATTTCCAAGAGGAGATGAGGCGGCCATTGCCACCGGACGATCTCCCGACGAGATTCGGGCCTACTACAAGGTCAGTAGGAGGATTTGACGAGAAGAACCGGATGTTTGGGACAGGACCTACATGGGCCCAAATATGGTATGATCTTCCTCCTAACAAAGCTGGCCGACGGTCTTTATCTTATGCTCCTAGCATAATTTCACAGCTTTCCACCCAAATGAATGATGAGCGATCCGCTCGAGTTGCTCTTGAAAGACAGGTTCGTGAACAGGCTGAAGAAATGGCGGCAATGAGAAAGGCTTGGGCTGATTTGCAAGCATCTCAACCCCCAAACACGTGTTCACAATTTACTCCACATAGACGGGATGAGTTTGGGGGTGGTGATGACGGGTTTGGAGGTATTGGTGGTAGTTTTATTGACCCTATAAACACTTAGAGCCTTTAAGTTAGAGCCTTTAGGTTAGAGCCTTTAGGTTAGAACTTTAGTTTAGTTAGTATTGTCGTCTAGTAAGTATGAAAGACATGGTAAAACAATTCTCTGTTTAATTTGTAAGACAATGTACAAATTTGACTATGTTTTTATGTAAAACAATTTGCGTCCCCTTCTCTTTTGTTGTCTATTGATTCCCGCATTAGCGGTCGACGTGAAAATGGATTCCCGCTTGGCGGTCGACGATTGGATGTGTTTTGCAGGTTTTGTTTATATTGGAAACGATGCAAATAGGCATCGTGGTGGCAAAGAAGTCAGTATTTGAAACGATGCAAAAACGCATCGTGGGGGCAAAGAGCGGCAGTTCTTTGTTTCCAGGCCTGATTTTTAATATATCTGACGGAAATTCCGTCAGTAATTTCAAAATACTGACGGCCTTTCCGTCACTGCCTTCCCTCTCCATTTTTCCAGATTCAAGAGGAAAGTGCCACGTGTCCATGTGACTGACGGAATTTCCGTCAGTAAAATTAAAAAACTGACGGAAATTCCGTCACTACCCTCTGTTAATTTGATTTCAGAAACTTACGTGGAATGCCACTGTTATAACAGAAGCAAGAAAGAACAAATAAAGAACAATAAAAGACAAACGCACAGATTTACGTGGTTCACTAACGGTGTGTTAGCTACGTCCACAGGGCAGAAAGGAGAGAGTTTTATTGATATGTGAGGAGTTTTTCAGATTACAGATTCAGACGGTATGATAAGCATAACTGCTAGGTAGAGGATTAGAGAGTTTATATAATACTCTCTAAACCTAATGTCTGAATGACCTAATAAAGGCCCAAGACAGACCTAGCCCAATAACGAGATCATACGGATACCGTTTAAGTTATACGACGGCGGTTAACGAAATCAAGGCACAAACCCAACAAATCTCCACCTTGACTTGAATTCTCTCACAAACAGACAGATGTACCGGATGCATTCCCATAAATGCCGGATGTACCGAAAGCTCTTCTCCCTTCCCCCTCGGATATTGCCCCCAAGAGGGCAATTACAGATCTAGAGATATTTAGCAAGTCCAAACAATGTTGGAACTTGCTATGCGGAATCGGCTTAGTGAACATGTCACTGGGTTATCGCAGTACCCACTTTGTTCACCTTAATTCTCTTCTCATTTCTCAGAAAGTGATATCTCACATCTATATGCTTAGTCCTCTCATGATGGACTTGATCTTTAGCCAAGCATATTGCACTAAGACTATCACAGAATACAATAGCTTGCTCCTGATGTAGACCCAAATCACGACCAATCCTTTTAACCGATTCCCTCTTTAGTCTGCTGCGGTCAACGCCATATACTCTTTCGAGTAGTAGACAAAGTAATCGTAGGCGCAATGTAGCCTTCCAACTCGACGATGAACCACCAAGAGTGAAAACATAACCGATCATTGATCGTCTGCAATCAACATCTCCTGCATAATCAGAATCTGAGTACCATGACACAAGGCACTCTCTATCACCTCCATAAATGAGACCAACATCGATGTACCCTTAAGGTACCGAAAAATTCTCTTCACACGACCTTGCCAATGTTCTTTACCCGGATCACCCATAAACCGGCTCACCACACTGACGATCGTGCTAAATCGGGTCTAGTGCAGACCATAGCATACATCAAACTACCCACTGCACTAGAGTACGGAACTCGGGACATGTACTCCCTTTCTTCACCGACTTGGGTGAGAAAGCAACAGACAGATGTGCATTCGATGCACTAGGAGTATCTATGGATTTCGCAGAGACATGCCAAACCTTGCTAGCACCTTCGAATATAGCCTTTACGAGATAAGAAAAGCTTCTTCTTGCTTGCTCCTATCCTCGTAGATCTCCATTCCCGAGAATTTTTCTTCTTTGCACCCAAATCTTTCATCTCAAATTCAAGACCGAGGAGACCCTTCAATTTCGAACATCGGACTTGCTCTCTGCAGCTATCAACATATCGTCTACATATAGGATCGGATAAATGAGAGACTCATTCTTGACTTGTTGTAATAATAAACACAACAATCATACGGACTCCTAGTGTAGCCAATCTCCAACATGTAGCTGTCAAACTTTTTATACCACTGCCTCGAGACTGTTTTAGCCCATATAAGGACTTCTTCACTTGCAAACATAGTCTTCTTTACCCGGAATCTGAAACCGTCTGGTGAGTCATGTATATCTCTTCTTCCAACTCTCCATGTAGGAAAGTCTTCTTCACATCTAGCTGTTCGAGTTCTAAATCCCGATGTGCAACTATTGCTAGCAACACTCGATGGAAGTATGTCGACCACCGGCGAAAATATTTCATTGTAGTCTACCCCCTCTTTCTCGATCGAACCCACGAGCTACCAATCGAGCTTTATACCTTATACCCTCAGCAGCAGTCTCTCCCTCTTTCTTCTTGAAGACCCATTTACAAGTAACAACCTTTCTCCCTTGAGGCTTCTTGGATAATTCCCAGTCTGATTCTTTTGAAGAGACTCCATCTCATCTCCCATGGCAAAGAAAGCCACCGGCGGTCGAAACATGTTCTTTGCTTCTTTGAAAGTGGATGGCTCATGTAAGTCAGGATCCACCTCCTCAAAAACCTGAAGTGCATAACCCACCATATCTTCAAAACCAAGTCTATTCGGAGGCTTCCCAAAATTAGGCCGATTGACCGTTCACGGGCCAAACTCTGCGATTCGGAATCGGTAATGAAGAATCGATGGAACAGATTCGGATTCGACCGTAGTGGTTGATCTTCTTTCTGTGGTACACTCTCATCAAGAGTGTCTTGCTGCTCCACCTGTTTATCAACACTACTACTACTATCTGACAACATATAAGACTTCACGGTAGGATTAACCATAGAATTTTCATCAAAGACAACATTTCTACTCAAAATAACCCTACCCTCGGATGGAGACCGGATACGGTATCCCTTGACACCATCCCCATAGCCCACGAATACTCCCTTTTTAGCTCGTGGCTCAAGCTTACCTTCACTAACATGATAATAAGCGGTACTACCAAAAGCCCTTAAAATAGAATAATCAATGGACTTACTGGACCACATCTCAAATGGAGTTTTGAGATTCGGACTCGTGTGAGGTCCCCGATTTATCGAGATAGCATCTTTGTACTAACCGCTTCGCCTGAGAATCTTCTTGTTAGTCCAGCATTAGAGAGCATGCACCTTGCCCTCTCCAGAAGTGTCGATTCATTCGCTCTGCTACACCATTTTGCTTTGAGGTGTATCTCGGACCGTACGATGTCTAGCAATCCCTTCATTCTTGCGAACTCGTCGAACTCGTAACAACAAAACTCTAGGCCGTTATCGATTCGCGACCTCTTGACCTTCTTCCCAGTTTGATTCTCCATTAATGCCTTCCACTGCTTAAAGTGAGTAAAGGCTTCGTTTTTGTGCTTCATCAAATAAATCCAAGTCTTCCTGGAATAATCATCAATAATAGACACAAAATACCTGTGACCTCCCAAAGACTCCACCTTAGAAGGACCCCAACAATCGAAATGGATGTAATCAAGTGTGCCCTTGGTCCTATGCACTGCTTTAGGAAACTTGCTGCGATGTAGCTTCCCAAATACACAATGCTCACGAAAATCCAGTTCTTGACCTTGTGACCACACAAAAGATCTTCTTTTGACAGAGTCTGCATCCCCCTTTCACTCATATGACCAAGTCTCATATGCCACAACTTAGTCAAATCTTCTTTATCAACATCGAGGATGCAACAACAATGAACCTGACAGAGTAGATCCCGAAGATAATATAGAGTACCATGCTTGATACCCCTCGAACTACACTCGAACCTTTGCGGGCGTTCGAACTCCACCTACACCTTGAAAGTGAAACCCTTCTTGTCTAACGTGCTTAAGGAGATCGATTCTTTGTCATTAGTGGAACATGTCTAACCTCGTTCGATGTACGAAATTTACCATCATGTGTCCTTACCCCGACCGAGCCGATTCCAACTATCTCGCAAACAAACACTATTCGCCATAGAAATAGTGCCTCCATCTACCTGTTCATAAGTTGTAAACCACTCCTGCGCGGACATATATGGTAAGATGCTCCAGAATCTAGAATCCACACATCAGTGTGATGCGTGACCTTACCCGTAACTAGAGCATAATCATCTTCCTCGGAACCCGCATCTGCTACACCGCGATGGCGATACTAGACTTGTTCTGTTTATCTTTCTTGGGACAATCGAATTTCCAATGCCCCTTCCCTTTACAGTAGAATTACTGAGACATCACTAGGTTTAGGACCTCTAGAAACATAAGAACCAGACGAACCAGAATTACAGAAAGTACCGGAAGTACCAAAGCGAGAATTAGAAGAACCCGAATAAGAAGGCTTCTTATATTTTTCTTCCCGAATTTCCCCGTCCATAACCCCCACTGGCGCTAACCCCGACTGATTATCTAATACTGTGCAGTAGCCCTTATGGCGCAGATTCTCTAGTATGAAGAGACGACCTAACATCTTCTAGAGTAACAGTATCTTTACCCACAATAAAGGACTGTACGAAATTCTCATACGATAACGGTAAAGAAACTAACGAATTAATGCAAAGATCCTCATCTTCTACCTTAACATCAATATTACGTAATTCTAGTAAAATTGTGTTTAACTGATCTAGATGATCTCGAAGAGGCATACCTTCCTGCATTCTCGGACTAAACGGACGTTGCTTAAGAAGCAACTTATTGGTCAAAGACTTGGTCATATAAAGACTCTCAAGCTTTTTCCACGGACACCATGCGGTAGTTTCCTCCGCGACTTCGGTGATGATATCATCCGCAAGACACAACATAATCGTTGAATGTGCCTTCTCCTCCGTGACCGCCATCTCGGTAGCGGTAGCAATGTGATGCGCAGCGATTGCGCTTTCCGTCTTCTTATCTCGAAAGCGGTGCCCACAACCCTTGCTTTGCTTTAACAGAGCCCGCATCTTGATCCGCCACGACTAAAACTATTCCTCCCGGTGAAGCGATCGATCTTTATGTTCATCGCCGACATCTTTCTCGCTGGTCATGAACCCGAAGGCTCGATACGATTTGTTATAACGAAGCAAGAAAGAACAAATAAAGAACAATAAAAGACAAACGCACGATTTACGTGGTTCACTAACGGTGTGTTAGCTACGTCCACAGGCGAGAAAGGAGAGAGTTTTATTGATATGTGAGGAGTTTTTCGATTCTGATTCGGACGGTATGATAAGCATAATCGCTAGGTAGAGGATTAGAGAGTTTATATAATACTCTCTAAACCTAATACAGAATGACCTAATAAAGGCCCAAGACAGACCTAGCCCAATAACAGATACGGATACCGTTTAAGTTATACGAAGCGGCGGTTAACAGAATCAAGGCACAAACCCAACAGCCACGTGTCAGATACAACTGACGGAAATTCCGTCAGTAATACGAAACACTGACGGAAATGGCGTCACTATTGACCTATAAATAAAGACGGATTTTCCGTCACAGTTCCGTCAGTTTTTTGTAAGAGTGACGGAAATTCCGTCAGTACAGGTATTTTACTGACGAAATAAGCTGACCCTGATTCCTGACGGAATTTCCGTCAGTAAATTGAAATACCGACGGAAAGGCCGTCAGTATGGGCTTTATTTTTCCGTCAGTTTCCCGCGTTTTTCCTGTAGTGACGATATGTTTTAAGTCGGTATGTAATTTATCTGTCAAATTTTTTGAGTCTGTAAATACGTATATGTCAATATGTATGGGTATGTATGTAGAGATAAGTATACGTATTAAAATACATATATTACTATTCAAACTTTTTACTATTCATACGAGTCTAGAAGCTCGTGTAAAGACGCAGTCTTAAAAGTCAAAAGTTTTGCCTAATCCTATCATGTTGTCGGGACAACTGGTATCTTTCCAGAAAGCTCCAAGACAACTGTCTCTCCACTACCTCAAAAGCAATGGCTCTAATGCACCTGCGAATAAGATGTCAACAACACAAAAGCAGACCATCATTAAAGCCTCTGAAGACTGCCTATATAAACGGACGTCCTCAGCATTCAAGTATCATCAAATTTTTAGAGTGCAGTATTGCCTTGAGCAAACTAGCAACAAAAATCTAAAAATAAGTTGTAATCAAAAATCTTAGTATCTTTATTCAATCTTCATTGTAAGTTCAATCTTGTAATTTTCAAAATTTAATTTCAAAGTTTTTCAACATCTTTCATTGATCTCATTTCTTTATCCGTTTTTATTTCCTCTACTACCCTGTTGGTACCTGGGTTATGGGTATTTGTATGTATGACGATATGTTTTAAGTCGGTATGTAATTTATCTGTCAAATTTTTTGAGTCTGTAAATACGTATATGTCAATATGTATGGGTATGTATGTAGAGATAAGTATACGTATTAAAATACATATATTACTATTCAAACTTTTTACTATTCATACGAGTCTAGAAGCTCGTGTAAAGACGCAGTCTCAAAAGTCAAAAGTTTTGCCTAATCCTATCATCTTGTCGGGACAGCTGGTATCTTTCCAGAAAGCTCCAAGACAACTATCTCTCCACTACCTCAAAAGCAACGGCTCTAATGCACCTGCGAATAAGATGTCAACTACACTAAAGCAGACCTTTATTAAAGCCTCTGAAAACTGCCTATATAAACGGACGTCCTCAGCATTCAAGTATCATCAAGTTTTTAGAGTGCAGTATTGCCTTAAGCAAACTAGCAACAAAAATCTAAAAATAAGTTGTAATAAAAAATCTTTGTATCTTTATTCAATCTTCATTGTAAGTTCAATCTTGTAATTTTCAAAATTTAATTTCAAAGTTTTTCAACATCTTTCATTGATCTCATTTCTTTATCCGTTTTTATTTCCTCTACTACCCTGTTGGTACCTGGGTTATGGGTATTTGTATGTATGACGATATGTTTTAAGTCGGTATGTAATTTATATATCAAATTTTTTGAGTCTGTAAATACGTATATGTCAATATATATGGGTATGTATGTAGAGATAAGTATACGTATTAAAATACATATATTACTATTCAAACTTTTTACTATTCATACGAGTCTAGAAGCTCGTGTAAAGACGCAGTCTCAAAAGTCAAAAGTTTTGCCTAATCCTATCATGTTGTCGGGACAGCTGGTATCTTTCCAGAAAGCTCCAAGACAACTGTCTCTCCACTACCTCAAAAGCAACGGCTCTAATGCACCTGCGAATAAGATGTCAACAACACAAAAGCAGACCAACATTAAAGCCTTTGAAGACTGCCTATATAAACGGACGTCCTCAGCATTCAAGTATCATCAAGTTTTTAGAATGCAGTATTGCCTTAAACAAACTAGCAACAAAAATCTAAAAATAAGTTGTAATCAAAAATCTTTGTATCTTTATTCAATCTTCATTGTAAGTTCAATCTTGTAATTCTCAAAATTTAATTTCAAAGTTTTTCAACATCTTTCATTGATCTCATTTCTTTATTCGTTTTTATTTCCTCTACTACCCTGTTGGTACCTGGGTTATGGGTATTTGTATGTATGACGATATGTTTTAAGTCGGTATGTAATTTATCTGTCAAATTTTTTGAGTCTGTAAATACGTATCAGTCTGTAAATACGTATATGTCAATATGTATGGGTATGTATGTAGAGATAAGTATACGTATTAAAATACATATATTACTATTCAAACTTTTTACTATTCATACGAGTCTAGAAGCTCGTGTAAAGACGATCTCAAAAGTCAAAAGTTTTGCCTAATCCTATCATGTTGTCGGGACAATGGTATCTTTCCGAAAGCTCCAAGACAACTGTCTCTCCACTACCTCAAAAGCAACGGCTCTAATGCACTGCGAATAAGATGTCAACAACACACAAAAGCGAGACCATCATTAAAGCCTCTGAAGACTGCCTATATAAACGGACGTCCTCAGCATTCAAGTATCATCAAGTTTTTAGAGTGCAGTATTGCCTTAAGCAAACTAGCAACAAAAATCTAAAAATAAGTTGTAATCAAAAATCTTTGTATCTTTATTCAATCTTCATTGTAAGTTCAATCTTGTAATTTTCAAAATTTAATTTCAAAGTTTTTCAACATCTTTCATTGATCTCATTTCTTTATCCGTTTTTATTTCCTCTACTACCCTGTTGGTACCTGGATTATGGGTATTTGTATGTATGACGATATGTTTTAAGTCGGTATGTAATTTATCTGTCAAATTTTTTGACTCTGTAAATACGTATATGTCAATATGTATGGGTATGTATGTAGAGATAAGTATACGTATTAAAATACATATATTACTATTCAAACTTTTTACTATTCATACGAGTCTAGAAGCTCGTGTAAAGACGCAGTCTCAAAAGTCAAAAGTTTTGCCTAATCCTATCATGTTGTCGGGACAGCTGGTATCTTTCCAGAAAGCTCCAAGACAACTGTCTCTCCACTACCTCAAAAGCAACGGCTCTAATGCACTGCGAATAAGATGTCAACAACACAAAAGCGGACCAACATTAAAGCCTCAAGATCGCCTATATAAACGGACGTCCTCGGCATTCAAGTATCATCAAGTTTTAAGAATGCGATGTTGCCTTAAACAAACTAGCAACAAAAATCTAAAAATAAGTTGTAATCAAAAATCTTTGTATCTTTATTCAATCTTCATTGTAAGTTCAATCTTGTAATTCTCAAAATTTAATTTCAAAGTTTTTCAACATCTTTCATTGATCTCATTTCTTTATCCGTTTTTATTTCCTCTACTACCCTGTTGGTACCTGGGTTATGGGTATTTGTATGTATGACGATATGTTTTAAGTCGGTATGCAATTTATCTGTCAAATTTTTTGAGTCTGTAAATACGTATCAGTCTGTAAATACGTATATGTCAATATGTATGGGTATGTATGTAGAGATAAGTATACGTATTAAAATACATATATTACTATTCAAACTTTTTACTATTCATACGAGTCTAGAAGCTCGTGTAAAGACGCTTGATCTCAAAAGTCAAAAGTTTTGCCTAATCCTATCATGTTGTCGGGACAGCTGGTATCTTTCCAGAAAGCTCCAAGACAACTGTCTCTCCACTACCTCAAAAGTAACGGCTCTAATGCACCTGCGAATAAGATGTCAACAACACAAAAGCAGACCATCATTAAAGCCTCTGAAGACTGCCTATATAAACGGACGTCCTCAGCATTCAAGTATCATCAAGTTTTTAGAGTGCGATTGCCTTAAGCAAACTAGCAACAAAAATCTAAAAATAAGTTGTAATAAAAAATCTTTGTATCTTTATTCAATCTTCATTGTAAGTTCAATCTTGTAATTTTCAAAATTTAATTTCAAAGTTTTTCAACATCTTTCATTGATCTCATTTCTTTATCCGTTTTTATTTCCTCTACTACCCTGTTGGTACCTGGATTATGGGTATTTGTATGTATGACGATATGTTTTAAGTCGGTATGTAATTTATCTGTCAAATTTTTTGACTCTGTAAATACGTATATGTCAATATGTATGGGTATGTATGTAGAGATAAGTATACGTATTAAAATACATATATTACTATTCAAACTTTTTACTATTCATACGAGTCTAGAAGCTCGTGTAAAGACGCAGTCTCAAAAGTCAAAAGTTTTGCCTAATCCTATCATGTTGTCGGGACAGCTGGTATCTTTCCAGAAAGCTCCAAGACAACTGTCTCTCCACTACCTCAAAAGCAACGGCTCTAATGCACCTGCGAATAAGATGTCAACAACACAAAAGCAGACCAACATTAAAGCCTCTGAAGACTGCCTATATAAACGGACGTCCTCAGCATTCAAGTATCATCAAGTTTTTAGAATGCAGTATTGCCTTAAACAAACTAGCAACAAAAATCTAAAAATAAGTTGTAATAAAAAATCTTTGTATCTTTATTCAATCTTCATTGTAAGTTCAATCTTGTAATTCTCAAAATTTAATTTCAAAGTTTTTCAACATCTTTCATTGATCTCATTTCTTTATCCGTTTTTATTTCCTCTACTACCCCGTTGGTACAGGTTATGGGTATTTGTATGTATGACGATATGTTTTAAGTCGGTATGTAATTTATCTGTCAAATTTTTTGAGTCTGTAAATACGTATCAGTCTGTAAATACGTATATGTCAATATGTATGGGTATGTATGTAGAGATAAGTATACGTATTAAAATACATATATTACTATTCAAACTTTTTACTATTCATACGAGTCTAGAAGCTCGTGTAAAGACGCAGTCTCAAAAGTCAAAAGTTTTGCCTAATCCTATCATGTTGTCGGACAAATTTGGTATCTTTCCAGAAAGCTCCAAGACAACTGTCTCTCCACTACCTCAAAAGCAACGGCTCTAATGCACCTGCGAATAAGATGTCAACAACACAAAAGCAGACCATCATTAAAGCCTCTGAAGACTGCCTATATAAACTGACGTCCTCAGCATTCAAGTATCATCAAGTTTTTAGAATGCAGTATGATTTGATATAATCCAATCAATATCAATCAATATCAATATATATATATATATACTTAAAACAGAAAATCACAAATGATTTGGGTTTTATTTGACCCGTCAGTACGTCACAAACTCAATTAGATTTGTATTTGATGTACCATGTCCATATACATCTGGATGTATGATTTGATATAATCCAATCAATATCAATCAATATCAATATATATATATATATATACATAAAAGAGGAACTTTTGAAGCGATTTTATTGGCTATTACTTTCAAGCGATTTCATTGGCGGTTGCTTTTGTTCACAATTGTATATTAAGTGTTTCACTTATCATAGACTACACTACTATGAAAATATAGATATATTAAAGTGATAATTAAATCAGATACGATAAAAATATAAAAGATAAAGATTGATTATTTTGATTAAATTATTTTACAAAAGCATAAATTATAAAATTTAAGTTATTACCCTACAATTTGGTTCCTTAGAACAATGAGTTCACGATGGTTGGGGGTTGCTTTGTACTTTTAATTTTGTTGTGCCTAAGTCAGCAAATTTAATGGATACTAATTAGATTGGAGAAAAAAAATGACCAGATCCGAATGACCCTACTTGAATAAATCGACCCATATTTGACCCGACACCCAAACCAAGGACCCTAGCTTGACCTGATCAAGACATAACCCGCGATCCCTAAATGTCTTGAAAATAGTTACCCGAAAATGATACAAACTCGACCCGATGTGAACCAAATTCTCGCAAACCCGAAAATGCCTAATCCGAGCTGAACCGATCACCAAACCTGGCCAAATTGACCTGTTTGTCGGGACTTACTAATTACCAAATAGCTTCCGTGGCAATCGGATTCCAAGTTTCAATCGTGTTTTTTATAAGTCTTGGTCATAATGTAATTATTATGTAGTAATTTTCTATAACTTTACTTAACTATAATAATTTTGATAAATATAAAATGAATAAATGATATACTAATATGCTTTTCGTAAATATAAACTATCACAAATTCTTGTTTGTGACGGACACTATCCGTCACAAACAAGAGACGGGTACCATTTTACCTCATAAAGTACCCACTTTTTCTCTCTCTGCAACACTATTCATGTGGTCCCCTTTCTCCACTAACTCATTTTGTTACCATTTTATCTCACAAAATATCCGCCACAAATGGTAACCCGTCACAAGGGAGACTAATTAATAAACTATACTAGATATACTTCTAATTCAAGAGTTGTACTATCGTGAGTCTAGATTACAAGCACTTAATTAATACAAAAATTCTACCGTCCTGCCGCAGGACCGTACTCCTCACACACAAACACAATCCACCCAATTGTACTCTAATTAATATTTCACGTCGTCTAATAGTTTTGGTTATAATAGACATCTATCTATGTATAAATATTGCGGAGTATTAAATTCTTATGTAAACTCTACTAACTTCTTCATCTATACCTACTTCTTAAACCATGTTATTCCAATGTGAGAACGCATGTTAATTCAAGTAAGCTTCATTATAGACCAGTTCATCAATCATCATATATACATGGTTTTTTTTTTTATATATATACTCCCTACGTCCCGGTCATTTGTTGTCCTTTGATTTTACACAAAGATCAAGGAAAGAGGAGAGAGCCAATTACTAAATGACAAGTGGAATAAATTGAGTATAAATGATCAAATTACTCATCAAGTTCCTTCTTAAAATAGAAAGGACAACAATTGACTGAGATACCCTAAAATGAAAAAGGACAACAAATGACCGGGACAGAGGGAGTATATATTATCAAACACGACTACAGAAGAGTATTTTGGAAAAAGAAATGACCAAAAGATAATAACAGTTCCAAATTCCAATGTCCCAAAGCATTATATATATGCTCCACAAACGTCATGAAAAATACAGATTATTTACTATCTACATAAGACATGACCTGGACAACCCCAGACATGAAATATATCCGTGCATAATTGAAGAAAAAGAAGAACGTTTATCACAAATTGACAATTAACTACGGTAAGAATTTGATCAACAATAGAATAGATTTTATAATTTTAATTTGAACGTAAGAGAATTCTAGCCGCGCAACTACCCAATATTTATTTGAGTAGGATACAAGGTCTAATTGTATATGTAAACACCTTTGTATAATGACCATGATAGATTTCCCTTTCCTCAATATTGGTTTGTTATTATATTGTTACTATATATTTAAGCAAAAAGCATTTCTCTAATATTTAAACAATGTCTATTTTACAAGAATATAATGCCATTACAATTTTGATTTGAATTATATGTGTAAGAAATCTGCACCGATTACGATCCTAGGTGTCGGCCGCCAAACATTTTGCAAAATGCAAAACGGTCTACCCAAATTGGAAAGTAACAGTTCTCACACAGATTGACCAAAATATAGGTATATATTCATTATAATTAAATTGCTTTTAAAGCAACAATCTCGATCAAGATAAATATTCAGAAATTATTTCTTGATATTACCCGGCCAACGGCCGGGCATGAAATCTAGTTGGATTCTTAATGCATGATCGTTTAACGATTTTCTTCTTTATTTTCCGTTGACATCATTAAATTTTACAAAGAAGCGATCCAAATCGACTCTTTTCGTGATCATCATTCGTCATTATACATCAAGTCCAAAGAGGGATTCAACCTTATTCACATGTCAACAACAATAGCATTCGTACTAACAACAAACACTTGAAAATTGTGACGACAATTGTATCAAATAGTCAATAATGAAAATTTCGTGAAAAGCGGCTAAACAATAGCATTCGTACTAACAAAAAACCAGAATATCATATCAAACAGAGTTAATATTGCAATTGTATTTGTCGTAATATCGCATATTATATTCTGTAAATATTCGTTTTAGGATATACTCCGTATTCCATATTATATATATCTTATAATTATTCTGTTAGGTTTCCTAAAGTCCGCTCGTGTATATATATAATTATTCTGTTAGGTTTCCTAACGAATATTTACATATATTCTATTTGAATACTTGGTGGCGGCCTTAATCGTATATAATTAAAGTTCTCGAGTAATTGTTACTTTGCGAGTCTTCGACAGTCTTGATCAAATTAACAACCGTCTTAATTAGTTTAAGAGATCTTGCGAGATTTAACGTTCAATTAAGATTACTTGCATAGTCGATTGTTCCATGGAGATGAATTTAGAGCAAAAGATTAAAGGCGGAGATAAAGGACGGAATTCCAATACGAGTGATGCAACAAATGCAGACGTTCCTGAAGAAATTCAGATTGATATCCTGTCAAGGCTGCCACCGGCCAAGTCATTGTCGAGATTCAAGTGTGTTTCGAAACACTGGAATGATACATTAACCATTCAGGCTTTCTTGCTTCGACACTCTCGTTCTTATGATAAACATCCAAAACTTGGGTTTGCGGTATGCAACAAAGTTTGGGCAAATGACTCAATTATCTCGTTTGAGCTCAACGATGACAACACCCCCAAAATAACTGCCTCTCAGATCATAGGGAAAGATGCATATTTCACTGATTATCCTATTAGTAATTATTATTATTATCGCATGTCGAATATATGCAACGACCTAATTTGTTTCTTTAGGCCATTTTTAACGTGTGTCAGTCTTATAAACATAAAAACCCGGGATTTTATCCAGCTTCCTGAAATAACTATGAAGTCTGAGCATATATCTTGGAGTGCATTAGGGTTTGATCCTGTACGTAAGGTATTCAAAATTCTAAGTATTATTAAGGAAAGCACAAGCAAAGTGTGTGTTACAACCACGGCCGCGATATTGACTGTTGGATCGAAATATTGGAAGCCAATAGAGGATGAAAGTTTACCTAGTTCAATGACCGAGGAATTTCATTGCTATAGGACCGATACCCTTTGTCTTAATGGAGTCATCTATTGGGTCGCTAAATATACAACCGATTATTTAATTTCGCTAACCGTTGTTGCTTTTGATTTGAATCGTGAGGCGTTCAAAGGTAACGAGCTCGCTGTCACGAGATACTCGAGAAATATGAGACTCGGATACTATTTGACATCTTTGAAAGAGTGCCCAACTCTGTTCATTTGGAAGATTAATAAAGGTGATGGGATTGAGGAGGTAGAACAATGGACATTATTTGATCATAAAAATCCGAATGCGGCTTGGAAAAAGAGGAATTTTACTGTTCCTAATTTTCCCATAAAGGTGCCTTGCGGCTCTCAGTGTATACCTACTGCAGGTGGTAGCACCGTGCTACAATGTTCAAAAAAGATTAATTCCGAGTGTTCTTGGTATTTATCGTATGATCTTGAGAATTTTGCCATAGAGTAACTAACATGTTATAGTTTTCATTTGGTTATGTGAATGATAGGCTTCGAGATTTTAGTGCGTAGCAATATTGTATTCTTGATTACAGTTCCATGATTGAATTTACCTTATCAAAAGAAACTGTTTGCAAACATTATACCAACGTCTATATTTCCCTTATTGTATTCTTGGTTTTGGTATACAAGGTATGATCTTGAGAAGTTCGCCTTAGAGTAATACTCCGTAAACACGGATTTGAAAAAAAATAGTTTTATGAATTTGTACTCAAACTTTGATCAGTTAAAGTTTTACGAATAAAAAAAGGGTATTTCGTGGAAAGTGTTAAACCTTAGGGGTACGAGGTAAATTTTGCTACTTAATTTCCAATATGCTAGTAGAAATAAGTTCATTTGTGGCCTTTTAGCCTCATAGCAACAAATACATTTTTGTCGTTTTAAATAAATGCACTTTGTCACCGGCAAATAGTTTATTTTTTATAAATACATTACTTATTGCGGTCTTGTAAATGGAGAAACGCCTCGAAAAGAAATAAAAGGCAATTTTTGGCATGAAAGGCCTCGAATAAAACGTCTTACGTGTTACATACGGAGTATATTATTACTAGTCCCGTCAAAACTGACCCGACTCGAATGACCCATCCCGAACCCCACTTGTACCCGACTCGAGGACATGAATATGACTCGAAACCCGAATTGACTTGACCATATTTAACCAGACGCAAATGTTTGTTGTGGCATTTTGACCTTTCCCCAAAACTAAATAACAACAACCCACCCGAAAACGACCTGAAACCGAAATGACTAGACCTAACTTGAATCCTTGCAAACCCGAACAACCCGTACCTGATTAACCTGAGCCGAATCCGATCCGATTGACCCGTTTTTCAGGTCTACTCATTACCTACACAAGGTATTGTTAAAAAAAGAAAAGAGTATGATTACTCGCCTATCACTTTCCCCGCCGATTCTATTAACTTCGCCCACCAGGCCTCACGACGACGTGCCAGCCCGAACAGTGAACACAACCTCGCAAGAAATTGACGGAATCGCCGGAACTCGAAGGAATTCTACTTACATACCTTATACCTATTACTTAGGTATGTAATTTACGGAGTATGATGATCAAATTTCAAATGATTTTTTTCAATAAATAACCTTTGTGGGTCATGCCTCCCTTAATAAGTTCTGAGTAATATTGTTCCTTTGCAATTGTTTCGCGGTGTTGATCAAAATAAAATTCGCCTTTATTTAGAGATCTTGCGAGTTTTAACGTTCAATCAAGGTTACTTGAATATTTGATAGTTTCAGGGAGATGAATGTCGAGCGAGAGGTTAAAGGCAGAGTTAAAAGGCAGAAGTGCAATACGAGGAATACATCAAATGCAGACATTCCTGAAGAAATTCAGATTGATATCTTGTCAAGGCTGCCACCGAAATCATTATCGAGATGCAAGTGTGTATCGAAACACTGGAAGGATACATTAACCATACAAGTGTTCTTGCTTAAACACTCTCGTTCATATGATAAACATCCAAAACTTGCTTTTGTGGAACACTCGACTTGTTGGAGAAAAGACTCGGTTATCTCATACGAGCTCAAC
Source organism: Silene latifolia (assembly GCF_048544455.1). Classification (NCBI taxonomy): domain Eukaryota; kingdom Viridiplantae; phylum Streptophyta; class Magnoliopsida; order Caryophyllales; family Caryophyllaceae; genus Silene; species Silene latifolia. The sequence goes on along the minus strand of NC_133533.1, from coordinate 7,162,205 downwards.
GATGACAACACCCCCAAAATCACGATCACGAGTGTAGCAAAGAAGAAAACAACTACGTCTCGGGTCAGAGGACATGATGTATATTACACTGAATTTCTTATGGGTAATTCTTTTTACAAGTCCAATATATGCAACGATTTAATTTGTCTCTTTGATCCATTTTCAACGTGCGTCGGTCTTTTAAACCTAAAAACCCGGGATTTTATCCGTCTTCCTGCTATAACTACTGCTATAACTACCAAGCCTGTGGATCTATTCAGATTTTGGTATGCATTAGGGTTTGATCCTGTACATAAGGTATTCAAAATTCTGTGTAGTATTTACCAAAGTGGAAGCAAAGAGTGTACTACCAAGGCCGCGATACTGACTGTTGGATCGAAATATTGGAACCCAGTAGACTTAAAATCTTTACCTAGCTCGCTGATTGAGAACTCGCCTTTGCGGAGTATCAGCAATAGCGTTTGTCTTAATGGAGTGATTTATTGGGTCCATTGTCAAAATACAAACGGTAATTCTATTGTGTTAACTGTTGGTGCTTTTGATTTGAATCGTGAGGCGTTCAGAGATAACGAGCTTGTCACGACACCCATAAATCACAGGCGATACTATTTGACATTTTTGAAAGAGCGCCCAACTCTGTTAATTTGGAAAATGCAATATGATGCGACTGATGGGGTAGAACAATGGACATTATTTAACCATAAAAATCCGAATGCTTCTTGGAAGAAGAGGATTTTTACTAAAAAAATTCTCATAGTGGTACCTTACGGCGCTCAAGGGGCGACTATTGCAGGAGGTAGCACCCTGCTACAATATTCGAAATGGATTAATTCCGATTATTCTTGGTATTTATTGTATGATCTTGAGAAGTTCGCCATAGAGGAACATACTGAATTATAGTTTTCATATACTCGTATATCATTTTATGTTATTCCCATCTGCCTATGTGAATGTTAAGATTCGAGATTTTGATAGGTTCGCCTTCTTTTTCATGTGAGACGGTAATCTATCAATGCAATTTCTCAATCAAATTTTTATTATGGATTATTCAGACACCGTTGATTGTGTCGTTAACACAAGCGGAAGGTGTGTACATCCGATTTCCTACCTCACACTTGTAGAAGTCCATGAGATGCTGTGGTAATTTTGTTATTGTTTTTCAAGGCATTTATTTTTCCTAAAAGTTTTAAGAGCTTGTGAAATATAATGTCATATAGGAGTACATAAATACGAACTTTATGGACGGAGGTATTGTGGACAATAGGTCCCAGGTTCGATTCCTCCTCCTCTCTATTGTAATGCGACTAAGTGCGCGCTTCGTTGGAACAAAAAAAAAATACGAACTTTATTTTTAATGTTTTTTTTTATTAAAACCGTGTATTAAATTAGCTTTCACGTGATCTCTTGTCAATGAATCAAGTCAGCTTATTTCAGTTCAGTTCGGTTCAGCTCTATTCAGTTAGTTTAGTTCAATTTCATTCAGTTCAGTTCAACTCTTTTCTTCACAAATCAACTCTTATTTCAGTTCAGTTCATTTCATTTCAATTCAGCTCCATTAAATTCAATTCAGTTTAGACAGTTTCAGTCCAAAAGAACCGAGTTAGTTCTCAATTGATTTTAGGAAAGTGTTATTTTGCGGTCTATATAGGATATATTACAGAATTTTATCGGTTTCCAAATTGTGTTAGATAATTAAGGTAAGGGATATAATAATTCTAAGATATTATATGTTGTACAGAAGCATGGGCCACCCCGTGTTGGATGTTGGGCCTCTGCTGCGCCGGTGTCCACAAAATATAATAGTACTAGGGTTTCTTCATTGTAAAATAAGTCAAAAACCCTTTGTGGCTGCCTTAATTATAACGTTTTCACATACACACAATTACTTTGATCAAAATAAGTTTTGAATATTGTGTTCCTTTTCGTGTTCTGTTGCGATTTTGATCGAATATAAACCGTCTTAATAAAGTGGTCTTGTGGGTTGAATTCTAGTTACTACTTACTAGCATAGTTGATAGTTCCATGGAGTTGAATGTAGAGCACTGCAATATGGGTGCTGCATCTGATGCAGACGATATTCCTGAAGAAATTAAAATTGAAATCTTGACGAGGCTGCCATCCAAGTCATTGTCGAGATGCAAGTGTGTTTCGAAACACTGGGATGATACATTAACCATACAAGCATTCTTGGTTAGACATTCTCGTTCATATGATAAACACCCAAAACTTGCTTTTGTGGCACGCTCGAGTATTTGGGGACAAGACTATGTTATCTCATTCGAGCTTAACGATGACAACACCCCCAAAACGACGACTTTGCCTGTGGCAAAGCCAAAAACAACTGACTCTTTGATCAGAGGGAAGAAATTATCTTCGTCTGATTTTCCTATGAGTAATTATTTATACATGTCCAATATATGCAACGACCTAATTTGTCTCTTTAATCCAAATTCAACTTTTATCGGTCTTAAACATAAGAACCCGGGATTTTATCAAGCTTCCTGCAATAACTAAGAAGTATGTGAGATCTTTCAAATATTGGTATGCATTAGGGTTTGATCCTGGACACAAGGTATTCAAAGTTCTGGGTATGACTTATGGACGCATCACAAGCAAAGAGTGTACCAATGCCGTGATTTTGACTATTGGATCGAATTATTGGAACCCAATAGACTACAAATGTTTTCCTAGTTCACTGACCAAGAGCTTGGCTTGGCGGAGTACCACCAATAGCCATTGTCTTGACGGAGTGATTTATTGGGTCCATAAAAATACAATCGATGATGTTATTGTGCTGACCGTTTTTGCTTATGATCTGAATTGCGAGGCGTTCAGAGATTACGAGCTTGTCAAAACACCCATGCAGGACAGGACATTCAGATATTATTTGACATCTTTGAAAAAGCGTCCAACTCTTTTTATTTGGAAGATTAAAAATAGGGACACCGAAGAGGTAGAACAATGGACATTATTTAACCATAAAAATCCGAATGCAGCTTGGAAAATGAGGAATTTTACTAATCATAATTTTCCCATACCGGTACCTTATGGCTCTTCCTTTGATGATACACCTGTTGCAGGTGGTGGCATCCTCCTGTTACAATATTGGAAATCGATTAATTCCGAGTGTTCTGAGTATTTATCGTATGATCTCGAGAATTTTGCCGTAGAGTAATATGCTATACATGTTTTATATTTTTTCACTACAGTGTTGTAAATGCAATTTAAGATTTTATGTTGCATTTGTGCTTAAAATAGTGTTCACATATATTCGAGTAAAGTGGAGAATTTTCGCTGTGGAGTAATATATACTCCGATCATTCTTGTATTGTCGGATTGTCCCCATTTGACATTGATGGTCATTTTCGCAAGGTAAAATTTTTGATCATTTTAATTCCCTGAATGAAACATATGTCCCGGGTTTTATTAAGGTAAGGGATATAATTCTAAAAGGAAACATAGGAAATTAGGATACTGTACAAATAGCTAAATACCCTTTGTATGATTTCACATACTAAGTTTTAAAGTAGTGTTCCTTTTCGTGTTTAGTCGTAAATATTGCAACTTTTATCACAAGTAGTGTAACTTTTTGTCGTATAGTCTAAATTTATGTAACTTTTATATTTTAAGGGTCAAACTTTAGTCATAAATTTAGAAAAGAAAAAATTGATATGGTAGTAAGTTTAAAAAATTGGATTAAGTACTGTAAGTGTAATTGATAATTTACTCTTTATATTATTCATATTTGACTTTGATGGACTACAAGGTCAAACTGCATTGTTACAACAATGATTCGCCTTCTTAGATTGAATAAAAATGATTGCGTCTCTTATATTTGATGCAATTCTCGGTGCAATATTTATTTTGGTTTAGGGAAATTTGCTTTCTTATTAGTTTCATTACCTGTAGCTTTTTGATGATGAAGCTAATGCATTCAGTACACACTGTCCAAGAATTTGAGATATTATTTATAGGAATATATCAATCGAGTATGTAGGCAAGCGCGGCCGTGTATAATAATTGGGATATTTATGGATTGGAAAACATCGGTATGGAAAGCTGAAAATGCTTTAGGTAACGGCCGACTCACCTTAATACTTGTGTAGGTTCGCTTTATACAAGAATTTGTGATTGTCCATAATATTTACTTCTCTATTAATTTTCGGAGAGTATTGTTTTGCGGTATATATAGGATCATAACAGAATTATCGGTTTCTGAATTGTGTTAGAATAATTAACGAAAGAAGCAGAATTCTAAAAGAACTAGGACAGGGAAATAGGATACAAATAGCCAAATACCCTTTGTGGCTTTCTTAATTATAAATTTCGAGTTCTGTTTCTTTTAATGTTCTGTTGCGGTTTTGATTGAACAAAAACCTTGAAGCTTGCAGAAATGCAGGAGTTGAGAGGTCCCAGGTTCGACTACCAGCTGGGGCGATGATCACTTTGCCACTGCAGCCCCCGAAGGGGGTGGCTTACATGGTCCATGTGGTGGTGCGGGAATGCATGGGCCCGGGGGGACTCAACCCCCTCGTCATCAAAAAAAAAAAAAAAAAAAAAACCGTGTTAATTAGTTAAGTGATCTTGTGAGTTGAATTCTGGTTACTAGCAAAGTTGATAGTTCCATGGAGTTGATTGTAGAGCAAAAGATTGAAAGTGGAGATAAAAGACGGGAGTACGATACGAGTGATGTTTTAAATGCAGACATTCCTGAAGAAATTCATATTGAAATCCTGTCGAGGCTGCCTACCGAGTCATTGTCAAGATGCAAGTGTGTTTCGAAACACTGGAATGATACATTAACCATACAAGCATTCTTGGTTAAACACTCTCGTTCGTATGATAAACATTCAAAACTTGCTTTTGTGGCACGCTCGATCACTTGCGGGAACGAGTCGGTTTTGTCATTCGAGCTCAATGATGACAACACCCCGAAAACAACGATTATGACTGTGAACGGGAGTTGGATCAGACTGCAGGATGTACATTTGTCTTATTTTCTTACGTATGATCATTTTTGCATGTCCAATATATGCAACGACCTCATTTGTCTCTATATTCCATACTCAACGTGTGTCTGTCTTTTAAATATTACTTCATCCATTTCATTCAATTCCATACATTTACTTTATACACGTATATCAATACTCGTTTTCTTTTGTTCATATCTTTAGTTACATATTAGTAAAAATTATAAAAATTTGTTATTCACAATGTACTCGGTAAGACATTAAAACAAGATTACTCATGATTTGAAGTTGTATGAGAGCAAATGTATGGAATTGATTGAAATGGAGGAAGTAATACTCAGGATTTTATCTGTCTTCCTGCAATAACTATGAAGTCTGATATAAGTGCTTTCAGATCTTGGTACGCATTAGGGTTTGATCCAGTACTTAAGGTTTTCAAAGTTCTGAGTATTATTAACGAAAGCACAAGCAAAAATTGTACTAGAACCAAGGCCGCGATATTGACTGTTGGATCGAAATATTGGAAGCCAATAGAGGATGAAAGTTTACCTGGTTCGGTGATCAAGAAATTGCCGTGGTGGACTAGCACCAATACCCTTTGTCACGACAGAGTGGTTTATTGGGTCCATGAAAATACATTAAATAATGTTATCGTGCTAACCGTTATTGCTTTTGATTTGAATCGTGAGGTGTCCAGACAATACGAGCTTGTCAGGACACCCGTGAGAGATAGGATATTCGAATATTATTTGACATCTTTGAAAGAGTGCCCGACTCTGTTTATTTGGAAGACAAAAAGTGATGTAGAACAATGGACATTATTTAACCATAAAAATCCGAATGCTGCTTGGAAAATGAGGAATTTAACTAATCATAATTTTCCTATAATGGTACCTTACCCTTATCATGGGATAACTAGTGCAGGAGGTAGCATCCTGCTACTACAATGTCATGGATCGACTAATTCCGGATGTTCTTTGTATTTAATAGCCGCTCCATTGGACCGTTGCAATATAATCAATTGATCTTCAATTGATCTTGTTTCCTTCCTTGTGTAAATATAGCTGTTAGACAATTGTTTCCGTAAATAAGCTATATTAGTTGCTGTATAAATAGCTAAACCCATTCTTTTGTAAACACAGAATAACATTAATACAATTCTTATTACGATACTTTGGTTTTCTAATATGGTATCAGGTTCACAGGTTAATTAACCTAATTTTCGATCCACAAAAAAACGCCTCCAAGTTCAGCCGTGTTCATCATCCTCAATGACGAACACAGACAACACAATTGTCGAAACCAAATCCCATTCCTCATACTCGATAGTTCCGGTCGAAAATCCGGGCATCAAAATTACCCATGTCGAATTCAATGGTAAAAACTACGATGATTGGTCCCGTTGTTTCCGTCTTGCTCTTCTTGCAAAAGGGAAACTCGACTACATAGATGGCACGATTTCCAAACCCGATGATACCGACCCCGACTTCAAGGCGTGGCGTTCAGCGAATGCTCTCGTCTCGGCGTGGATATTCAATACGATCGATTCAGATCTCCGCACTTCCATTACTCTGCAAGACGACGCGACACTCCTTTGGACCGACATCAAACAACGCTTTACAGTGGTAAACGATGCTTATATCTTTCAATTAGAAAATGATATTAATGCTTGTAAACAGGGCCCGACGGAATCAGTGATGCATTACTACAGCCGTATCAAGAAACTTTGGGACGATCTTATTGCAAATGACGGGTTCCCTCTCTGTTCATGCTCTCCCTGCTCTTGTAATCTGATTACTCTTATGGGTCGTCATCGAGACAAGAAACGGGTACGTTCTTTTCTTATGGGCCTTGATTCTCGATTTGCTACTCTTCGTTCTCACATTCTTGCGACCGAACCCCTGCCCAATTTAAATCAAATATATAGTCGCCTCCTTCAAGAGGAAGGGATGCGTCAGACTTTGACCCCGATTGCCACTGAAACAAAATCCGATCCCATGATTTTTGCCGCTCGCGCACAATATAACTCGAACTCATCCAGTAGCCATCAGAAACCTCAACCGTATACTCCCTCTCCCTCAAAATGTCTCGCGTGTAAACGACCCGGCCACCATTGGACGAAATGCTTTCGGGTTACAGGGGAGTTTCCGGATTGGTGGGGGACTAGGCCACGGGATAGGATATTTATGGGGCCGGATCCTAATGACCCGACCCAGATGATTGTCGTTCGTGAAGAGAAAGACGAGCGTGGGAGGCAGAAACGACAACACCAGTCCTCTGCCCCGTCGTCTGCTGCTGCGAATATGAGTAAGGTCCATGCTCAACCATCGACCTCCAATAGTCTTGACGGTGTTGATTTGAATAGCCTCTCCGCTACTGACCGCGCTGAACTCGCCCTTCTATGGCAAACTCACAAAAACAGTAGCTCGGACCGTCTCAATGGTACGTTTTCTGATTCTATTTGGATTATCGACACGGGTGCTTCGCACCACATGTCGGGTTGTTTGTCTAATTTTTCTAATATTCGTACTATCGCTCCGTTATCTGTTGGTCTCCCGAATGGAGCTCGTACCACTGTGACAAAGTGTGGTGATATATTATTGTCTCCTCGCCTCATATTACGTGATGCATTATATGGACCGGACTTACAATGCCATCTTATTTCCGTTTCATGCTTACTTCTCGACAATTCATTAACTATACAATTTTCCCATAATTTGTGCTTAATTCAGGACCATTCCTCGAAGATAGTGATTGGTGCGGGTGAGCAACGCGAGGGACTATATTTTTTAAAAGATGTTCGGCAATTCGAGGCTAAAGCTTTCACGGTGGGTTCGATCGATAATAATGAGCTTTGGCACCGAAGGTTGGGGCATCCTTCTACCGACATTAATCGTTTTATTTCTTTTCTGCATAATAAAAATACTCATAACAATTCTGTTTTTCATAGTAAGTCCTGTGACATTTGTCTCCGGGCTAAGCAAACTCGTTCTCCGTTTCCCGTAAGCACAAGTAATGCTACTGCTATTTTTGACCTTATTCACTGCGATCTTTGGGGTCACTACTCCGAAAATGGCTCTTGTGGATCCCGTTATTTTTTAACCATTGTTGACGATTATTCTCGATCCACTTGGGTTTATCTTCTTCGCCATAAAAGTGAAGCCCGACAAAAGCTTTTAAATTTTTTCGCCATGGTAGAACGACAATTTAGCAAGAAAATTAAAAGTTTACGTTCCGACAATGGCACGAAATTTACTTGTTTAAATCCTTTTTTCAATGAAAATGGTATTATCTTTCAAACCTCAAATGTTGACACTCCTCAACAAAATGGACGGGTTGAAAGAAAACACCGTCACATTTTAAATGTAGCACGAGCTCTTCTTTTTCAAGCTTTTTTACCCATTTTATTTTGGGGCGAATGCGTTTTATCAGCTGTCTATCTGATAAATCGCACTCCCTCTAAATTATTAAATGGCAAAAGTCCTTATGAGTTTTTATTTAATAAGCCTCCCCCGATGGAGCACATCCGAATCTTTGGCTGCCTCGCATACGCGAAAACGATAAATCGATCCAATGACAAATTTGCTCCTAAAAGTCGAAAATGTATTTTTATTGGGTACCCATACGGTAAAAAGGGATGGCGTCTCTATGACCTTGACACGGGTTCGTATTTCGAGTCTCGCGATGTTGTTTTTATTGAGGAAACTTTCCCATACCAAACTCTCAATATACACGACACTGATGTTCATTCTCTCCTTTCCGACTCAAACAACGAACCACAACCAGACCTACATCAAATTCTTGTTCCAAACAAAACACTAATATCCCCGACCAACGAAACACGGAACACTCAATCCCAACCCGTGACAACCACCGACCCGAGCCCTACATCCTCTTCTCACACAACCTCGCCTGACACGAACATCGAACCCGAAGTCACCGAGCATACTGTACCCGAACCCGACACCCCTGCTCCACCCGAACCCACTGCGCTTGGCCGAGGACATCGACAAAAGATCCCGAACTCAAATCTCAAAGATTTTGTTCTACAAACAACTCGTCCCTCGCCACAAGCTCACCACGCAAAATCAAAATCTTCAGGTACTCGTTTTCCGATTACAAATTACGTTAGCAATAACGTTTTTTCTACTAACCACAATGTTTATTTGACGGCCGTGACCACCAATCACGAGCCCAAAACTTTCAATGAAGCAATGCAGGACCCGAAGTGGCAAGCAGCCATGAAATCCGAAGTTGACGCGCTCGAAAAGAACAAAACATGGACTCTCGAAGCCTTGCCTCCGAATAAGAAAGCAATCGGCTCAAAATGGGTATACAAAATAAAATACAATGCCGATGGTACAATTGAGAGATACAAAGCCCGTCTTGTAGTCATGGGCAATAGACAAGTTGAAGGAATTGATTACACGGAAACTTTCGCTCCTACAATAAAAGTGGTAACGGTCCGCACCATATTAGCCATTGTTGCGGCCAAGCAATGGGAGACCCATCAAATGGACGTCCACAATGCGTTTCTCCACGGTGATCTCCAAGAGGAAGTATTCATGAAACCGCCACCCGGGTTTCTTTCTAGCTCGGATGGCCGTGTATGTCGTCTCCGTAAGTCCTTGTATGGACTTAAACAGGCCCCTCGATGTTGGTACGACAAACTTGCTTCCGCTCTCACAAAGTTCGGTTTTACTCAATGTCCTTATGATCATTCCTTATTCTCAATTCCAACACCCGGAAAAGAAATTCACGTGCTAGTATACGTGGACGACCTTGTTATATGCGGCAAGGACTCCGCTACGATCAAACGGTTCAAAGATTACCTAAGCAATTGCTTTCACATGAAAGACCTTGGCTCGCTCAAATACTTCCTCGGTCTTGAAATAGCACGGAGCAAAACCGGGATATTCGTCTCACAACGCAAATATGCTCTCGATATCCTCAAAGAAACTGGGCTTCTCGGATCAAAGCCCCAGTCCGTCCCTATGGACCCGAATCATCAATTAGCATTGTCCACCGCACCGCCACTTAAGGATCCCCAGGCCTATCGACGCCTTGTTGGCCGCTTGGTCTACCTCACGATAACACGGCCAGACCTTGTATACTCCGTCCATATCTTGGCTCAATTTATGCACAATCCTACTACGGAACATTGGGAAGCCGCCTTACGGGTTGCTCGCTACATTAAAAACGCGCCAGGACAGGGACTTCTCCTTCGATCTGACAGCAACTTGTCACTTACAGCATACTGTGACGCGAATTATAACGCTTGCCCGACAACGCGCCGCTCCGTCTCATCTTACTTAGTCTTTCTTGGTGCATCTCCCATATCATGGAAGACAAAGAAACAACATACTGTCTCGCTTTCCTCAACCGAATCGGAATACCGTGCCATGGCACACACCACATGTGAACTCAAATGGCTTAAAGGACTTCTTGTCTTTCTCGGGCTCCCTCACGCTTATCCGATCAAACTGTGGTGTGACAACGAATCTGCTCTTCATATAACTCGCAACCCGGTGTTCCATGAACGTACCAAGCACATTGAAATCGATTGCCATTTTGTACGTGACGAATACCTCAAAGGGACGATCTTGCCACTCCATATCGACACCAAGAACCAGCTAGCCGATATATTCACAAAAGCCTTGGCTTCCCCACAATTCTCTCATCTGCTATCCAAGTTGGGCGTTTCGAACCTCCACGCACCAACTTGAGGGGGGGTAATAGCCGCTCCATTGGACCGTTGCAATATAATCAATTGATCTTCAATTGATCTTGTTTCCTTCCTTGTGTAAATATAGCTGTTAGACAATTGTTTCCGTAAATAAGCTATATTAGTTGCTGTATAAATAGCTAAACCCATTCTTTTGTAAACACAGAATAACATTAATACAATTCTTATTACGATACTTTGGTTTTCTAATAGTATTCGTCCTGCGATCTTGAGAATTTCGCTTTAAAGTAACATGCTATAGTTTTCATGTAGTGTATCATTTTGCGGTTTCTTGATTTTTTCGAGTTTTTCATACATGATACATGAGACAGTTAAATTATCAGTAACGCTGGCGACTTTCGAGATTTTAGTTTTATAAACTTTGTTAATTACAGTAGTGATTTATTTTCTTAGATTGTAAATTGTAATGGTCAGAATTCTTGGATCAGCCTTCTATAGATAACAGAAAACAGTCAGATTATATTGTCGGAATGTCCCCATTTGATGTTGATGGTCAACACTCAACAAGGTAAACATTCATACTCAATTGCTACCACACCCTTTGCTTCGATCACTAATACTCAGAATCTTGATTACCTTATTTACAGGATCAAACCCCAATGCATACCAAATACCAATTATCTAACTCAATCCTAGTCATCTTTCCGGTGTCATGTTAATTTTTCCCGGTGAGAAAATGGCCTGAAAATCTATAGTTGGGCTTAATTGCACATTATGTATAACTTATGGGGTTAATTTGCACCTGTCGAAAGTTGTGGGCTAATTTGCACGTAATGTCAAACGTATGGGGCTTATTTGCCACTTCCCTGATTTGATTTGTCACGTCGGGTTTTCTACAAATTTGAATGTATGATGTTTATTTGATAATAATTGTCCAATTTTAGGAAAGTGTTGTTTAGCGTTATATAGGATATAATAACAAAACTATATTTCCGATAATTCCGAATTGTGTTAGAATAATTAAGGTAAGTAGTTAGAATCCTCAAAGGACTAGGAAAGGGAATTAGGATACTGTTGTAATACGGTCTCCTTGCCAATACCTAGTACAAATACCCTTTTTGGCTGCCTTAATTTGAGTATTGTCGCTTTTCGTATCCTTTCGCGGTCATGATGGAAATAGCAACCGTCTTAGTTAAATTATCTTGCGAGTTTTACAACCGTCTTAGTCGAGTGATCTTGCGAGGTTTAACGTTTAATGTGAGCGATGTATCATCTTCAGACTTAACCATACAAGCATTCTTGCTTAAACACTCTCGTTCATATGATAAACATTCAGAACTTGCCTTTATGGCACTAGCACTGGAAAACAATACGGTTTTGAGATGGAACAAAATTATCTCATTCGACCTGACTGATAATAGTTTCATAGGCGGCGAGAGAGAGGAGGTAATAATAGGGTATCAGGATCAATATTTCAGTCATCGTCTCACGGCCGGGGATTATTGTTACAACTCTAATATATGCAATGACCTCGTTTGTCTTTTTAATAACTCTTCAAAGAGTATCGGTCTTTTAAACGTAAGAACTCAGGATTATATCCGGCTTCCAGCAATGACTATGGAGTATGCGGATCCATTAATGAGATTTTGGTATGCATTAGGGTTTGATCCTGTAAATAAGGTATTCAAGGTTCTGAGTATTAATGATCGAAGCAAAGGGTGTGGTACCAAGGCCGCGATATTTACTCTTGGATTGAAAAATTGGAAACCAATTGAGTATGAATGTTTACCTTGTTCAGTGACCGAGTACTCGATTTATTGGAGTAGCAACAATAGCTTTTGTGTTGATGGAGTGATTTATTGGGTCAATGAAACTAAAATTGATCAAAATGCTATTATGTTAACCGTTGTTGCTTTTGATCTGAATCACGAGACGTTTAGAGATTATGAGCTGTTTGCCGAGGATGTTGGGACATTCAAGTACTATTTGACATCCTTGAAAGGGTGCCCGACTCTGTTCGTTTGGAAGGAAGGAAGTAATGAGATACAACAGTTTACATTGTTTAACCATAAAAATCCGAATGTTAATTGGAATTGGAGGCGTTTTATTGCACATGGTTTTCCAAAAAACTTGAATTACGGCAGTCGTTGGAATTGTGTTGCAGGAGGTAGCATCCTGCTACGTCAGGTACGGCGTAATGAAGTTTCGCTTCGAGGTTTTGTAAATGTCCCAAAGGATGTGTCTTGGTCTCCGTATAAATGGTATGATCTTGAGAAATTTGCCTAAGAGTAACACTCTGTATCTCTTATATTGTCCTCCTTTGACTTTAATGGTCAACAACGTAAAATTTCGATAATTTATTTCTTAGTATCAAGTAAGTCCTATATCAACGTGGCAAGTCGAAAGTTATGGTTTATCGGTTTTTATATTTATGCATGTCAATCATATTAATCATATACTCCGTAACTAGAGTTTGCTTTATTAGCGCCTTTATATCAACCAAGTATAGGCAAACTATCAGACGCACGGCGATGTTAATCAAATATTGGTCGTATAGGTTGGACGTGGGCTATTTTGGGCACGGCGTCACCATAGAGTAACATACTAACATGTTATAGTTTTCATGTATATCATTTTACTATAGTGTTTCCATTTGCCTAATTAAGTGAATGTCAGGCTTCAAGATTTGGATGCGTAGCTAATGTTGTATTCTTGATTACGGTTCCCTGATTGTTATAGTTGAAAAGAAACTGTTACCATTACAGAGAATCGATCAGATCATTAAGTGACAGGTTAACTAGCTAATGTAATACCATTAGCTGCAGATGGAACAATTAAATTATCAGTAGTGCTGACGGCTTCATTCCGAGATTTTAACTTAAAAACCTTGTTAAAGTAATGATTTATAGATTATCTTCTTAGATTCAAATGCTGTAAATCTGTAATACAGAGCAAAAACCTCTAATAACTTATAAGTCGTAGAACCACAAACTCTTTGTCCCGGTCATTTGTTGTCCTTTTTCATTTTAGGATGTCTTAGTCAGTTGTTGTCCTTTCTATTTTAAGGATAAACTTGATGAACAATTTGATCATTCACACTCAATTTGTTCCACTTGTCATTTAGTAATTGGTCATTTCCTCTTTTCTTGATCTTTGTGCCAAATTGTCAAAATCAGAGGACAACAATTGACCGGGACGGAGAGAGTATAAACTAAACCATAGAAATTCGCAAGCATGAAGTCTAGTGATTATAACTTGTGTGAAATTCCCATGAGACCTAGGTTCAAGCCTTCCAAAGAGCAATCTTGTGGAGTATTTATGGCCTGAGCCCATACCTTCTAGACTTCGAGTCTGTCACCCTCGGGTGGCTTACCTACTATACGTGGTTTGCAGGCTATCACGTATATCCGAGGGTTTACCCATTGCACATCAAAGGTAGCGGCTGTGTTTCCATTGCGCAATAACTAGGGGTGATAATGAGACGAGACAGCTCGCGAGTAACTTGAGATTGGCTCGGTCAAAGCTCGGGTCATGCGAGATCGGCTCGAGAGCTTAGCAAGTGAAGCCAATCAAGCAGTGGCTCGGCTCGAAAAGCTATATAAGATATTGCTCATATTTTATAAAAATATTTTATCTTGATTATATCATTGTATCACATATATCAAATGTCTCACCGATTTGCCAAATATTTTATATTTAATCTTCGAGCCTTGTTATTGAAAATATCGGCGAAAACAAATTAAAAAAATTAACCATTATATATAGGCTCGATTTGAGCTCGAGTTTCCGTTAGAGCTCGCAAGCTTGATAGCGAGCACATTTTTAACAAGCTCGGGTAAACTCGAAATCGGCTCGAGCTCGAGTTTTGGTTCTTGAGCACAAGCCGAGTAAGGCCAAGCTCGGACTCGGCTCGACTCGTTAGCACCCCTAGCAGTAACAATCAAATCTCAAGAGATTGTACAGTAACGAAACTAGGAAAGAATTAATTGAAGAGATAAACGCAATAATATAAAAAGATATAATCCCTCAAAAAATAATATAGAAAAATGCGGAGTATATATGATAGAATTTTCACGTGACAATTTCATTAAATACTTTGTGGCTGCCTTAATCGTATACTCCGTATAATAAAAGTTCTGATTAATTGTTCCTTTCTGGTTCTTTCGCGGTTTTGATCGAATAACAACGTCTTAATTAAGTAATCTTGTGAGTCGAATTATGGATGCTTGCAAAGTTGATGCATCAAATGCAGACATTCCTGAAGAAATTCAGATTGATATCCTGTCGCGGCTGCCACCAGAGTCATTGTCGAGATTCAAGCGTGTTTCCAAACACTGGTATACTACTTTAACAATACAAGCATTCTTGATTAGACACTCTCTTTCGTATGATAAACATCCAAAACTTGGGTTTGCGCTACGCTCGAGATTTTGGGAAAAAAATCGATTATCTCGTTTGAGCTCAACGATGACAATACCCCCAAAACAACTGGCTCTCTTGTAAGAGTGAAGGATGTATATTTCATTGATTTTCTTATGAATTATTATTCTTTCATGTCCAATATATGCAACGACCTAATTTGTCTTGTTAGAAATAATAGGCAATTTTCAACGAGTTTCTTCAGTCTATTAAACATAAAAACCCGGAATTTACCCAGACTTCCGCAATAACTAACAAGTCTGTGATCACATCTCGGAATGCATTAGGGTTTGATCCTGTACATAAGGTATTCAAAGTTCTGAGTATTATTTACAAAAGAACAGGCGAAGAGTATGCTATAAGCATGGTCGCGGTATTGACAGTCGGATCAAAATATTGGAACCCGATAGAGTATAAAAGTTTACCTAGTTCATTGACCAAGAACTTTTTTTGGTTTTGGACCGAGAGCGTTTGTCTTAATGGGGTGATCTATTGGGTCCTTAAAAGTAAAATCAATAATTTTAATGTGCTAACCGTTGTTGCGTTTGATTTGAGTCGGGAGGCGTTTAGAGATATCGAGCTTGTCACGAGGCACGCGATAGGTACGATATTCAGATACTATTTGACATCTTTGAAAGAGTGCCCAACTCTATTGATTTGGAAGATTAATAAAGATGACGACACTGAAGAGGTAGAACAATGGACATTATTCGACCATAAAAATCCAAATGCAGCTTGGAAAAGGAGGAATTTTACCGATCATAATTTTCCCATTACGGTGCGTCACGGCTCTCATGATATACCTGCTGCAGGTGGTAGCACCCTGCTACAATATTCAGAAAGGATTAATTCCGAGTGTTGTTGGTATTTATCGTATGATCTTGAGAATTTCGCCATAGAGTAACATGTTATAGTTTTCATTTGCCTATGTGAATTATAGGCTTCGAGATTTTGATCCATGCATGATATTGGTATTTATCGTATGATCTTGGTATTTATCTTTAGAAGTTCGCCTTAGAATAATACTCCGTATATATTGTCCTCATTTTACTTTGATAGTCAACAAGGTAAGACTTCAATAATTTATTTCTTTGTATCGGGTAAGACCTAGGTCTTTCAATTGGTTCAAGGTCTTTTGGAGAATTGATCAGATCATTAAAAGTGCATAATTACACATCTCATAATAGGTAAACAAAATAGAAAATAAAATTAATAATAATGTTTCAATTTAAAAGATTATTTGTTATATGAGTTCGGTCATGGTCCGGTCCGCGGTCTATTCGGTTTGGTCTCGGACCGGACCGAAGACCGAAATAAATTTAGCCGTGCACCAGACCAAATAAATTAAAACCGGTTTTGACTGGACCATTGTCCGGTCAACTTTGGTATTTGGCGCGGACCACTAAGTAAACACCCTTATTTCCGTTAAGATCGATACTGTCAAGTGTCAACTATTAGCTTCCGAATTGTGTTATGGAGTTCTCTAATTAGTTCAGTCAGACGGGCTGGACGGGCAAATTAAGTGTTAGGTAATTTCGGGTTCGGGTAGAATACGTATAGTGTCGATAAAATACAAGTCAAGTTTATAAGGGTATCGAGTCAAGATAGGGTCAAAAAGAGATAGATCAACTACTTTTTTCTCCATTTTATTACAACTTTCCTTCTAAAAAATTTAAATATTTTAAATGATACTCCGTAAAAATTACCATGACTTTTTCGAGTTTGGGTTGAACAATACGGATTATTTTGGATTATTGTCAGGTCGTGTGAGTTTTTGACAGGGCTACTGTTTTGGTAAAAATTTACCGGTTAGTTGTTTCGATTAGTGAGTCAAAGTGACCGTCTATAACTACGAGCGAATTAAAGAATTACGGTGCAAAACAAAGTAAAAGACAATGAAAGAGAGATCGACACAAGGAGTTTTTGGTGACGCGGAAAATCCGGTGTGGGAACAACCGCGGGGGGAGTCGGAATCCCGCCAATATTAGCACTATAATCGGAATATTTTAGCAAGTAAGGAAATAACAATGGTATTTTCTCTAGTAATTGACGGAAATAATTCTTAGGATGAAGATGATGTAGTCTTGTTGTTGTGTGTTGCCTTGGAATGGAATGTCTCTTGACTGAATTCGCTCTTCCTTTTATAGTTGCTGTTTTTAGGGTTCAGCTCCAGCAGGCTCCTCCGAATTTGTTTCCTAGATTCCAGGGGCAGTTACCTCATTTTTAGGAGTCAAATATGCTGACCATTAACTCCTTTGACTATTGCTTTTACTCACATTAAGTGTGTTGTAAATCTCTTCTTAAATGCTCCACTAAATGCTCAACTAAATGCCTCTCTAAATGCTAGCCGTTATTTGACCAAATCCTCCATTAAACCCATATTATTCTCTCCAATCCCTATTTTTATGCTAGCCGTTATTGACTAACTCCCCAACTTTCTCCTCCTTTTAATGCTAATCTTTATTCCTCTCATATAGCTGCTTCCTCTAGGGTTTCGCTTCCTCAGGCTCCTCCGTAATGAGGCTCCTCCGGAATTAGGCTCCTCCAGAATCAGGCTCCTCCAAAGTCAGGATCCTCCGGAATCAGGCTCCTCTAGAATCAGGCTCCTCCAAAGTCAGGATCATTCGGAATGAGGCTCTTCCGAATCGGGCTCCTCTAGAATCGGGCTCCTCCGGAATGAGGCTCCTCCCGGAATGAGGCTTTTCCGAATCGGCTCCTCCAGTCGGGCTCCTCCGGAATGAGGCTATTCCGAATCAAGCTCTTCCGAATCGGGGTCCTCGATTTCTATGTCCAGTCGCCCAAAAATAGGAAGTATGTGAGTTGACCCTTAAACCATCATATGACTCAGATTCGTCCACGACATTAATCCTCCCAAGCCTCGATTGTCCACTCGTTGCTTGCCACGTGTACCGATATGAAAATGTGAATTTTGCCCATAACAATTGCCCCCAATTTTCCTCCTCAGCCTCAAGATGAGGAGGGAAATTAGTCTTTCAGGTTCTGGATGTTGTTGTCATTTTGTCAGAACAAATATCTGCCTGCTGGATACACCGGGCATAGTTCTGAACCCCTTCTCTGTACCCAGACTTGTACTCGAGATTTTTACTCAAGGCCCCTGGTGGTCTAATCTGCTCGCTCTTGTTGGACCGTTGTATACGGCTCTGGCAGACTGATTTCTGGGTCTCTTTGTTTGTGCTGGTTTGGAAGTAAGGCTATGTAGGTACCTAGGCGGAGCGCTGCTGGTAGATTCTCATTGGAGTGAGGTTGACAGGTAGGCAAAGCTGCCTCCCCCAGGATCTTCTTCCAGGCTCTCTACGGTTCTCCTACTCCAGAAGTAGCAGCAAGTAAATGCTTTATATATAGATATCGACCTATGGATTTCAGCCGATGGATGCTGATGGACGCCGGGTCCTGCTCATGAAAGCTTATGGATGTTGGCCGAGCTAGTAGATGCTGAAGGGTGCTGATGGACGTTGGGTCCAGCGGATGGAACTGGTGGATGCAGGATCCAGCTGGGACCAGCCTCCTCCTGACTTTACCATTCTGCCTCTAAATGTCAAGGGTGATTCTGGCAGTGAGAACCCCGAGCAGAATTTGCTCCTGCAGTTAGTATGCAGCTGGTACCTGAAAAATATCAGTGATGCAACATAGGTGTATGCGACGATATACTAATGCATGATCCACTCTATATGGTGGCTAGACACGTTGTGACCTTTATATGCTGTGAATGCAATGATTATAAATGTGTCGTGAGAATGATCACGTTTGAGCGTGTGTTATAATGTCGCGAGTGTTCTATCGTTTGTTTTGTATTCTGCCGTTTCGGGCGTACATTTGTTTTGTATTATGCCGTTTTCTGGCGTACTTTTGTTTTATCGTGCGTGCACCTTTTTTCGTTGTTTTGTTGCCGGCCTTCGTTGATTGGAGGCTCTAGGATTCAATTGCCTACTCTGTTCAGAGGGGCCCCGCTTGCGTGGGTGCTGAGTACTACAGGAGCCTCGTTCGTCCGATCTATGGGTACTCAGCCATAGGCCCACGATTCACTGTATAGACATACAAACTCCATCAAATTAGTTTTCGCAAGCTCCTTTCTCCAAAACACATGATTTTAGAAATGCTTTAAAAGTAGGTCTTGAGAATGTACTATAGATAAGCTTAGGGTTTAAGATTCACAATGCTTAAAACATGCTAAAAATTATTTGTAGTTCAAAAGTTTGAGCATGTTAATGGAAGTTAAAAGTCAAAAGATTTGAGTAGGAACCTAAAAAGATTTTTTTTTTAAAGTTTAATCAGAAATCAGGGCTCTTAGAAAGATAGGAACACTTAGCAAAACCTGAGACCTGACAGAGTTGTATCTGGTAGACTGTGTACCAACATATGTCGTCTTAAAAATTGAGAGGTGCTAGCGATAAAGCCTGAAACCTGGAATCTGGTGGAGTTGCATCTGGTAGACTATGTACCAAAATATGCAGTCTGCTGACGAAATTGTTGGAGAGGCTCTTGCCCCCTGCATGTCTTGCACAGATTCGCTGTGGAGGGCATGCAAAACAGCCTGACACCTGATCACCTTTCTTTGCTGAGCAATAAGTGGTTATATTCCGGGCGGGTTGTAGAATGCCCCTGGTTCCTGCAACTACTGTTTGCAAGTTTTTCTTCCAGTTATTTCATTTTATCTGTGAGAATTTGGTGTTTCAGCATTCTGGTTGCTGCATATCTCCTGGATCCTCAGGCTGTTCGGACTCATTGATGGTTCAACAACATGCACTGCCCCCAGACCATGGATCTCTACCCTGCCAAGGATCACAATGCAAGATAACGAACAACCAACCACTGAATACCTCACCTCCTTGTTGATCCTCCAGAAATTGTTCTCTCTGAATGTTATTCTGGAAGCAGAGTCGTCTGATGGATCTTCCAGGTAGCATGGTTATCTATTGGATCTGTAGAAATACTGGTCCTGGCTTGGATGTTGCCCCCAGAGTAATGAGAGCGTCTGCCCCAGGCTCTGGTCCGCAATCGGGGATCTGTCTGGTTTTGGACGGTTTCAGGTGCTTGACTTTCAGGGACTACTCAAGTTTGGACGATCAAGTCCCCTCCTGGTACCCTGGTCTATGCAGGTAGTAGAGACTTAACGACATAGTATAATGTATGCTGAGCTTCTTCCTGCTGTCGTACCACTACTGCACTGACTTCCACCTCAGTTACTAGTAGATATTGGAACAGTGGTTCTCCCGAATATGGTTTGCCACAAGAGCCTCTCTAGATGTATGGTCAGCACTATAGGTAGCCCTCCTGGGCCCTGAGTCTTCCTCCAGTCGCATAATAGCGATTGTCTTTGTTTGTACTTCCTCGAAGGTAATGCATGGGTACTTGGTTAGGTCCTTGTATAAATCTGAATCCTGGTGGAGTCCTTGGCGGAAGGCTTCGATAGCTGTGGCTATGTCACACCGGGGAATTGCTACTTTCTCCCTGTTGAACCTGTTCAGGAAATCTCGGGTAGTCTCCTCTGGTCCTTGCACTATTCGATACAGGTCGCTGGTTTGCTTTTCTGGTTTCCGGCTACTAGCGAACTGCTGGTGGAAGGTGTTGACTAAGTCGGCGAAGCAGGCTATGCTCTTGTTGGGCAGGCTGACGAACCACTGCAAGGCTGCTCCGGACAACGTGGACCCGAACCCTTTGCACATACAAGCTTCCTTCAGGGACCCTGTTGCGTTTATCACCATCATCTTCTGCTTGTAATGGTTGATGTGATCGAGAGGATCCGTGGTCCCGTCGTAGAGTGTCATGGTTGGTGGTACGCATCCTTTGGGGACACCAACGAGGGCTATATCATCCACAAAAGGGGAGTCTGCGTAGCTATTGCGTGCTGCCTTCTCTAAGGGTCGTGCTACGCCTGGAATCCTGTACATCAGGTCCCTTAACTCCTGGTACTGCTGCTCCAGTAAGCTACCTGTTCCTGCAAGAGGGTTAGAGGGAGGCGGAAAAGAGCCAACGGCTGTACCTCCGAACCAGGTTCCTCCTGGGAACTGATTGCATGTTTGACTCGCCAAAGATGTGGTGTGAATAATAGTTCCTGGTTGGCATTTTGGTGCCTGCTGAGAGGAGGTTCCTCCAAGCCAGGTTCCTCCAGAGAAATGATAGATTGCTGGATTCATCACGTTAGTGCTGGATCCTGAATTCCATCTTGTCGCCTGCTGGACGGGTGTTCCTGCAAGAGATTGCAAGTTAGTCCCTGGCAAGCTATTAGACAAAGTACTACCTGGAGTCTGCTGCAGGCTGGGTGGTCGATCCAAATACAAGAACCCTAATCCGTTGGGCTCGATGGCTTCTCTGGGTGGTACTCCTTCGAGATCCAATCTGGTGACCAGTTCTGACGAAATCTGCCGGAAAAATCCTCCACTAGTGGTTGAAACTGGGGCCTTAGAAGGTGGAGGTAGTGGAGCAGATGCTGGCCTAGCCTGTGCCACCATTGCGATCTGGTTCCTGAGATCCAGATTGTCCTTCCTCAAGCTTTCAATGGCCCGGTGCAGGGTATCCATTCCTTCTAGCACCACTTGCATTGGATCTGGTGGCGAGGCTCCTGATTTCTTGGGAATTCCTCTTAATGCTGCCTCCTGGATCTGGGTCCTAGTAAGGACTTCACTCCTGCTGGGGCCGCTCTCCCTGCTAGATTCCGTCACACTGGGTGCTGCTGATGCTTTAGGTACCTGCGGTGGCATGAAAGGTGGTGGCATGGCTTTGGGAGACACGCTGATGGGGACCATCTGGCTGGCTGCTGGTGACGCAGTGACTGGTCCCGTGGATGCTGGAAGAGGCCTTCCACCAGAAGGTTGAGGGGGTGCTCCCTGGGTGCTGGACGGATTCGAACTGGCTCCAGACATAGAGATGAATAAAATTGCGCTCGCGAAATTAGGTTATAGAGAATGATCACTATGCCCCACGGTGGGCGCCAAATTGTTTTGGTAAAAATTTACCGGTTAGTTGTTTCGATTAGTGAGTCAAAGTGACCGTCTATAACTACGAGCGAATTAAAGAATTACGGTGCAAAACAAAGTAAAAGACAATGAAAGAGAGATCGACACAAGGAGTTTTTGGTGACGCGGAAAATCCGGTGTGGGAACAACCGCGGGGGGAGTCGGAATCCCGCCAATATTAGCACTATAATCGGAATATTTTAGCAAGTAAGGAAATAACAATGGTATTTTCTCTAGTAATTGACGGAAATAATTCTTAGGATGAAGATGATGTAGTCTTGTTGTTGTGTGTTGCCTTGGAATGGAATGTCTCTTGACTGAATTCGCTCTTCCTTTTATAGTTGCTGTTTTTAGGGTTCAGCTCCAGCAGGCTCCTCCGAATTTGTTTCCTAGATTCCAGGGGCAGTTACCTCATTTTTAGGAGTCAAATATGCTGACCATTAACTCCTTTGACTATTGCTTTTACTCACATTAAGTGTGTTGTAAATCTCTTCTTAAATGCTCCACTAAATGCTCAACTAAATGCCTCTCTAAATGCTAGCCGTTATTTGACCAAATCCTCCATTAAACCCATATTATTCTCTCCAATCCCTATTTTTATGCTAGCCGTTATTGACTAACTCCCCAACTTTCTCCTCCTTTTAATGCTAATCTTTATTCCTCTCATATAGCTGCTTCCTCTAGGGTTTCGCTTCCTCAGGCTCCTCCGTAATGAGGCTCCTCCGGAATTAGGCTCCTCCAGAATCAGGCTCCTCCAAAGTCAGGATCCTCCGGAATCAGGCTCCTCTAGAATCAGGCTCCTCCAAAGTCAGGATCATTCGGAATGAGGCTCTTCCAGAATCAGGCTCCTCTAGAATCAGGCTCCTCCGGAATGAGGCTCCTCCGGAATGAGGCTTTCCCAGAATCAGGCTCCTCCAGAGTCAGGCTCCTCCGGAATGAGGCTATTCCAGAATCAAGCTCTTCCAGAATCAGGGTCCTCGATTTCTATGTCCAGTCGCCCAAAAATAGGAAGTATGTGAGTTGACCCTTAAACCATCATATGACTCAGATTCGTCCACGACATTAATCCTCCCAAGCCTCGATTGTCCACTCGTTGCTTGCCACGTGTACCGATATGAAAATGTGAATTTTGCCCATAACAGCTACCTCGGATATTTAGTTCTCTATCTTATTTAAGGAAAGAAGGGTTAAAATTATTTTGGATTATTATGTTTTGATCATAACAAATTGAGAATTGTTTCTTTCAAAATTATTATTTTTTTGGTGCGATTTCTTTCAAAATTATGAATACTTGCATAGTCTCTATCATAACAATTATTAGTTACCAAATTGTGTTTAGGAAAATTGTTAGAATTCTATTATGAATAGGAAAGGGAATTAGGAATAGTTGCTAGTTTGCATAGCTAATACAAATACCCTTTGCAGCGGCCTTAATTGTTATGTTTTCAACACAATTACTTTGATCATAACAATTATTATACTTGCATAGTCGGTAGTTCCATGGAGATGAATGTTGAGCAAAAGATTAAAGGCGAAGTTAGAAGACGGAAGTGCAATACGAGCAATGCATCATTTGAAGACATTCCAGAAGATATTCAGATTGAAATCTTGTCAAGGCTGTCATTCAAATCATTGTCAAGATGCAAGTGTGTTTCGAAACACTGGAATGATACATTAGCCATACAAACATTCTTGCTTAAACACTCTCGTTCGTATGATAAACATTCAAAACTTGGCTTCGTGGCACCCTTGAATAGTTGGAGAAGAGGCTCGGTTATCTCATTCGAGCTCAACGATGACAACACCCCCAAAACAACTGAATCTCGGATCAGAGGGCATAATGTATATTTCACTAATGATTTTCCTATGAACAATTATTATATGTCCAATATATGCAACGACCTAATTTGTCTCTTCAATCCATATTCAATGCGTGCCGGTCTTATGAACTTAAAAACCCGGGAGTTTACACATCTTCCTACAAGAACTATCAAGTCTGAGGAACTTTTCAAATCTTGGTATGCATTAGGGTTTGATCCTGTACATAAGGTATTCAAAGTTCTGAGTATTATTTACGGAAGTACAACCAAGGCCGCGATATTGACTGTTGGATCGAAATATTGGAACCCAACAGACTACAAATGTTTACCTAGTTCACTGATTAAGAAGTCGCCGCCTTTGTGGATTACCATCAATAGCATTTGTCTTGATGGGGTGATTTATTGGGTTCCTAACTATGCAATCGACAATGTTATTGTGCTAACGGTTGTTGCTTTTGATTTGAATCGCGAGGTGTTCAGAGAATATGACCATGTGACGACACCCATGAGCGATAAGCTATTCAGATTCTATCTGACATCTTTGAAAGAGCGCCCAACTCTGTTCATTTGGAAGATTAAAAGTGATGACACTCAAGAGGTAGAACAATGGACATTATTTAACCATAAAAATCCGAATGCGGCTTGGAAAATGAGGAATATTACTAGTCATAATTTTCCAATAATGGTACCTCAAAGTTTAGATGAGATATCTCAAAAAGCTGTTGCAGGTGGTAGCACCCTGCTACAATTTTCTATATGGATTAATTCCGAGTGTTCTTGGTATTTATGGTATGATCTTGAGAAGTTCGCCTTAGAATAATACTCCGTGTATTTCTGAGATATATACTCTTATATTGTTCTCATTTGACTTTGATAGTCAACAAGTAAAACTTCGATAATTTATTGGAAAATTATGACTAGCTACTTCTGTAATACCATTACCTGCAGATGCAACAATTCAATTTATCAGTATTGCTGACGGCTTCCGAGATTTTAGTTTAAAAACTTTGTTAATGTAATGATTTATGGAGTATCTTCTTAGATTGTAATGCTGTTAATCTGTAATACAATGCAATCATGATTTATGGAGTATCTTCTTAGTTTAAAAACTATGTTGCATATTCGACATTAACCCGAATCATAAATTCTTGCTGCTGCAAGAGGAAATTACTAGATTGAAAGGAGCTTTGTCTAAGTGTACACAAACTTTACCTTCAACAGAAACAAATGTTAAATTAGTTTCAAAGTAACACTATTTTGATGTTAAATTGTTTTGTAAATAATCTCAAATGAAAAAAAGTTCTGTAATTTGACCTGTTAAATGGGTTGGACGGGCGGGTTATAGGTTGGGTAATTTTGAGTTCTGGTAGAATTCGAGTTGGGTGTCAATAAAATAGGGGTCAAGTTTATACGGGTTTCGAGTTGAGATAGGGTCAAAAACGGATAGATCAACGACTTTTAGTTTTCTCCGATTTGTTTACAACTTTCTTTTACATAATTTACCATGACTTTTTTGAGTTTGAGTTGAAAAATACGGGTTATTTTGGATTATTGTCAGGTCGAGTCAGTTTTTGACAGGTCTACTTCTGATATTTAGTTTTCTATCTAATTTAAGGAAAGATTGCTCTGCGTCAAGATACTATCAATTCTAATTTAAAGAAAATTGTTAAAATTCTAATAGGATTAAGAAAGGGAATTGCTAGTACAAATACTCTTTGAAGCCGGCTTGTTTTGGACACAATTACTTTTATCATAGCAAATTTAATCTTGTTTCTTTCATAATTATGAATACTTGCATAGTCGATAGTTCCATGGAGATGAATGTTGAGCAAAAGATTCAAGGCGAAGTTACAAGACGGGAGTGCAATACGAGTGATGTATCATTTGTAGACATTCCTGAAGAAATTCAACTCGATATCTTGTCAAGGCTGCCACCCAAGTCATTGTCAAGGTGCCAGTATGTTTCGAAACACTGGAATGATACATTAACCATACATGCATTCTTGGTTAAACACTCTCGTTCGTATGATAAACATTCAAAACTTGCCTATGTGGTACGCTTTAGTAATTGGAGAAAAGGCTCGGTTATCTCATTCGACCTCAACGATGACAACACCCCTAAAACAGCTGGCTCTCTGGTCAGAGGCCGGGACGTATATTTCGCTGATTTTCCTATGACTAATTATTTTCACATGTCCAATATATGCAACGACCTAATTTGTCTCTTTGATAGAGATTCAACGTTTGCCGGTCTTATAAACATAAAAACCCGGGATTTTATCCGTCTTCCAGCAATAACTATCAAGTCCGAGGGTCCTTTCAGACTTTGGTATGCATTAGGGTTTGATCATGTACATAAGGTATTCAAAGTTTTGAGTATTATTTACGAAAGCACAATCAAAGAGGGTACTACAACCAGGGCCGCGATATTGACCGTTGGATCGAAACATTGGAACCCAATAAACTACAAGTGTTTACCTAGTTCATAAAAATACAATCGATAATGTTAGTGATTTATTGGGTTCATAAAAATACAATCATCAATAGCCTTTGTTTAGATGAAGTGATTTATTGGGTTCATAAAAATACAATCGATAATGTTAGTGTGCTAACCGTTGGTTCTTTTGATTTGAATCGTGAGGCGTTCAGAGATACCGAGCTTGTCACGACACCCATGAAAGACGGGACATTCAGATACTATTTGACATTTTTGAAAGAGTGCCCAACTCTGTTTATTTGCAAGATGAAAAATTATTACACTGGAGAGGTAGAAGTTGAACAATGGACATTATTTAACCATAAAAATCCGAATGCGGCTTGGAAGAAGAGGATTTTTACTACTACTGATTTTCCCAAAGGGGTAAATTACGGTTATTATGGGATCCCTGTTGCAGGTGGTAGCACCGTGATACAATATTCTAAATCGATTGATTCCAATCACGAGTGTTCTTGGTATTTATCGCATGATCTTGAGAATTTCGCCGTAGAGTAGCATGTAATAGTTTTCAGGAGTATTCCAAATTTAAAGAATCAGACCGATGTTTTTAATTTGACAGCATCATGATTCGTGCTGATAATGATTTATCTTATTAGATTGAACTTTTTAATATGAGACAACAATCATTCAATGCAATTTCAATTCAATTTTCATTATGTTTTATTCAGATGTTTGTGTGGCTAACACAAGGTAAAAAATGTGTACATTCGATTCCTTATCTCACACTTGCTCAAAAATTGATATTGATGTACTCATTTCATAATAAAATAAAATATAATAAGAAAACAAGAGTTAGCTTAAGTGATAAGATCTCTCTTACCCCAACTTCATGGTTGAGGGTTCGATTCTCACGCGCCACACATCATCGTGGCGCTCATCTGAACCCAAAAATAATAAAATAAAATAAATTCTCCAAAAAAGTAGGGAATTAAGTTTCAGAATCACGCATCTTATTCTACTATAAGAATGCATGGAGAATATTAAGAGGGATACCTCCGTGTTAAGGAAGACTAACTGATTTTCCGAAAAGAACAATTAATATGAAGACATGAATGACTGACCAACATTTGCTGAAAACACAGGTTCAGACAAAAATGACCTTACAGAAAAGAGTTGACATACACCGAAATGAGAGAAACCGCATTGTTGAATCCGCCATCCTACATGAAAATTTCTCGAGCCATGCGCAGTTGGATCGTGCAAGCGTTGTCGCTTCACTTTCTCTTCAAGGTTTCAGTCACGTACAATCGTTCTATATGCTGAAAACATTGATGGACAAAACATACAGTAGAGCATCTTGTCCTCCACATAATGCACTTAATTTTTGCTAGAATTGTTTCGAGATGTATGTGCTAATACTTGATTGGACCTTCCAAACTCCCAGTTGCAAACTGAATATAAAGCAATAAAGTGAAATAGTCAAGCAACGAAAACCCTACAAACAACCAAACTCGGAATTAACATTTCCACTTCAAAGAACCCAAATCCTCGACAATTCTCAAGGAATTCGAGGGTCTAACTCAACCCTTTGATGACGGGTAAGATCATTTTAAAGCCGGAAACATTTTGATAGCAATAGTCTATAGATGATAAAGACGATCTAGTTTAAAAGATTCAAAGATACCTGTTGAACAATGGGATTTGTTGATGAGCTAAACTCATGCGTCAATCCTTCCCATACAATCTCTCCCTCGTAAAGAAAGATCAATCTGAACCAATCGAAATACTCTATTATGTGAATGAAATTACATCGTTTCAACTCTGTGCAAAGTGATTGGTCAAAAAAATAATTACCTATCAACAGCTCTGCGGATGGTACTGTGCTGGTGAGTAACAACTACATAAGATGCCACGTTCCCAGGCTTCCCATCAGCGTCTTCTCCTTTTAAATGAACTGAACGAATAAGATCTTCAACTACGGTTGATGCAATTGGGTCAAGTCCAGCTGTTGGTTCATCATACAAGAGAACCTGCCATGGGTAGTCCAAAAGAAGCCAATCAGAACCTTAGTCCCAAATGCTTTGGGGTCGGCCGACATGAATCATCATCTGAAACCATCTAAGGTATCCAATAGGGCTCCACAATATAGTATATACGGGAATTTAAGTAAAAAAAGTGGAAAGAACATATTAGTTGAAAGGGTAGAATAAAAAATGGAGAAAATAAGATGATAAGTAAACCAAGTTTTATTTTTAAAATAAAAATGTAAAATAAAATAAAAGGGAAAAGTTGAAAAAGTAGAATTAATGAAAAGAAATATAATGGGAAAGGAAATGGAGGGAAAGGAAAGGAAAGGGATTACCCCAAATATGCTAAGTGTTTGGTATGAATACAATGGGAAAAGGAATCATCTTCAACCACCACCCTAAAAAGTCAAACCCGATATCCACCACCGCCACCTCCTCCCACCACCATCGAAAACCCATCAAGCACCAACACCAAACACCACATCCTCCCTAGGAAAACCCACTCCCATCCCGGAAACAGCCTCCCCCACCCCGAAAAACACCAGATGTGGTGTTTTTCGGGGCAGGGGAGGGTTTTTCTGAGGTTATTGGAGGAAATAGCCGGATCTGGTAGCCTGCCGGTAACGGTGGTGGGATCACCGTCTCGCCGGCGTGATTAAAGGCAGGTCGCTGGCGGCCGATGGTACTGAACTCGCCGGTGTGATAGTGGAGGTCGCCAGCGTGAAGTGAATAGGTGGTTCATTAGGGTGTGGTTGTTGATGGTTGGTAGGTTGGGGTCTTGGGGATGGTGGGATGAAGGGGGGAAGGGAATGGGAAAACCTTGGGATGGGGGGAATGAGTGTAGATGAATTATGAGTAATGGAGAGGGGAAAGGGAACGATTAAATCACTCAAACACTCACAAAGCGATGGAAGTGTTTGATTCCCTTTTCCTTTCTTAACACCCCCTAAATAATGTGAGAAATCACCAAATGCCCCCTAAATATAACATGTGAGAAATCAAACTCCACGCATCAAAAAGATAACACCACACATCCACAGCCATACATATGATGATTATACACACGACAATTTATCATGAACTAGTTACTGACAAATCTAAAATAATAAATCGCACCTCAGGCTCCACAGCGTTCTTTGTGGTGTCAAATATGATTGAACGAGCCAAAGCAACTTCATTCTCCTTAATACTTGTGTAGGCTCGCTTCATACAAGAATTTGTGATTGTTTATAATATTTAGTTCTCTATTAATTTTAGGAGAGTATTGTTTTGCGGTATATATATAGATAATAACAGAATTATCGGTTTATGAATTGTGTTAGAATAATTAACGAAAGAGGTAGAATTCTAAAAGAACTAGGACAGGGAAATAGGATACAAATAGCCAAATACCCTTTGTGGCTTTCTTAATTATAAGTTTCGAGTTCTGTTTCTTTTAATGTTCTGTTGCGGTTTTGATTGAACAAAAACCGTGTTAATTAGTTAAGTGATCTTGTGAGTTGAATTCTTGTTACTAGCATATACGAGTAGTTGATATAGTTCCATGGAGTTGATTGTAGAGCAAAAGATTGAAAGTGGAGATGAAAGACGGAGTACGATACGAGTGATGATTTAAATGCGAGACATTCCCGAAGAAATTCATATTGAAATCCTGTCGAGGCTGCCTCCCGAGTCATTGTCAAGATGCAAGTGTGTTTCAAACACTGAATGATACATTAACCATACAAGCATTCTTGGTTAAACACTCTCGTTCGTATGATAAACATTCAAAACTTGCTTTTGTGGCACGCTCGATCACTTGGGGGAACGAGTCGGTTTTGTCATTCGAGCTCAATGATGACAACACCCCGAAAACAACGATTATGACTGTGAACGGGAGTTGGATCAGACTGCAGGATGTACATTTGTCTTCTTTTCTTACGCGTGATCATTTTTACATGTCCAATATATGCAACGACCTCATTTGTCTCTATATTCCATCCTCAGCGTGTGTGTCTTTTAAATATTAATACTCAGGATTTTATCCGTCTTCCTACAATAACTAGGAAGTCTGATATGAGTGCTTTCAGATCTTGGAATGCATTAGGGTTTGATCCAGTACTTAAGATATTCAAAGTTCTGAGTATTATTCACGGAAGCACAAGCAAAAATTGTACTAGAACCATGGCCGCGATATTGACTGTTGGATCGAAATATTGGAAGCCAATAGAGGATGAAGGTTTACCTGGTTCGGTGATCAAGAAATTGCCGTGGTGGACTAGCACCAATACCCTTTGTCACGACGGAGTGATTTATTGGGTCCATGAAAATACATTAAATAATGTTATCGTGCTAACCGTTGTTGCTTTTGATTTGAATCGTGAGGTGTCCAGACAATACGAGCTTGTCAGGACACCCATGAGAGATAGGATATTCGAATACTATTTGACATCTTTGAAAGAGTGCCCGACTCTGTTTATTTGGAAGACGAAAAGTGATGTAGAACAATGGACATTATTTAACCATAAAAATCCGAATGCGGCTTGGAAAATGAGAAATTTAACTAATCATAATATTCCTATAATGGTACCTTACCCTTATCATGGGATAACTAGTGCAGGAGGTAGCATCCTGCTACTACAATGTCATGGATCGACTAATTCCGGATGTTCTTTGTATTCGTCCTGCGATCTTGAGAATTTCGCTTTAAAGTAACATGCTATAGTTTTCATGTAGTGTATCATTTTGCGGTGTTTCTTTTTGCCTCAATGAATGTTGGGCTTCGAGATTTTACGGTTTCTTGATTTTTTCGAGTTTTTCATACATGATACATGAGACAGTTAAATTATCAGTAACGCTGGCGACTTTCGAGATTTTAGTTTTATAAACTTTGTTAATTACAGTAGTGATTTATTTTCTTAGATTGTAAATTGTAATGGTCAGAATTCTTGGATCAGCCTTCTATAGATAACAGAAAACAGTCAGATTATATTGTCGGAATGTCCCCATTATCAAGAATATGCCATCACACAATAGAATTATTGTCAAATAATTCTCCATATCTTTTGTGATAATCTAGGTGCAACAAGTTACTCCGCAAACCCGACATTTCACTCACGGATGAAGCATGTGGCATTAGCATTTTACTTCGTTCGAGAGCAGGTACATCTCGGTAATATTCGAGTACAACACATAAATGGTGATGACCAGCTCGCCGACACTTTAACTAAGCCGCTGCCGCGCCCTCGCCACTCTCTTCTCTCTTCCAAGATTGGACTTACTCTCCGACCGTCCATCTTGCGGGAAAGTATCAAGAATATGCCATCACACAATAGAATTATTGTCAAATAATTCTCCATATCTTTTGTATATATTTAGCATATCATATCTTATATATTAGGTAGCTTAATATTGTAATCATATCTTTTATATATGTTCATATCTTAGGTTGTAACTATAAGTAGCCTTGCCCCGTAACTCCTTTCTTATGCAATCAATAATATACATTATTTACACCCATTTGATGTTGATGGTCAACAAGGTAAACATTCATACTCAATTGCTACCACACCCTTTGCTTCGATCACTAATACTCAGAATCTTGATTACCTTATTTACAGGATCAAACCCCAATGCATACCAATTATCTAACTCAATCCTAGTCATCTTTCCGGTATATTAATTTTTCCGGTGAGAAAATGGCCTGAAAATCTATAGTTGGGCTTAATTGCACATTATGTATAACTTATGGGGTTAATTTGCACCTGTCGAAAGTTGTGGGCTAATTTGCACGTAATGTCAAACGTATGGGGCTTATTTGCCACTTTCCTGATTTGATTTGTCACGTCGGGTTTTCTACAAATTTGAATGTATGATGTTTATTTGATAATAATTGTCCAATTTTAGGAAAGTGTTGTTTAGCGTTATATAGGATATAATAACAAAACTATATTTCCGATAATTCCGAATTGTGTTAGAATAATTAAGGTAAGTAGTTAGAATCCTCAAAGGACTAGGAAAGGGAATTAGGATACTGTTGTAATACGGTCTCCTTGCCAATACCTAGTACAAATACCCTTTTTGGCTGCCTTAATTTGAGTATTGTCGCTTTTCGTATCCTTTCGCGGTCATGATGGAAATAGCAACCGTCTTAGTTAAATTATCTTGCGAGTTTTACAACCGTCTTAGTCGAGTGATCTTGCGAGGTTTAACGTTTAATGTGAGTGATGTATCATCTGCAGACTTAACCATACAAGCATTCTTGCTTAAACACTCTCGTTCATATGATAAACATTCAGAACTTGCCTTTGTGGCACTGGCACTGGAAAACAATACGGTTTCGAGATGGAACAAAATTATCTCATTCGACCTGACTGATAATAGTTTCATAGGCGTCGGGAGAGAGGAGGTATTAATAGGGTATCAGGAATATTTCAGTCATCGTCTCACGGCCGGGGATTATTGTTACAACTCGAATATATGCAATGACCTCGTTTGTCTTTTTAATAACTCTTCAAAGAGTGTCGGTCTTTTAAACGTAAGAACTCGGGATTATATCCGTCTTCCAAAGAATGACTATGGATGAGTATATGGATCCATTAATGAGATTTTGGTATGCATTAGGGTTTGATCCTGTAAATAAGGTATTCAAGATTCTGAGTATTAATGATCGAAGCAAAGGGTGTGGGACCAAGGCCGGGATATTGACTCTTGGATCGAGAAATTGGAAACCAATTGAGTATGAATGTTTACCTTGTTCAGTGACGGAGGACGCGATTTATTGGAGTAGCAACAATAGCTTTTGTCTTGATGGAGTGATTTATTGGATCAATGAAACTAAAATTGATCAAAATGCTATTATGTTAACCGTTGTTGCTTTTGATCTGAATCACGAGACGTTCAGAGATTACGAGCTGTTTGCCGAGGATGTTGGGACATTCAAGTACTATTTGACATCCTTGAAAGGGTGCCCGACTCTGTTCGTTTGGAAGGAAGGAAGTGATGAGATACAACAGTTTACATTGTTTAACCATAAAAATCCGAATGTTACTTGGAATTGGAGGCGTTTTATTGCACATGGTTTTCTCAAAAACTTGAATTACGGCAGTCGTTGGAATTGTGTTGCAGGAGGTAGCATCCTGCTACGTCAGGTACGGCGTAATGAAGTTTCGCTTGGAGGTTTCGTAAATGTCCCAAAGGATGTGTCTTGGTCTCCGTATAAATTGTATGATCTTGAGAAATTCGCCTTAGAGTAACACTTTGTATCTCTTATATTGTCCTCATTTGACTTTAATGGTCAACAACGTAAAACTTCGATAATTTATTTCTTAGTATCAAGTAAGTCCTATATCAACGTGGCAGGTCGAAAGTTATGGTTTATCGGTTTTTATATTTATGCATGTCAATCATATTAATCATATACTCCGGAACTAGAGTTTGCTTTATTAGCGCCTTTATATCAACCAAGTATAGGCAAACTATCAGACGCACGGCAATGTTAATCAAATATTGGTCGTATAGGCTGGACGTGGGCTATTTTGGGCACGGCGTCACCATAGACCAACATGTTATAGTTTTCATGTATATCAATATAGTGTTTCCATTTGTCTAATTAAGTGAATGTTAGGCTTTGAAGATAATTTTTGAGAAGAGATCGGCGAATAAAGTAGTGGACGCCATTGCTAAATTTGCCATCAAAGACTAGCTCTTGTAATGGGAGCTTCATTTGGGCGCATGCCCCTTTATTTGAAATGGACTTTTGTAATTTAGACTTTATTTTGGCTAGTACGCCACTTTCTCCCGACCCGCCCCCATTATGTATTTGAACTTCTTTCTTTCCCTTTAATTTAAGTACTTCTGACAAAAAAAAATGTTGTATTCTTGATTACAGTTCCCTGATTGTTTTTTTTCCGTAAGTACGGTTCCCTGATTGTTATTGTTGAATTATCTATCCTTAACAAAAGAAATTGTTACCATCACCGAGAATTCGATCAGATCATTAAGTGACAGGTTAACTTGCTACTATATACCTACAGATGGAACAATTAAATTATCACTGCTAGCTAGGTAGCACTAAAACGGACATGGACACGAATACGGACACGACATGGACACGTGACACGTCATCCCATAAAATGTAGGACACGACACATGTTTAAATTTAATATATTTTATAGCTATAAATGTCCGCTTTTTATTTTGTGAAGGCAAAACTTGGCCTTGACTATACTTCATTTTCATTTTGCCATCCTAACACATCTTTTAATTAATCTCTTTCGATAGCTCATTTCTCGTTTAAAGAATATCATTCACCCCAAATGATGTTCGAATTATCGAATACCACAGACACGCGTCAGACACGTGCCCAAATACCATGGACACGCGTCGAACACGTGCCATAATAAATGACGAAAGTTAGACACGGTTTTATAGGTGTCCAACACGTTTAGACGTGTGTCGGGGTTCCACACAGTACGGTGTTGGATACGAGACGACTGATTAGGCGGAGTGTTCGTGCTACCTAAATTATCAGTAGAGTGCTGATGGCTTCCGAGATTTTTGTAATAGCATTACATGCATGTATGAGACATTGAAACATTTACCTTATCAGAAGATTCTGTTCTTTAGTTCTGGATTAGGATGAATGTGAAGTAGTAGTTATTTGATGCAATTTTCGATACAATATTTATTATGGATCGATCTAAAATAGACTCGAAGGGCAAGGCTATGAACATCCGCCCCCTAAAATAGACTCTAAGAGCTTAATAATTATCGGGTCATTAATTTAATCGGGTCAATACTGATCAGGTTGTCATCGGGTCGGATTCAGGTCACTGCTTATCGGGTTGTGTCGTGTCGATTTCAGGTCGCATTATCCTCAGATTCTACCGGGTCGGGTTTGCTCAGGTTCAGGTCGGGCCAGACTTGCCAGCTCTAGCTAGCAGTAACAAGCAAATCTCGAGAGATTGTACACTAATGAAACTAGGAAAGAAATAAGTGATGAGATAAACACAATAATATAATATAATTATTATATAAAAAGATACGGAGTATATAACTATATATGATAGAATTTTCAAGTGACAATTTCATTAAATACTTCGTGGCTGCCTTAATCGTATATAACAAAAGTTCTGAGTAATTGTTCCTTTCTGGTTCTTTCGCGGTTTTGATCGAATAACAGCGATCTTGTGAGTTGAAATATGGATGCTTGCAAAGTTGATAGTTCCATGGAGGTCGATGTAGAGCAAAAGATTGAAGGCGGATTAAAAAGACGGAATTCCAATACGGGTGATGCATCAAATGCAGACATTCCTGAAGAAATTCAGATTGATATCTTGTCGCGGCTGCCACCAGAGTCATTGTCGAGATTCAAGCGTGTTTCCAAACACTGGTATACTACTTTAACAATACAAGCATTCTTGATTAGACACTCTCTTTCGTATGATAAACATCCTAAACTTGGGTTTGCGTTACGCTCGAGATTTTGTAGAAAAAAATCGATTATCTCGTTTGAGCTCAACGATGACAATACCCCCAAAACAACTGGCTCTCTTGTGAGAGTGAAGGATGTATATTTCATTGATTTTCTTATCAATTATTATTCTTTCATGTCCAATATATGCAACGACCTAATTTGTCTCGTTAGAAATAGGCCATTTTCATCGAGTTTCAGTCTATTAAACATAAAAACCCGGGAATTTACCCAGCTTCCTGCAATAACTAACAAGTCTATGCTCATATCTCGGACTGCATTAGGGTTTGATCCTGTACATAAGGTATTCAAAGTTCTTTGTGTTATTCACAAAAGAGAAAACGAAGATTATGCTATAAGCATGGTCGCGGTATTGACAGTCGGATCAAAATATTGGAACCCGATAGAGTATCAAAGTTTACCTAGTTCATTGACCAACAACATTTTTTGGTTTTGGAAAGAGAGCGTTTGTGTTAATGGGGTGATCTATTGGGTCCTTGAAACTACAATCAATAATTTTAATGTGCTAACCGTTGTTGCGTTTGATTTGAGTCGGGAGGCGTTTAGAGATATCGAGCTTGTCACGAGGCACGCGAGAGGTACTATATTAAGATACTATTTGACATCTTTGAAAGAGCGTCCAACTCTATTGATTTGGAAGATTAATAAAGATGACGACACTGAAGAGGTAGAACAATGGACATTATTCGACCATAAAAATCCAAATGCAGCTTGGAAAAGGAGGAATTTTACCTATCATAATTTTCCCATTACGGTGTGTTACGGCTCTTATGATATACCTGCTGCAGGTGGTAGCACCCTGCTACAATATTCAGCATCAATTGATTCCAAGTGTTCTTATTATGTATCGTATGATCTTGAGAATTTCGCCATAGAGTAACATGTTATAGTTTTAATTTGCCTATGTGAATGATATAGGCTTCGAGATTTTGTTATGGTAAATTTATCGGTGTTTGTTAGATCGATGCACTTCACAAACATTGTGTTATGGAGTTCTCTAATTAGACCAGTCAGACGGGCGAATTACAAGTTAGGTAATTTCGGGTTCTGGTAGAATACATATAGTGTCGATAAAATACAGGTCAAGTTTATACAGGTTTCGAGTCAAGATAGGGTCAAAAACGGGTAGATCAATGACGTTTTTCTCCATTCAATTACAACTTCCTTCTAAAAAATTTTAATATTTTAAATGATAAAAACTTACCATGACTTTTTCGAATCTGGGTTGAACAATACGGGTTATTTTGGATTATTGTTAGGTCGTGTCAGATTTTGACAAGTCTACCTCTGATATTTAGTTCTCTATCTTATTATTATTATTATGTTTTGATCATAACAAACTGAGTATTGTTTCTTTCAAAATTATGAATACTTGCATAGTCTCTATCATAACAAATATTAGTTTCCGAATTGTGTTTAGGAAAATTGTTAGAATTCTATCATGATTAGGAAAGGGAATTAGGAATAGTTGCATAGTTGCATAGCTAATACAAATACCCTTTGCATAGCTAACAATTATTAGTTTCCGGATGCTTGCATAGTCGGTAGTTCCATGGAGATGAATGTTGAGCAAAAGATTAAAGGCAACGTTAGAAGACGGAATTGCAATACGAGTGATGCATCATTTGTAGACATTCCTGAAGAAATTCAGATTGATATTTTGTCACGGTTGACACCGAAATCATTGTTAAGATGCAGGTTTGTTTCGAAACACTGGAATGATACATTAACCATAAAAACATTCTTGCTTAAACACTCTCGTTCGTCTGATAAACATTCAAAACTTGGCTTCGTGGCACCCTTGAATAGTTGGAGAAAAGGCTCGGTTATCTCATTCGACCTCAACGATGACAACACCCCCAAAACAACTGAATTTCGGATCAGAGCGAATGATGTATATTTCACTGATGATTTTCCTATGAACAATTATTATATGTCCAATATATGCAACGACCTAATTTGTCTCTTCAATCCATATTCAATGCGTTCCGGTCTTATAAACTTAAAAACCCGAGATTTTACCCATCTTCCTACAATAACTATGAAGTCTGAGGAACTTTTCAAATCTTGGTATGTATTAGGATTTGATCCTGTACATAAGGTATTCAAAGTTCTGAGTATTATTTACGGAAGTACAACCAAGGCCGCGATATTGACCGTTGGATCGAAATATTGGAACCCAATAGACTACAAATATTTACCTAGTTCACTGATCAAGAAGTCGCCGCCTTTGTGGATTACCATCAATAGCATTTGTCTTGATGGGGTGATTTATTGGGTTCCTAACTATGCAATCGATAATCTTATTGTGCTAACTGTTGTTGCTTTTGATTTGAATCGTGAGGTGTTCAAAGAATATGAGCATGTGACGACACCCATGAGCGATAAGCTATTTAGATTCTATTTGACATCTTTGAAAGAGCGCCCAACTCTGTTCATTTGGAAGATTAAAAGTGATGACACTCAAGAGGTAGAACAATGGACATTATTTAACCATAAAAATCCGAATGCGGCTTGGAAAATGAGGAATATTACTAGTCATAATTTTCCAATAATGGTACCTCAAAGTTTAGATGAGATATCTCAAAAAGCTGTTGCAGGTGGTAGCACCCTGCTACAATTTTCGATATGGATTAATTCCGAGTGTTCTTGGTATTTATGGTATGATCTTGAGAAGTTCGCCTTAGAATAATACTCCGTGTATATATCCTCTTTTATTTTTCTCATTTGACTTTTATAGTCAACAAGTAAAACATCGATAATTAATTTCTATGTATCGAGTAAGTCCTAGGTCTTTCAAATTGGTTCAAGGTACAATTATTGGAAAATTATGACTAGCTACTGTAATACCATTACCTGCAGATGCAACAATTCAATTCAATTATCAGTAGTGCTGACGGCTTCCGAGATTTTAGTTTAAAAACTTTGTTAGAGTACACAAACTTTAGCTTCGTCTCCAACAGAAACAAATGTTGCTGTTGTCAGTTCAATCTAAAAGCCGATGTCCTGGACAGCGGCTACAGGGTGGGCAGGGACCGTAATTTGTGCGAAAGCCGCTATCGCCTTTGAATAAACACGCCAAAAAAAAAATTAAAAAACTGACTCTATTTTGATGTTAAATTGTTTTGTAAATAATCCCTAATGAAAAAAAGGTTCTCTAATTTGACATGTTAAATGGGTTGGAGGGGCGGGTTATAGGTTGGGTAATTTTGAGTTCTGGTAGAATTCGAGTTGGGTGTCGATAAAATAGGGGTCAAGTTTATACGGGTTTCGAGTTGAGATAGGGTCAAAAACGGATAGATCAACGACTTTTAATTTTCTCCGATTTGTTTATAACTTTCTTTTACATAATTTACCATGACTTTTTCGAGTTTGAGTTGAAAAATACGGGTTATTTTGGATTATTGTCAGGTCGAGTCAGTTTTTGACAGGTCTACTTCTGATATTTAGTTTTCTATCTAATTTAAGGAAAGATTGCTCTGCGTCAAGATACTATCAATTCTAATTTAAAGAAAATTGTTAAAATTCTAATAGGATTAAGAAAGGGAATTGCTAGTACAAATACTCTTTGAAGCCGGCTTGTTTTGGACACAATTACTTTTATCATAGCAAATTTAATCTTGTTTCTTTCATAATTATGAATACTTGCATAGTCGATAGTTCCATGGAGATGAATGTTGAGCATAAAGTTCAAGGCGAAGTTACAAGACAGGAGTGCAATACGAGTGATGTATCAAATGCAGACATTCCTGAAGAAATTCAACTCGATATCTTGTCAAGGCTGCCACCCAAGTCATTGTCAAAGTGCCAGTATGTTTCGAAACACTGGAATGATACGTTAACCATACAAGCATTCTTGGTTAAACACTCTCGTTCGTATGATAAACATTCAAAACTTGCCTACGTGGCACGCTTTAGTAATTGGAGAAAAGGCTCGGTTATCTCATTCGACCTCAACGATGACAACACCCCTAAAACAGCTGGCTCTCTGGTCAGAGGGCGGGACGTATATTTCGATGATTTTCCTATGACTAATTATTTTTACATGTCCAATATATGCAAGGACCTAATTTGTCTCTTCGATAGAGATTCAACGTTTGCCGGTCTTATAAACATAAAAACTCGGGATTTTATCCGTCTTCCAACAATAACTATCAAGTCCAAGGGTCCTTTCAGACTTTGGTATGCATTAGGGTTTGATCCTGTACATAAGGTATTCAAAGTTTTGAGTATTATTTACGAAAGCACAAGGAAAGAGGGTACTACAACCAGGGCCGCGATATTGACCGTTGGATTGAAACATTGGAACCCAATAAACTACAAGTGTTTACCTAATTCACTGATTAAAAAATCGCCTCGGCGGACTATCATCAATAGCCTTTGTTTAGATGAAGTGATTTATTGGGTCCATAAAAATACAATCGATAATGTTAGTGTGCTAACCGTTGGTTCTTTTGATTTGAATCGTGAGGCGTTCGAGAGATCCGAGCTTGTCACGACACCCATGAGAGATGGGACATTCAGATACTATTTCACATTTTTGAAAGAGTGCCCAACTCTGTTTATTTGCAAGATGGAAATTTATGACACTGGAGAGGTAGAAGTTGAACAATGGACATTATTTAACCATAAAAATCCGAATGCGGCTTGGAAGAGGAGGATTTTTACTACTTCTGATTTTCCCACAGGGGTAATTTACGGCTTTTATGGGATCCCTGTTGCAGGTGGTAGCACCCTGATACAATATTCTACATCGATTGATTCCGATCACGAGTGTTCTTGGTATTTATTGGATGATCTTGAGGATTTCGCCATAGAGTAGCATGTTATATAGTTTTCATGTATACGGAGTATTCCAAATTTAAAGAATCAGACCGATGTTTTTAATTTGACAGCATCAAGAATCATGCTGATCATGATTTATCTTATTAGATTTAACTTTTTAATATGAGACAACAATCATTCAAATGCAATTTCGATTCAATTTTCATTATATTTTATTCAGATGTTTGTGTCGTTAACACAAGGGAAAAAAATGTGTACATCCGATTCCTTATCTCACACTTGCTCTAAAATAAAATAAAATCTCATTTCATAATAAAAATAAAATAAGAGTACAAGAGTTAGCTCAAGTGCTCTCTTATCCCAACCACGAAGTTGGGGGTTCAATTCTCACCAACCACACAAGTTGCGTTCATTTGAACCAAAAAATAATAAAATAAAATTCTCCAAAAAAAAAGTAGGGAATTAAGTATTGAATAACATAAATTTAATATAACATTGACTAAGTTTCAGCACAAAT
Organism: Silene latifolia; assembly: GCF_048544455.1. NCBI lineage: Eukaryota > Viridiplantae > Streptophyta > Magnoliopsida > Caryophyllales > Caryophyllaceae > Silene > Silene latifolia. The sequence goes on along the minus strand of NC_133533.1, from coordinate 7,121,096 downwards.
TCTCATTTGTAACGGCCGATATCCGTCACGAGCTTGTGGCGGATCAAGTATCATCCACATCACCACATAGGTAGATAAGATATGTCCGTCACAAGGGAGACTATAAGAATGCATGGAGAATATTAAGAAGGATACCTCCGTGTGTAAAGGAAGACTAGCTGATTTTCCGAAAAGAACAATTAATATGAAAGACATGAATGACTGACCAGCATTTGCTGAAAACAGAGGTTCAGACAAAAATGACCTTACAGAAAAGAGTTGACATACACCCAAATGGGAGAAACCACATTGTTGAATCCGCCATCCTATACGAAAATTTCACGAGCCATGCGCAGTTGGATCGTGCAAGCATTGTCGCTTCACTTTCTGTTCAAGGTTTCAGTCACGTACAATCGTTCTATATGCCGAAAACATTGATGGACAAAACATACAGTAGAGCATCTTGTTCTCCACATAATGCACTTAATTTTTGCCTTCTGTATCCGATTAGCTAGAGTTGTTTCGAGATGTATGTGTTAATACTTGATTGGACCTTCCAAACTCCCGGTTGCAAACTGAATATAAAGCAATAAAGTGAAATAGTCAAGCAACGAAAACCCTACAAACAACCAAACTCGGAATTAACATTTCCACTTCAAAGAACCCAAATCCTCGACAATTCTCAAGGAATTCGAAGGTCTAACTCAACCCTTTGATGACGGGTAAGATCATTTTAAAGCCGGAAACATTTTGATAGCAATAGTCTATAGATGATAAAGACGATCTAGTTTAAAAGATTCAAAGATACCTGTTGAACAATGGGATTTGTTGATGCGCTAAACTCATGCGTCAATCCTTCCCATACAATCTTTCCCTCGTAAAGAAAGATCAATCTGAACCAATCGAAATACTCTATTATGTGAATGAAAATACATGTTTTCAACTCTGTGCAAAGTGATTGGTCAAAAAAATAATTACCTATCAACAGCTCTGCGGATGGTACTGTGTTGGTGAGTAACAACTACATAAGATGCCACATTCCCAGTCTTCCCAGCAGCGTCTTCACCTTTTAAATGAACTGAACGAATAAGATCTTCAACTACGGTTGATGCAATTGGGTCAAGTCCAGCTGTTGGTTCATCATACAAGAGAACCTGCCATGGGTAGTCCAAAAGAAGTCAAATCAGAACCTTAGTCCCAAATGCTTTGGGGTCGGCCAGCATGAATCATCATCTGAAACCATCTAGGGTATCCAATAGGGCTCCACATTCCACAATATAGTATATACGGGAATTTAAGTAAAAAAAAGTTGAAAAACCATACTCCCTCCTATTCAGCCTGTAGTTCGCCTTTCATTGTAATACTCCTCACATATATTAGAGAAAGGGGAACTATAGGCTCAATAGGATTGAGTAGTGGAATAAAGAATAGAGAAAATAGCATGATAAGTAAACCAAGTTTTATTTTTAAAATAAAAATGTAAAATAAAATAAAAAGGAAAAGTTGAAAAAGTAGAATTAATGAAAAGAAATATAATGGGAAAGGGAATGGAGGGAAAGGAAAGGAGAAGAAAGGAAAGGGATTACCCCAAATATGCTAGTGTTTGGTATGAATACAATGGGAAAAGGAATCATCTTCAACCACCACCCTCAAAAGTCAAACCGGATATCCACCACCACCATCAAAAACCCATCAAGCCCCAACACCAAACACGACACCCTCCCTAGGAAAACCCAGTCCCGTATGGGAAACAGCCTCCCCCACCCCGAAAAAGGGTTTTTCTGAGGTTATTGGAGGAAATAGCCGGATCTGGTAGCCTGCCGGTAAAAGTGGTGGGATCACCGTCTCGCCGGCGTGAATAAAGGCAGGTCGCTGGCAGCCGATGGTACTGAACTCGCCGGTGTGATAGTGGAGGTCGCCAGCGTGAATTAGTGGACTGGTGGTTCATTAGGGTGTGGTTGTTGATGGTTGGTAGGTTGGGGTCTTGGGGAGTTGGGGATGGTGGGATGAAGAGGGGAAGGGAATGGGAAAACCTTGGGGTGGAGGGAATGAGTGTAGAGGAATTACGAGTAATGGAGAGGGGAAAGGGAACGATTAAATCACTCAAACGCTCACAGAGGGATGGAAGTATTTGATTCCCTTTTCCTTTCCTAACACCCCCATACCAAACACCCCCTAAATAAGTCATGTGAGAAATCACCAAACGCCCCCTAAATATGTCGTGTGAGAAATCAAACTCCACACATCAAAAAGATAACACCACACATCCATAGCCATAGATAAAAAATCACACCTCAGGCTCCACAGCGTTCTTTGTGGTGTCAAATATGATTGAACGAGCCAAAGCAACTCGTTTTTTCATCCCACCAGACAGCTCAGAAGGTAACCGTTCTTCAACTCCCTGCACATAGCCATAGCATTTTCTACTGTTGTTCAGAATCTTTACAGTTGAAGAGAAAAGGCCGAGAAGCAATAACCAATAGGCTAAAAATTGACCAAAAAAAACTAAAGTTCATTGATTAAGACATGCCTTCAGGCCGACTGCAGCCAACGTTTCAGTTACCAGGTCTGATATTTGATCATCTGGCATTCTAGAGTTTTCATACCTAACCATAGAGATGAGTAAAAATGTGGGTAAGCATTAATAACAATCGGTAAGAATTTAAAATATACCAAATAAACTACAATATAAGGGCAGTCTCTCACAGAAGGAAACCAACATTTTCACGCACAGATAGGGAATCGAACAATGCAGCACTTTGAAAGACCTGACACCCAAAACATACAAACCTCAGCAAACGCATAAAATCACACCAACAACAAAATGCAAATATGTCAGTACAATTACCAAGCCAATGCGAAGCCCTGATATTGAGGCCTCGTCGTCACTAATCAATCCGTCTCTCCTTTTCCCTCGAATGTAAACCTCCCCCTGTCAAGCACAACAACAATCACTCTGGTAGTTCACGTGAATAAACTGCAAGTGCTGAAAATTGACTCTAACCCGCATAATGTCACATACAACTATACGAGTGTCATACGTTGAAATAAAACAGAGAAAGTTGACAACTTTTTAATATAGTAGCTACTCCTATCGTCAATTGGTGTTAACTGTTAAGGTTGCGACCTCCTTCGGACTTATGAACCACTAGGAGCAAGTCTTTTACCTGATCTGGAGCAAGAAGTCCAGCAATAATCTTCAAAATAGTCGACTTTCCAGTACCAGATGGCCCGATTATGCCAACGGCTTCGCCATGTCTAATCTACAAGCAATTCTAATCAACATGAACACTTGAGCAGTATGATCCGAGAATCTTCAAATTAATAAGCATATATCTTAATACCTAATTTCATATATCAATAATAAGAGTAGGATCGGAGAACATAATTATGCACCTTGAAGCTAACACCTCTTAGTATGTGTTTCTCCCCAAAAGACTTGTAGACATTTCTACACTCAATAAGCACATCAGAATCATCCTCAAATTCTTCACTATAATTCATCATCTTCATATCAAAAGAATCCTGTTACCACAATAAATGTATTACCAACACAATTAAATCGCCCGATTAAAAACCAACCAAGGGCAGAACAAGAGAGATGGGATCTTGGCCATGTAAACTATGAGTTCATTAGTTAAAAAAACAATCTTTTTTTCTAAACTACTTCATTGTATCACTTATTCGCCTCCATATAACATTTTATCAACATTCGTCTCAAATCCTATCTCCGTCACTAAAAACAATCACATCAAATAAGTGAATAAAAATCCAAATACACTATCATCAAACAATGATTGAAACCCATATTATAAAAACACCTAAATTGACATCAAATAATTTATATACATCAAATCACTAATTTATATACATCAAATCATGCTACTTACACTTAATTACATCAAATAATCCAAATACAACATCATCCAACTATGATCCAAACCCACATTACAAAAACATATACATCGACAAAATCACTAATTTCTACACATCAAATCAAGCTATTTACACTCAATTATGTCGACGAACAACCCAAACACATTATCATCAAACTATGATCCAAAACCTAACATGGTATTTACACTTAATTTCATCAAATAACAATCCAAACACAATATCATCAAACTATGATCCAAACCCACATTACAAAAACACATCAACTAAATCACTAATTTCAACAAATCAAATCATGCTATTTACACTCGATTACGTCGACGAACAATCCAAACACATTATCATCAAACTATGATCCAAAACCTAACATGGTATTTACACTTAATTACATCAAATAACAATCCAAATACAACATCAAACTATGATCCAAACCCACATTACAAAAACACATACTTCAACTAAATCACTGATTTCTACACACCAAATCATGCTATTTACACTCAATTACATGGACGAACAATCCAAACACATTATCATCAAACTATGATCCAAAACCTAACATGGTATTTACCCTCAATTACATCAAATAACAATACAAACACAATATCATCAAACTATGATCCAAACCCATATTATAAAAACAAATAAATTACCTAAATCACTAATTCTAAACATCAAATTATGCTACTCACACTTAATTTCAAGGAAGAAACCCCATCACTCAAATTCTTTGAAGGTGTGATACAAGAACACACAATTTTCTTCTGCCTATAAACCCAATAATTTGAAATGTTGGAAATAATATTAATACCAGTAGATAAACTAGATAAAGGAAAAATCCGTGTGTCCTCCGGGAGGACCGTACTCCTTACACCTAATACTTTATAATAAGGTGGTGATTGCAAAGGTGAGCTTAATGAAAAAACCATTTCTTGCTTAAAAAAATAAATTATGTTATTGTGATTGAAAAGGGGTGATTCTTGGTAATTTAATGTGGAATTAGGGTATTTGATTTTGATGGAATTGAGATAGAATTGAGGAAGGAATTATAAAATTAAAAGGAATCCATGAATGTAATTGAAGTCTCGAAGATTCAACGAGGAAACCCAGAAATTTGGGGGTGAATTCTGGTGATTAATTGGTGGGGTTAGAGTGATTAATGTGATTTGGGGAAGAACATAATCTTGGTTTGTTTTGGTGATTGTCATACTTGGCCCTTTGAGGTTGGGGCAAACCCGACCGGACTCCATGAGAATTGATTGGAGTATTCGGATATTGGACCAGGTTAGATCCCGATAATATAAGATCATCTTAGAGCATCTCCAATGATTTAAGTTAGGGACTTGCTTGCACAATTAAAATTGCAAGCTAGTAGCTCAACCATTGGAGTTGCCCATGTATATTAGCTTTGCTCAAATAATTTTGAGCTAGTAGCTTCAGAGCATCTCTAATGGTTAAGTAAAAGGACTTGCTTGCAAATAAAAAAGTTTTCAAGCTACTTGCTTAACCATTTGAACATTTTACATGTAATAGCTTAAATTGAGCTAGTAGCTCTTCATGGAGCTAGTAGCTCAAATGGGCCCACAAGAAAAAATCTACCAATTAAAACAACACTTAAATATTTTTAATTTTTATTTTATAGGTAAAATAAGTAAATGTATTAATTAAAAGAGTGTTGTGGAAAGTAGTTGACATATGGTGTATTTAAGCCACAACACTAAGCTAGTAGCTTACCATTATAGTAGTTTGTAGCTTAAAAATATTCTATCTTGAAAATCTTATGTGGTAAAAGTAAGCTAGTAGCAACTAGTTTACCATTGTGGATGCTCTCATGGAACTACTTGCTTAAATGGACCCACAAGTGAAATATGACAAATAAGAAAATAGTTATTCCATTAATAAATATTTAAGGGAAATTCTCATTTGTACCCTTCTGTTATTGACTTTTCTCACCTGTACCCTTGCGTATTTCAAAAGCCCATATATACCCTCAACTTTGTAAGTGACCCTCATTTACGACCAAAAGTTAAATTCCGTCAACTTTAATCCGTTAAAGGCTGATATTGCATATTATTAATTGCTAATCAACCTCAAGTATCTCTAAATCCTACTTATACATTATAAATTAGCATATTCATTTTGAAAAACAATAAAGCAGCTCCTAACCCACCACAACCACAACCACAACCCACAACCCACAACCCACAACCCACAACCCACTACAACCACCAGAGTCCTCCACAACCCACCCCCGCCCGACAAACCCACGGACGACCACCCCCACCATTCCACCAACATTCCCATCGGTGACGACCCTACAAAAGTAGTCTGGTTTACCTTACTCTGCCGGCATAGTCCTTCGCCCTCGACCACAATTTTGCCCTTCTCTCCAAATACCACCAATCTCCCCAACTACTACTATCTCCTAATCTATGAAAAAATGATGTATTCTACCGCCTCGGTGCGACGTTGAATGGGAGGGATACTGTGAGACGACACCAAGGAAGGGTGCGCGCGGTCGGATCGGTAACTTTATTGCGAGGTGTGACGAAGGGGTTCAATGGCAAAAGTAGGCTGAGTTGTGATGACGGTGGTTGAAGGTGATAAGATGCCGGTGGTAGTGAGTGAAGTTGGTGATTGGGGATTTGAGGGTCTTCTTTAACAAAATTAGTACTTTATTTTTATTTCATTATAATTATGTAGTATTAAGGATTAATTGAGATTGATTTGAGATTAATTAACTGTGAAATCATAACTTAACAGTTTTTAACTAACGGAATACCACCTTTGGTCACGGATGGAAGTCATTTGCAAGGTTGAGGGTATATGTGGGCTTTTGAAATACGTGAGGGTACAAGTGAGAAATGTCAATAATAGAAGGGTATAAATGAGAAAATCCCAATATTTAATTTTAATTGGAAATTTGGAAATTGAATAAATAATTAGAAAAATGTGTTAAGTGGGTCCAATCAAGCTACTATTAAATTGCCTAAACCATTGTAATATTTTGTAGCTTAAAATTGTTGTAGCTTAAAAATATAAGGTGGCAAAGGTAAGCTAGTAGCAACTAGCTTACCATTGAAGATGCTCTTAGGAGTTAGGATGCGGAGGCCGGAGGCCCTATTTTTTTGGCAGTGAATTGAATTGAAGTGAACTAAATAAAGCTGAATTAAATTTGGAGCTAAATTGAATGAACTTAATAGAGTTGAAATGAACTGAACAAAAATGAGTTTAAATTACGTCCAAAGAAAATGATCAAAATCAACACGATTTGATGTGAAATCATTTGACACCTAATTGCATACGTTGATTGATATTAACTTGATTACTTGAACATGACTATAGTATTAGACATAAGCTGGTTCAAACTCGATAGGAATAAGACTTTACCCTAGTAAGAGTTGAAGAGTTGATAGGATGGGGATAAAATAGGAATTTGAAACAACGTGGTTCATATCTACACGGTAATGACGGTATATTTTTCATATTCTAATTAGCTTGATTAAAATTTGAAATAAACTTGATTAAAGAGTCGGACCAACTTAACTTATAACACTCAAACCCAACCAAATATAACACCCACAACCTTAAATGACCCTACTAGATAGGATTTGACTGCGCATGACTCAAATTAACCTGATGTCAGTACAACCCGAATTAAAACAACTCGGCGCGAATGGAACAAAAACAATCTAAATACCAATCATACTTCAAATCGGATGAAACATAGTATATATTTGACGTAATAATAAACCTCAAAGAATTAAAAAATCATTTTATTAATGCCTATGATTATAGATATTAGTATTTGTATAAAAACGATTATATATACATAATTATATACGACTAAAACCTCGGAAAACTAGTCCAACCCAAAGAACTGAGCCACATCCAAATCTAGAGAACTTGAATTTAACCCACAACTCAAATCGATCCGACTTTATCCGATCAATTCTAAAATCGCGGCGATTCTAAAATAATACTACTCCGTATACATATACAGATACGGATATGGATATGGATACGGATACAAGCAATATCTCATCATACTCATTAGTCATTACTCCATAAGCAATTAAACTGTCACAGCTGAACAAAAATAGTACAAAAATCAAATACTAAATGGCCCTTCAAGTCAAACCCATTACTCCATTCAATCTAAAACACTCATTAAACCAATCAAAATCAAAACTTGGATCTTCAGTAATCATGCAAGTTAATAAAAATCAAAACTTTTCTACTACAAATGTGAATAGAAAGCTTCCTGTTTTGCTTTTTGATGTTATGGATACCATTGTTCGTGACCCATTCTATCAGGATATTCCTCAATTTTTTGGGTATTTTTCTTCACATTTTCATGTTTATGTTTGTATGTGATGGATAATGTTTACTTTTATGGGAAAAGTTGGGAAATTTAGCATTTTTGTCAATTGTTTGATGTTGGGTTATTCGGAAACAGCCTCTTTGTCTTGTTAACATAAAGGTAAGGCTGCGTATATCCGAACGCGCTTAAAGTACGGGAGTAATGTCGTTGTTTTTGTTTGATGATTGGTCAGTGTGATTTTTAAAGGGTATGTTTGATTTTGACTAAAGTTGAGAAATTGCCATTAATTTTAGCTTGAATGTTACTCCCGTCTTGGTCATTTATTTGTCTATTCCATTCTGGGCTCAGTCAATTGTTTGACTTTCTGTTTTAGGAATGTCTTTGATAGACAATTGTATCCTCCACACTCAATTTTGAGAAATTGCCATTAATTTTAGCTTGAATGTTACTCCCTCCGTCTTGGTTATTTATTTGTATATTCTATTTTGGGTTCTCTCCGTCAATTGTTTGCCTTTCTGTTTTAAGAATGCCATTGATGGGCAATTAGATCCTCTACACTCGATTTGGTACACTTGTCATCTAATAATTGGCGTCCTCCTCTTTCCTCGGTCTTTGTGCCAAAATCAAAGGCAAACAAATGATCGGGATGGAGGGAGTACATTTTGTTTGAAATTGCCATTAATTTTAGCTTGAATGTTACATTTCAGTAGCTCAGCTCATGGAACGAACAATCTGAAGGGATGGTCTGTTTTTGTACTCCGTCCGTCCTGATTAATAGTTATCTTTGTTTGAAATTCCCCTCACGTAATAATAAGGAATAAATAACTATTGTCCGAGATGGAGGAAGTATGTTATTGTACATTTCAGTAGCTTTTTGATGATTTTTAGGGGGTAATGAGGTGTAAACTTGTGGAAGTTATGAAATTATGAATTGGAAAGAGTGAATCCTTGCAGTATGCCAAGCAATTGCCGGGCCTGTGTATCCCTAGTGTATTGACTTTGATTTGGCACCCGATACTAATATGCTTTGTAAACAAGGTTCTTTGGTACATTATGTTGGTTCAGACCGATTACTAAGACCCTCGGCTCAATTGTTTCTGGTTTATGCTATTACCACGGATTTATCTGTTGTAGCGAGCTAGAATCTAGTGTTAGCTTGTAGGTCGTTTTTTCAAGTTGCAAGTGAGTTCAGCTGTTGTCTTATACATATTGGATTTCTTACTCAGCATGCCCATGAAAGAATTGCTGGAGTGCAAGCATCCAACTGCCTGGAATGAGTTTGAAAAAGGATTGATTGATGAGGTATACTTGTATGCATATTGAACGGTGATTAGTGCTACTGTATCTAACTTTCTTTGCTTCCTGTATCTGAACTGTTCTGTCAAATCTGGAATGTTGCTTGACCTATAGAAACTCTCTTTTAACTGGGAGTGCGGAGCCAGGATTTTATGTGAGGCGAAAATTTTCAGCAGGGGCGAAAGGGTAATATTATAAGGGGACCTCGAAAAAATTCGAAAATCTTAAACTAAAAATTTCGAAATTTTCCAACATTGCCTCCTTACATGCATTGGATTAGCGTTGTTTATGGTGGCGGACCGGTAGTGACAATGTGACATCACAAAACATATGGAACATGTTGCTGTATGGACTATGGTGCATGGTGTACATTGTGCACAAGGTCTTCTCCATCTCGGCGGGTGACTTAGAGTAGGGTATATTTGGTGCAACAAGTAACAGCCTTAGATTGGAATAAGATACTGATTGTTGACTTAAGTCAAATTCGTCTCTGAAAATGGCTGAAGTATTTCTTGTTTGGAATTTGGACGCGATGCAAGCTCTTAATTATTTGGTTAATGCGTTAAGCTAACATCTAGTATGGACTACGGAGTATGTGGTAGAATCTCCTATATACTATTTGAGTTGAGTTGAGTTGCTATTTGCTCTGTGCAGGATGAATTGGCTAGAAAGTTCTTTAAAGACGGAAGACACTTCGATTCGGAAGGTTGGCCATTTTTCTTTACTCCACCTTACAGATAGTTTTTGACTGTTAATTTATAACTTACCACTTGGAATCATGAAAGTACCCTGCTTCTGATAGTCATTAACTCGTTAGGATCATATAAATTTGTCATCTATGCGGCTATGCCCTAGTTTTGTTCTTGCTCCTTTGGCTGCTTTGTCATTTGTGCTAGATTTATGCCATGTTAACTGATAATAACTGGACTCGATTTTTCTCTGCAGGCTTAAAAATGTGCATGAAAAATGGTTATTCCTACATAGATGGTGTTGAAGGATTGCTCAGTTCTTTGAAACACAATAACTATGAAATGCATGCTTTTACGAATTACCCGATCTGGTAGTCGATGTTTACTAATTTTTTTTTATGGTGTATAGTGTATACTGTGTACTCTTGCTTCTAATGTGGTTTCAAGTAACCAAACATAATCATGTATTCTTGAATTGGTTGCTTACAGGTACCAAATGATTGAGGAGAAGTTAAAACTGTCAAATTACTTGTCGTGGACGTTCTGCTCCTGTACAATAGGTATACTACCCTTCATGTTAGACTGTCAGATACACGATACACTGCCTAATTGAAATGTTTCAGCTGTTATTCTCTCTGCTGTTGTGAAGATGATTATTTTCCCTTTCTTCAGAGCACCGATAGATAAGAAAGACGAATATTGTGCTCATCTAAAACTGCCGCCTTTTTGTTCTTGTGTGTTAATTACAGGAAAACAGAAACCAGATCCTGAATTTTATAGTGAAGTTCTAAGAATCCTCGAGGTTGAACCAGGAAGCTGTATCTTTGTAGATGATAGGTAAAGTATTTTCTGATTGGTAAAAATTTGCTTGAGATCTCGCACTTCAAACCCTTTTGTCAATCTGACAATTGAACCTCACATCTGCAAATTGCATATACGGAAAATGTCGTCACATGACATTAAGAACTCAAAAAATACAAGTTAAAGCATTATTCGTAGTTGGCACTCGTAGGTTAGTCAGACAGTCTTGGACGAGACAACCCTAAATTGTCGTATATACTTTGTAAATTTTTCTGCACTTAAATAGTGGAATATCTACGAGTACATGTGGTCATTCTATGGTATGCAAAGATCGAGCAACTAGGATTTTCCTGCATCTTATTGCTGTAATGGGTGGTTGATAACAGGATGAAAAATATCGAGGGAGCAGTGAATGCTGGAATGGTCGGACTACAATTTAAAGACGCAGATGTGTTACGTCTGGAACTCTCGTCCCTTGGTGTCAATATTTCTTCGGAGGAGCTCACTTCAACTGGATGAGCCAACTCATAAGAAAAGACATTATCTGTAATTTTTTCGGCGTAATTTCTTATATTCTTCTTTCACTGAACTTCAGTGGCTGTTAATTATTTTTGTTGCCATTTACACATTTTCTGGCACCATTCATGTAAATGTTCTCGTACATATATATACACGGTGATTCTTACTCGGCTGTTGGCATCTGCGTCATGGAACAATCCGAGTGAAATAAAAGAAAACTTCATTCTTCGAAAGAATGAACCTGCAAATAAATCTCAAAACACATGAAACATCCACTTCTTTTTGCTCTCCAAGTCTCGAACTACCCTTAAGTTCAAGATTGCTGTTATTCTTTCGAAATTCCAATCCTAACAACATCTTTTGTGAGAGCTTCTTGTATCTGTTTATTTTGAAATTGAATGGAACAAGTTCAATGGACAGACAACTCGTAAACAACTCTACTTTAAAACTATGATAGACTAAATTCAAAACCCATATTCTTTTTGATAGATGAATCAACTCAACCAAAACCTTAAGGTTATGGTTGAGGCCCAACTATTATAAATATTCTTATTACGCTCCCTCACTCAAATGCCCGTTGGGCTTGAAGAGTGGTTAGTTGTGCTGACCTTCGGTCACACTGGCTCTAATACCATATAAGACTTAGAGAATGATGTATATTGAATGTATAATGAATCAACTGCATACATGAGTATTTATACAAGTTAGCAATCCTAATTAAGGTAAAGAAAGGGAGCCTCTAAATTATTTGTTCCTATAATTACAATATGAACATATCACTTGATTATGTGATTGATTGACTTGATTTATTTTCTATATTTGCAGCCTCAGAAGATTGTGCAAGGATATTGTTAATACGCCCCCTCAAGATGGACGTCGGAGGAAGGAGTCCAATCTTGGCTCCGTAGATCATGAAAGCGATGTTTGTGGAGTGGTTTAGTAAGGGCGTCAGCGAGTTGGTCCTTGCTTGCAATGTGTTGAATGCGAATGTTACCAAGATGAAGGTGTTCACGGACGAAATGGAAGGATAATGCCATGTGCTTCATTCGTGAGTGAAAGACTGGATTCTTTGCATAGAGCGTTGCAGACATATTGTCACAATAAAGAGCCGGAGGTTTTGTGGTGGTGATCTTGAGTTCAGTGAGTAGATTGCGGAGCCATAGTGTTTCGGTGGTGACAGAAGCTACAGCTCGAAATTCAGCCTCGGTGGTGGAGAGAGCAAGACCTCGTTGTTTCTTGGAGGACCATGAGATGGGATTACGGCCGAGATAGATGACGTAGCCGGTGGTGGATATGTAGTTATCTTTGTCTCTAGCGAAGTCAGTATCACAGAAAGCATGAAGACATATGGGCGAGTTGTGATAGAGCTGGATACCGTAGGTTTGAGTGCCTTGAAGGTAGCGAAGAAGACGTTTCAAGGCCATCCAGTGTGTGGACGTAGGATGGTGAAGAAATTGAGCAAGACGATTGACAGTGAAGGCAATGTCAGGCCGAGTGGGTGAGAGATATTGAAGGCTTCCTACAATTGCTTAATTTTTTTTACCCTTATTAGAACCAATTTTTTTTTTTTTTCTCAATTTATGCTTAATAATTTTTTTTTATCTAAAATTAGATCGATTTTGTAAAAAACTTGTATAAATCATATCGTTTCCGGCTTTTTCGTGACAGCTTTGACTTAGAGTTGCTGTGGCTTGATTGTGGTTTTCAAGTTCTCAACTTTTTTTTATCTTACTCCAGCTTGATTTAAAAAAAAAAAAATTAACAATTTAGTCTTCCTTAACGCGAAGAGGTCAAATAACATCCCATTTGTATATATATACCAATTTTTTTGTTTTTTTTTTCCATACATTTCGATTTTTAAATGAGAATTTGCCTAATTTTAAAACCGGCTCAAAATAATAATTTTTTACAACCATATTTTCTTAAAAAAAAAACAATAAAATAAAATAAAATAGTTCTAATTCTCCAACATCAAAAAAAATAAAAATACAAAACAAACCTAGGGAAACGCAGCAGCTTTAAAACTCATTAGGGAGAGTTTTACCGTTCTAGTGATCCTATCCACTCGTATCCGGATTAAACCTGATGATGGTTTATAAAAAAAAAAAAAAAAAAAAATACAAAACGAGCTCACATTTCTGTCGTTTCAATCACCGCCATAAAATCGAGGAATCAACAATTGCACCACAAAATCGGTAAATCACTTTAATTGTTCTTCAATTAGTACTGATTATGTTCTAAATCTCGTGTTGTATTCTTGATTACGGTTCCCTGATTGTTATAGTTGAAAAGAAACTGTTACCATTACAGAGAATCGATCAGATCATTAAGTGACAGGTTAACTAGCTAATGTAATACCATTAGCTGCAGATGGAACAATTAAATTATCAGTAGTGCTGACGGCTTCATTCCGAGATTTTAACTTAAAAACCTTGTTAAAGTAATGATTTATAGATTATCTTCTTAGATTCAAATGCTGTAAATCTGTAATACAGAGCAAAAACCTCTAATAACTTATAAGTCGTAGAACCACAAACTCTTTGTCCCGGTCATTTGTTGTCCTTTTTCATTTTAGGATGTCTTAGTCAGTTGTTGTCCTTTCTATTTTAAGGATAAACTTGATGAACAATTTGATCATTCACACTCAATTTGTTCCACTTGTCATTTAGTAATTGGTCATTTCCTCTTTTCTTGATCTTTGTGCCAAATTGTCAAAATCAGAGGACAACAATTGACCGGGACGGAGAGAGTATAAACTAAACCATAGAAATTCGCAAGCATGAAGTCTAGTGATTATAACTTGTGTGAAATTCCCATGAGACCTAGGTTCAAGCCTTCCAAAGAGCAATCTTGTGGAGTATTTATGGCCTGAGCCCATACCTTCTAGACTTCGAGTCTGTCACCCTCGGGTGGCTTACCTACTATACGTGGTTTGCAGGCTATCACGTATATCCGAGGGTTTACCCATTGCACATCAAAGGTAGCGGCTGTGTTTCCATTGCGCAATAACTAGGGGTGATAATGAGACGAGACAGCTCGCGAGTAACTTGAGATTGGCTCGGTCAAAGCTCGGGTCATGCGAGATCGGCTCGAGAGCTTAGCAAGTGAAGCCAATCAAGCAGTGGCTCGGCTCGAAAAGCTATATAAGATATTGCTCATATTTTATAAAAATATTTTATCTTGATTATATCATTGTATCACATATATCAAATGTCTCACCGATTTGCCAAATATTTTATATTTAATCTTCGAGCCTTGTTATTGAAAATATCGGCAGAAACAAATTAAAAAAAATTAACCATTATATATAGGCTCGATTTGAGCTCGAGTTTCCGTTAGAGCTCGCAAGCTTGATAGCGAGCACATTTTTAACAAGCTCGGGTAAACTCGAAATCGGCTCGAGCTCGAGTTTTGGTTCTTGAGCACAAGCCGAGTAAGGCCAAGCTCGGACTCGGCTCGACTCGTTAGCACCCCTAGCAGTAACAATCAAATCTCAAGAGATTGTACAGTAACGAAACTAGGAAAGAATTAATTGAAGAGATAAACGCAATAATATAAAAAGATATAATCCCTCAAAAAATAATATAGAAAAATGCGGAGTATATATGATAGAATTTTCACGTGACAATTTCATTAAATACTTTGTGGCTGCCTTAATCGTATACTCCGTATAATAAAAGTTCTGATTAATTGTTCCTTTCTGGTTCTTTCGCGGTTTTGATCGAATAACAACGTCTTAATTAAGTAATCTTGTGAGTCGAATTATGGATGCTTGCAAAGTTGATGCATCAAATGCAGACATTCCTGAAGAAATTCAGATTGATATCCTGTCGCGGCTGCCACCAGAGTCATTGTCGAGATTCAAGCGTGTTTCCAAACACTGGTATACTACTTTAACAATACAAGCATTCTTGATTAGACACTCTCTTTCGTATGATAAACATCCAAAACTTGGGTTTGCGCTACGCTCGAGATTTTGGGAAAAAAAATCGATTATCTCGTTTGAGCTCAACGATGACAATACCCCCAAAACAACTGGCTCTCTTGTAAGAGTGAAGGATGTATATTTCATTGATTTTCTTATGAATTATTATTCTTTCATGTCCAATATATGCAACGACCTAATTTGTCTTGTTAGAAATAATAGGCAATTTTCAACGAGTTTCTTCAGTCTATTAAACATAAAAACCCGGGAATTTACCCAGCTTCCTGCAATAACTAACAAGTCTGTGATCACATCTCGGAATGCATTAGGGTTTGATCCTGTACATAAGGTATTCAAAGTTCTGAGTATTATTTACAAAAGAACAGGCGAAGAGTATGCTATAAGCATGGTCGCGGTATTGACAGTCGGATCAAAATATTGGAACCCGATAGAGTATAAAAGTTTACCTAGTTCATTGACCAAGAACTTTTTTTGGTTTTGGACCGAGAGCGTTTGTCTTAATGGGGTGATCTATTGGGTCCTTAAAAGTAAAATCAATAATTTTAATGTGCTAACCGTTGTTGCGTTTGATTTGAGTCGGGAGGCGTTTAGAGATATCGAGCTTGTCACGAGGCACGCGATAGGTACGATATTCAGATACTATTTGACATCTTTGAAAGAGTGCCCAACTCTATTGATTTGGAATATTAATAAAGATGACGACACTGAAGAGGTAGAACAATGGACATTATTCGACCATAAAAATCCAAATGCAGCTTGGAAAAGGAGGAATTTTACCGATCATAATTTTCCCATTACGGTGCGTCACGGCTCTCATGATATACCTGCTGCAGGTGGTAGCACCCTGCTACAATATTCAGAAAGGATTAATTCCGAGTGTTGTTGGTATTTATCGTATGATCTTGAGAATTTCGCCATAGAGTAACATGTTATAGTTTTCATTTGCCTATGTGAATTATAGGCTTCGAGATTTTGATCCATGCATGATATTGGTATTTATCGTATGATCTTGGTATTTATCTTTAGAAGTTCGCCTTAGAATAATACTCCGTATATATTGTCCTCATTTTACTTTGATAGTCAACAAGGTAAGACTTCAATAATTTATTTCTTTGTATCGGGTAAGACCTAGGTCTTTCAATTGGTTCAAGGTCTTTTGGAGAATTGATCAGATCATTAAAAGTGCATAATTACACATCTCATAATAGGTAAACAAAATAGAAAATAAAATTAATAATAATGTTTCAATTTAAAAGATTATTTGTTATATGAGTTCGGTCATGGTCCGGTCCGCGGTCTATTCGGTTTGGTCTCGGACCGGACCGAAGACCGAAATAAATTTAGCCGTGCACCAGACCAAATAAATTAAAACCGGTTTTGACTGGACCATTGTCCGGTCAACTTTGGTATTTGGCGCGGACCACTAAGTAAACACCCTTATTTCCGTTAAGATCGATACTGTCAAGTGTCAACTATTAGCTTCCGAATTGTGTTATGGAGTTCTCTAATTAGTTCAGTCAGACGGGCTGGACGGGCAAATTAAGTGTTAGGTAATTTCGGGTTCGGGTAGAATACGTATAGTGTCGATAAAATACAAGTCAAGTTTATAAGGGTATCGAGTCAAGATAGGGTCAAAAAGAGATAGATCAACTACTTTTTTCTCCATTTTATTACAACTTTCCTTCTAAAAAATTTAAATATTTTAAATGATACTCCGTAAAAATTACCATGACTTTTTCGAGTTTGGGTTGAACAATACGGATTATTTTGGATTATTGTCAGGTCGTGTGAGTTTTTGACAGGGCTACTGTTTTGGTAAAAATTTACCGGTTAGTTGTTTCGATTAGTGAGTCAAAGTGACCGTCTATAACTACGAGCGAATTAAAGAATTACGGTGCAAAACAAAGTAAAAGACAATGAAAGAGAGATCGACACAAGGAGTTTTTGGTGACGCGGAAAATCCGGTGTGGGAACAACCGCGGGGGGGAGTCGGAATCCCGCCAATATTAGCACTATAATCGGAATATTTTAGCAAGTAAGGAAATAACAATGGTATTTTCTCTAGTAATTGACGGAAATAATTCTTAGGATGAAGATGATGTAGTCTTGTTGTTGTGTGTTGCCTTGGAATGGAATGTCTCTTGATGAATTCGCTCTTCCTTTTATAGTTCTTTGTTTTTAGGGTTCACTCAGCAGCTCCTCCGAATTTGTTTCCTAGATTCCAGGGCGATTACCTCATTTTTAGGAGTCAAATATGCTGACCATTAACTCCTTTGACTATTGCTTTTACTCACATTAAGTGTGTTGTAAATCTCTTCTTAAATGCTCCACTAAATGCTCAACTAAATGCCTCTCTAAATGCTAGCCGTTATTTGACCAAATCCTCCATTAAACCCATATTATTCTCTCCAATCCCTATTTTTATGCTAGCCGTTATTGACTAACTCCCCAACTTTCTCCTCCTTTTAATGCTAATCTTTATTCCTCTCATATAGCTGCTTCCTCTAGGGTTTCGCTTCCTCAGGCTCCTCCGTAATGAGGCTCCTCCGGAATTAGGCTCCTCCAGAATCAGGCTCCTCCAAAGTCAGGATCCTCCGGAATCAGGCTCCTCTAGAATCAGGCTCCTCCAAAGTCAGGATCATTCGGAATGAGGCTCTTCCAGAATCAGGCTCCTCTAGAATCAGGCTCCTCCGGAATGAGGCTCCTCCGGAATGAGGCTTTTCCAGAATCAGGCTCCTCCAGAGTCAGGCTCCTCCGGAATGAGGCTATTCCAGAATCAAGCTCTTCCAGAATCAGGGTCCTCGATTTCTATGTCCAGTCGCCCAAAAATAGGAAGTATGTGAGTTGACCCTTAAACCATCATATGACTCAGATTCGTCCACGACATTAATCCTCCCAAGCCTCGATTGTCCACTCGTTGCTTGCCACGTGTACCGATATGAAAATGTGAATTTTTCCCATAACAATTGCCCCCAATTTTCCTCCTCAGCCTCAAGATGAGGAGGGAAATTAGTCTTTCAGGTTCTGGATGTTGTTGTCATTTTGTCAGAACAAATATCTGCCTGCTGGATACACCGGGCATAGTTCTGAACCCCTTCTCTGTACCCAGACTTGTACTCGAGATTTTTACTCAAGGCCCCTGGTGGTCTAATCTGCTCGCTCTTGTTGGACCGTTGTATACGGCTCTGGCAGACTGATTTCTGGGTCTCTTTGTTTGTGCTGGTTTGGAAGTAAGGCTATGTAGGTACCTAGGCGGAGCGCTGCTGGTAGATTCTCATTGGAGTGAGGTTGACAGGTAGGCAAAGCTGCCTCCCCCAGGATCTTCTTCCAGGCTCTCTACGGTTCTCCTACTCCAGAAGTAGCAGCAAGTAAATGCTTTATATATAGATATCGACCTATGGATTTCAGCCGATGGATGCTGATGGACGCTGGGTCCTGCTCATGAAAGCTTATGGATGTTGGCCGAGCTAGTAGATGCTGAAGGGTGCTGATGGACGTTGGGTCCAGCGGATGGAACTGGTGGATGCAGGATCCAGCTGGGACCAGCCTCCTCCTGACTTTACCATTCTGCCTCTAAATGTCAAGGGTGATTCTGGCAGTGAGAACCCCGAGCAGAATTTGCTCCTGCAGTTAGTATGCAGCTGGTACCTGAAAAATATCAGTGATGCAACATAGGTGTATGCGACGATATACTAATGCATGATCCACTCTATATGGTGGCTAGACACGTTGTGACCTTTATATGCTGTGAATGCAATGATTATAAATGTGTCGTGAGAATGATCACGTTTGAGCGTGTGTTATAATGTCGCGAGTGTTCTATCGTTTGTTTTGTATTCTGCCGTTTCGGGCGTACATTTGTTTTGTATTATGCCGTTTTACGCGTACTTTTGTTTTATCGTGCGTGCACCTTTTTTCGTTGTTTTGTTGCCAGCCTTCGTTGATTGGAGGCTCTAGGATTCAATTGCCTACTCTGTTCGAGGGGCCCCGCTTGCGTGGGTGCTTTGAGTACTACAGAGCCTCGTTCGTCCGATCTATGGGTACTCGACCATAGGCCCACGATTCACTGTATAGACATACAAACTCCATCAAATTAGTTTTCGCAAGCTCCTTTCTCCAAAACACATGATTTTAGAAATGCTTTAAAAGTAGGTCTTGAGAATGTACTATAGATAAGCTTAGGGTTTAAGATTCACAATGCTTAAAACATGCTAAAAATTATTTGTAGTTCAAAAGTTTGAGCATGTTAATGGAAGTTAAAAGTCAAAAGATTTGAGTAGGAACCTAAAAAGATTTTTTTTTTAAAGTTTAATCAGAAATCAGGGCTCTTAGAAAGATAGGAACACTTAGCAAAACCTCGAGACCCGACAGTTGTATCTGGTAGACTGTGTACCAACATATGTCGTCTTAAAAATTGAGAGGTGCTAGCGATAAAGCCTGAAACCTGGAATCTGGTGGAGTTGCATCTGGTAGACTATGTACCAAAATATGCAGTCTGCTGACGAAATTGTTGGAGAGGCTCTTGCCCCCTGCATGTCTTGCACAGATTCGCTGTGGAGGGCATGCAAAAACACCGACACCGATCACCTTTCTTTCTTTGAGCAATAAGTGGTTATATTCCGGGCGGGTTGTAGAATGCCCCTGGTTCCTGCAACTACTGTTTGCAAGTTTTTCTTCCAGTTATTTCATTTTATCTGTGAGAATTTGGTGTTTCAGCATTCTGGTTGCTGCATATCTCCTGGATCCTCAGGCTGTTCGGACTCATTGATGGTTCAACAACATGCACTGCCCCCAGACCATGGATCTCTACCCTGCCAAGGATCACAATGCAAGATAACGAACAACCAACCACTGAATACCTCACCTCCTTGTTGATCCTCCAGAAATTGTTCTCTCTGAATGTTATTCTGGAAGCAGAGTCGTCTGATGGATCTTCCAGGTAGCATGGTTATCTATTGGATCTGTAGAAATACTGGTCCTGGCTTGGATGTTGCCCCCAGAGTAATGAGAGCGTCTGCCCCAGGCTCTGGTCCGCAATCGGGGATCTGTCTGGTTTTGGACGGTTTCAGGTGCTTGACTTTCAGGGACTACTCAAGTTTGGACGATCAAGTCCCCTCCTGGTACCCTGGTCTATGCAGGTAGTAGAGACTTAACGACATAGTATAATGTATGTTGAGCTTCTTCCCCGTCATTGTCGTACCACTACTGCACTGACTTCCACCTCAGTTACTAGTAGATATTGGAACAGTGGTTCTCCCGAATATGGTTTGCCACAAGAGCCTCTCTAGATGTATGGTCAGCACTATAGGTAGCCCTCCTGGGCCCTGAGTCTTCCTCCAGTCGCATAATAGCGATTGTCTTTGTTTGTACTTCCTCGAAGGTAATGCATGGGTACTTGGTTAGGTCCTTGTATAAATCTGAATCCTGGTGGAGTCCTTGGCGGAAGGCTTCGATAGCTGTGGCTATGTCACACCGGGGAATTGCTACTTTCTCCCTGTTGAACCTGTTCAGGAAATCTCGGGTAGTCTCCTCTGGTCCTTGCACTATTCGATACAGGTCGCTGGTTTGCTTTTCTGGTTTCCGGCTACTAGCGAACTGATGGTGGAAGGTGTTGACTAAGTCGGCGAAGCAGGCTATCCTCTTGTTGGGCAGGCTGACGAACCACTGCAAGGCTGCTCCGGACAACGTGGACCCGAACCCTTTGCACATACAAGCTTCCTTCAGGGACCCTGTTGCGTTTATCACCATCATCTTCTGCTTGTAATGGTTGATGTGATCGAGAGGATCCGTGGTCCCGTCGTAGAGTGTCATGGTTGGTGGTACGCATCCTTTGGGGACACCAACGAGGGCTATATCATCCACAAAAGGGGAGTCTGCGTAGCTATTGCGTCTTTGCCTTCTCTAAGGGTCGTGCTACGCCTGAATCCTCGTACATCGGTCCCTTAACTCCTGGTATCGCCGCTCCAATAAGCTACCCGTTCTGCAAGAGGGTTAGAGGGAGGCGGAAAAGAGCCAACGGTGTACCTCCGAACCAGGTTCCTCCCGGGAACCGATTGCATGTTTGACTCGCCAAAGATGTGGTGTGAATAATAGTTCCTGGTTGGCATTTTGGTGCTGTGAGAGGAGGTTCCTCCAAGCCAGGTTCCTCCGGAGAAATGATAGATTCTTTGGATTCATCACGTTAGTCTTTGGATCCTGAATTCCATCTTGTCGCTTTCTTTGACGGGTGTTCCTGCAAGAGATTGCAAGTTAGTCCCCGGCAAGCTATTAGACAAAGTACTACCTGGAGTCTGCTGCAGGCTGGGTGGTCGATCCAAATACAAGAACCCTAATCCGTTGGGCTCGATGGCTTCTCTGGGTGGTACTCCTTCGAGATCCAATCGGTGACCGATTCGACGAAATCTGCTGGAAAAATCCTCCACTAGTGGTTGAAACTGGGGCCTTAGAAGGTGGAGGTAGTGGAGCGGATCTTTGGCCTAGCCTGTGCCACCATTGCGATCCGTTCCCGAGATCCAGATTGTCCTTCCTCAAGCTTTCAATGGCCCGGTGCGGTATCCATTCCTTCTAGCACCACTTGCATTGGATCTGTGGCGAGGCTCCCGATTTCTTGGGAATTCCTCTTAATCTTGCCTCCCGGATCCGGGTCCTAGTAAGGACTTCACTCCTGCTTGGGCCGCTCTCCTGCTAGATTCCGTCACACTGGTGCTGCGATGCTTTAGGTACCTGCGGTGGCATGAAAGGTGGTGGCATGGCTTTGGGAGACACGCTGATGGGGACCATCCGGGCCAGCCGGTGACGCAGCCGATGGGTCCCGTGGATGCTTTGGAAGAGGCCTTCCACCGGAAGGTTGAGGGTGCTCCCGGTGCTGGACCATTCGAACGGCTCCAGGACATAGAGATGAATAAAATTGCGCTCGCGAAATTAGGTTATAGAGAATGATCACTATGCCCCACGGTGGGCGCCAAATTGTTTTGGTAAAAATTTACCTGTTAGTTGTTTCGATTAGTGAGTCAAAGTGACCGTCTATAACTACGAGCGAATTAAAGAATTACGGTGCAAAACAAAGTAAAAGACAATGAAAGAGAGATCGACACAAGGAGTTTTTGGTGACGCGAAAATCCGGTGTGGGAACAACCGCGGGGGGAGTCGGAATCCCGCCAATATTAGCACTATAATCGGAATATTTTAGCAAGTAAGGAAATAACAATGGTATTTTCTCTAGTAATTGACGGAAATAATTCTTAGGATGAAGATGATGTAGTCTTGTTGTTGTGTGTTGCCTTGGAATGGAATGTCTCTTGACTGAATTCGCTCTTCCTTTTATAGTTGCTGTTTTTAGGGTTCAGCTCCAGCAGGCTCCTCCGAATTTGTTTCCTAGATTCCGGGCGATTACCTCATTTTTAGGAGTCAAATATGCTGACCATTAACTCCTTTGACTATTGCTTTTACTCACATTAAGTGTGTTGTAAATCTCTTCTTAAATGCTCCACTAAATGCTCAACTAAATGCCTCTCTAAATGCTAGCCGTTATTTGACCAAATCCTCCATTAAACCCATATTATTCTCTCCAATCCCTATTTTTATGCTAGCCGTTATTGACTAACTCCCCAACTTTCTCCTCCTTTTAATGCTAATCTTTATTCCTCTCATATAGCTGCTTCCTCTAGGGTTTCGCTTCCTCAGGCTCCTCCGTAATGAGGCTCCTCCGGAATTAGGCTCCTCCAGGAATCAGGCTCCTCCAAAGTCAGGATCCTCCGGAATCAGGCTCCTCTAGAATCAGGCTCCTCCAAAGTCAGGATCATTCGGAATGAGGCTCTTCCAGAATCAGGCTCCTCTAGAATCAGGCTCCTCCGGAATGAGGCTCCTCCGGAATGAGGCTTTTCCAGAATCAGGCTCCTCCAGAGTCAGGCTCCTCCGGAATGAGGCTATTCCAGAATCAAGCTCTTCCAGAATCAGGGTCCTCGATTTCTATGTCCAGTCGCCCAAAAATAGGAAGTATGTGAGTTGACCCTTAAACCATCATATGACTCAGATTCGTCCACGACATTAATCCTCCCAAGCCTCGATTGTCCACTCGTTGCTTGCCACGTGTACCGATATGAAAATGTGAATTTTGCCCATAACAGCTACCTCGGATATTTAGTTCTCTATCTTATTTAAGGAAAGAAGGGTTAAAATTATTTTGGATTATTATGTTTTGATCATAACAAATTGAGAATTGTTTCTTTCAAAATTATTATTTTTTTGGTGCGATTTCTTTCAAAATTATGAATACTTGCATAGTCTCTATCATAACAATTATTAGTTACCAAATTGTGTTTAGGAAAATTGTTAGAATTCTATTATGAATAGGAAAGGGAATTAGGAATAGTTGCTAGTTTGCATAGCTAATACAAATACCCTTTGCAGCGGCCTTAATTGTTATGTTTTCAACACAATTACTTTGATCATAACAATTATTATACTTGCATAGTCGGTAGTTCCATGGAGATGAATGTTGAGCAAAAGATTAAAGGCGAAGTTAGAAGACGGAAGTGCAATACGAGCAATGCATCATTTGAAGACATTCCAGAAGATATTCAGATTGAAATCTTGTCAAGGTCATCATTCAAATCATTGTCAAGATGCAAGTGTGTTTCGAAACACTGGAATGATACATTAGCCATACAAACATTCTTGCTTAAACACTCTCGTTCGTATGATAAACATTCAAAACTTGGCTTCGTGGCACCCTTGAATAGTTGGAGAAGAGGCTCGGTTATCTCATTCGAGCTCAACGATGACAACACCCCAAAACAACCGAATCTCGGATCGAGGGGGCATAATGTATATTTCACTAATGATTTTCCTATGAACAATTATTATATGTCCAATATATGCAACGACCTAATTTGTCTCTTCAATCCATATTCAATGCGTGCCGGTCTTATGAACTTAAAAACCCGGGAGTTTACACATCTTCCTACAAGAACTATCAAGTCTGAGGAACTTTTCAAATCTTGGTATGCATTAGGGTTTGATCCTGTACATAAGGTATTCAAAGTTCGAGTATTATTTACTAAGTACAACCAAGGCCGCGATATTGACTGTTGGATCGAAATATTGGAACCCAACAGACTACAAATGTTTACCTAGTTCACTGATTAAGAAGTCGCCGCCTTTGTGGATTACCATCAATAGCATTTGTCTTGATGGGGTGATTTATTGGGTTCCTAACTATGCAATCGACAATGTTATTGTGCTAACGGTTGTTGCTTTTGATTTGAATCGCGAGGTGTTCAGAGAATATGACCATGTGACGACACCCATGAGCGATAAGCTATTCAGATTCTATCTGACATCTTTGAAAGAGCGCCCAACTCTGTTCATTTGGAAGATTAAAAGTGATGACACTCAAGAGGTAGAACAATGGACATTATTTAACCATAAAAATCCGAATGCGGCTTGGAAAATGAGGAATATTACTAGTCATAATTTTCCAATAATGGTACCTCAAAGTTTAGATGAGATATCTCAAAAAGCTGTTGCAGGTGGTAGCACCCTGCTACAATTTTCTATATGGATTAATTCCGAGTGTTCTTGGTATTTATGGTATGATCTTGAGAAGTTCGCCTTAGAATAATACTCCGTGTATTTCTGAGATATATACTCTTATATTGTTCTCATTTGACTTTGATAGTCAACAAGTAAAACTTCGATAATTTATTGGAAAATTATGACTAGCTACTTCTGTAATACCATTACCTGCAGATGCAACAATTCAATTTATCAGTATTGCTGACGGCTTCCGAGATTTTAGTTTAAAAACTTTGTTAATGTAATGATTTATGGAGTATCTTCTTAGATTGTAATGCTGTTAATCTGTAATACAATGCAATCATGATTTATGGAGTATCTTCTTAGTTTAAAAACTATGTTGCATATTCGACATTAACCCGAATCATAAATTCTTGCTGCTGCAAGAGGAAATTACTAGATTGAAAGGAGCTTTGTCTAAGTGTACACAAACTTTACCTTCAACAGAAACAAATGTTAAATTAGTTTCAAAGTAACACTATTTTGATGTTAAATTGTTTTGTAAATAATCTCAAATGAAAAAAAGTTCTGTAATTTGACCTGTTAAATGGGTTGGACGGGCGGGTTATAGGTTGGGTAATTTTGAGTTCTGGTAGAATTCGAGTTGGGTGTCAATAAAATAGGGGTCAAGTTTATACGGGTTTCGAGTTGAGATAGGGTCAAAAACGGATAGATCAACGACTTTTAGTTTTCTCCGATTTGTTTACAACTTTCTTTTACATAATTTACCATGACTTTTTTGAGTTTGAGTTGAAAAATACGGGTTATTTTGGATTATTGTCAGGTCGAGTCAGTTTTTGACAGGTCTACTTCTGATATTTAGTTTTCTATCTAATTTAAGGAAAGATTGCTCTGCGTCAAGATACTATCAATTCTAATTTAAAGAAAATTGTTAAAATTCTAATAGGATTAAGAAAGGGAATTGCTAGTACAAATACTCTTTGAAGCCGGCTTGTTTTGGACACAATTACTTTTATCATAGCAAATTTAATCTTGTTTCTTTCATAATTATGAATACTTGCATAGTCGATAGTTCCATGGAGATGAATGTTGAGCAAAAGATTCAAGGCGAAGTTACAAGACGGGAGTGCAATACGAGTGATGTATCATTTGTAGACATTCCTGAAGAAATTCAACTCGATATCTTGTCAAGGCTGCCACCCAAGTCATTGTCAAGGTGCCGTATGTTTCAAACACTTTGGAATGATACATTAACCATACATGCATTCTTGGTTAAACACTCTCGTTCGTATGATAAACATTCAAAACTTGCCTATGTGGTACGCTTTAGTAATTGGAGAAAAGGCTCGGTTATCTCATTCGACCTCAACGATGACAACACCCCTAAAGCAGTGGCTCTCCGGTCGAGGCCGGACGTATATTTCGCTGATTTTCCTATGACTAATTATTTTCACATGTCCAATATATGCAACGACCTAATTTGTCTCTTTGATAGAGATTCAACGTTTGCCGGTCTTATAAACATAAAAACCCGGGATTTTATCCGTCTTCCAGCAATAACTATCAAGTCCGAGGGTCCTTTCAGACTTTGGTATGCATTAGGGTTTGATCATGTACATAAGGTATTCAAAGTTTTGAGTATTATTTACGAAAGCACAATCAAAGAGGGTACTACAACCAGGGCCGCGATATTGACCGTTGGATCGAAACATTGGAACCCAATAAACTACAAGTGTTTACCTAGTTCATAAAAATACAATCGATAATGTTAGTGATTTATTGGGTTCATAAAAATACAATCATCAATAGCCTTTGTTTAGATGAAGTGATTTATTGGGTTCATAAAAATACAATCGATAATGTTAGTGTGCTAACCGTTGGTTCTTTTGATTTGAATCGTGAGGCGTTCAGAGATACCGAGCTTGTCACGACACCCATGAAAGACGGGACATTCAGATACTATTTGACATTTTTGAAAGAGTGCCCAACTCTGTTTATTTGCAAGATGAAAAATTATTACACTGGAGAGGTAGAAGTTGAACAATGGACATTATTTAACCATAAAAATCCGAATGCGGCTTGGAAGAAGAGGATTTTTACTACTACTGATTTTCCCAAAGGGGTAAATTACGGTTATTATGGGATCCCTGTTGCAGGTGGTAGCACCGTGATACAATATTCTAAATCGATTGATTCCAATCACGAGTGTTCTTGGTATTTATCGCATGATCTTGAGAATTTCGCCGTAGAGTAGCATGTAATAGTTTTCAGGAGTATTCCAAATTTAAAGAATCAGACCGATGTTTTTAATTTGACAGCATCATGATTCGTGCTGATAATGATTTATCTTATTAGATTGAACTTTTTAATATGAGACAACAATCATTCAATGCAATTTCAATTCAATTTTCATTATGTTTTATTCAGATGTTTGTGTGGCTAACACAAGGTAAAAAATGTGTACATTCGATTCCTTATCTCACACTTGCTCAAAAATTGATATTGATGTACTCATTTCATAATAAAATAAAATATAATAAGAAAACAAGAGTTAGCTTAAGTGATAAGATCTCTCTTACCCCAACTTCATGGTTGAGGGTTCGATTCTCACGCGCCACACATCTGTGGCGCTCATCTGAACCCAAAAATAATAAAATAAAATAAATTCTCCAAAAAAGTAGGGAATTAAGTTTCAGAATCACGCATCTTATTCTACTATAAGAATGCATGGAGAATATTAAGAGGGATACCTCCGTGTTAAGGAAGACTAACTGATTTTCCGAAAAGAACAATTAATATGAAGACATGAATGACTGACCAACATTTGCTGAAAACACAGGTTCAGACAAAAATGACCTTACAGAAAAGAGTTGACATACACCGAAATGAGAGAAACCGCATTGTTGAATCCGCCATCCTACATGAAAATTTCTCGAGCCATGCGCAGTTGGATCGTGCAAGCGTTGTCGCTTCACTTTCTCTTCAAGGTTTCAGTCACGTACAATCGTTCTATATGCTGAAAACATTGATGGACAAAACATACAGTAGAGCATCTTGTCCTCCACATAATGCACTTAATTTTTGCTAGAATTGTTTCGAGATGTATGTGCTAATACTTGATTGGACCTTCCAAACTCCCAGTTGCAAACTGAATATAAAGCAATAAAGTGAAATAGTCAAGCAACGAAAACCCTACAAACAACCAAACTCGGAATTAACATTTCCACTTCAAAGAACCCAAATCCTCGACAATTCTCAAGGAATTCGAGGGTCTAACTCAACCCTTTGATGACGGGTAAGATCATTTTAAAGCCGGAAACATTTTGATAGCAATAGTCTATAGATGATAAAGACGATCTAGTTTAAAAGATTCAAAGATACCTGTTGAACAATGGGATTTGTTGATGAGCTAAACTCATGCGTCAATCCTTCCCATACAATCTCTCCCTCGTAAAGAAAGATCAATCTGAACCAATCGAAATACTCTATTATGTGAATGAAATTACATCGTTTCAACTCTGTGCAAAGTGATTGGTCAAAAAAATAATTACCTATCAACAGCTCTGCGGATGGTACTGTGCTGGTGAGTAACAACTACATAAGATGCCACGTTCCCAGGCTTCCCATCAGCGTCTTCTCCTTTTAAATGAACTGAACGAATAAGATCTTCAACTACGGTTGATGCAATTGGGTCAAGTCCAGCTGTTGGTTCATCATACAAGAGAACCTGCCATGGGTAGTCCAAAAGAAGCCAATCAGAACCTTAGTCCCAAATGCTTTGGGGTCGTAAACATGAATCATCATCTGAAACCATCTAAGGTATCCAATAGGGCTCCACAATATAGTATATACGGGAATTTAAGTAAAAAAAGTGGAAAGAACATATTAGTTGAAAGGGTAGAATAAAAAATGGAGAAAATAAGATGATAAGTAAACCAAGTTTTATTTTTAAAATAAAAATGTAAAATAAAATAAAAGGGAAAAGTTGAAAAAGTAGAATTAATGAAAAGAAATATAATGGGAAAGGAAATGGAGGGAAAGGAAAGGAAAGGGATTACCCCAAATATGCTAAGTGTTTGGTATGAATACAATGGGAAAAGGAATCATCTTCAACCACCACCCTAAAAAGTCAAACCCGATATCCACCACCGCCACCTCCTCCCACCACCATCGAAAACCCATCAAGCACCAACACCAAACACCACATCCTCCCTAGGAAAACCCACTCCCATCCCGGAAACAGCCTCCCCCACCCCGAAAAACACCAGATGTGGTGTTTTTCGGGGCAGGGGAGGGTTTTTCTGAGGTTATTGGAGGAAATAGCCGGATCTGGTAGCCTGCCGGTAACGGTGGTGGGATCACCGTCTCGCCGGCGTGATTAAAGGCAGGTCGCTGGCGGCCGATGGTACTGAACTCGCCGGTGTGATAGTGGAGGTCGCCAGCGTGAAGTGAATAGGTGGTTCATTAGGGTGTGGTTGTTGATGGTTGGTAGGTTGGGGTCTTGGGGATGGTGGGATGAAGGGGGGAAGGGAATGGGAAAACCTTGGGATGGGGGGAATGAGTGTAGATGAATTATGAGTAATGGAGAGGGGAAAGGGAACGATTAAATCACTCAAACACTCACAAAGCGATGGAAGTGTTTGATTCCCTTTTCCTTTCTTAACACCCCCTAAATAATGTGAGAAATCACCAAATGCCCCCTAAATATAACATGTGAGAAATCAAACTCCACGCATCAAAAAGATAACACCACACATCCACAGCCATACATATGATGATTATACACACGACAATTTATCATGAACTAGTTACTGACAAATCTAAAATAATAAATCGCACCTCAGGCTCCACAGCGTTCTTTGTGGTGTCAAATATGATTGAACGAGCCAAAGCAACTTCATTCTCCTTAATACTTGTGTAGGCTCGCTTCATACAAGAATTTGTGATTGTTTATAATATTTAGTTCTCTATTAATTTTAGGAGAGTATTGTTTTGCGGTATATATATAGATAATAACAGAATTATCGGTTTCTGAATTGTGTTAGAATAATTAACGAAAGAGGTAGAATTCTAAAAGAACTAGGACAGGGAAATAGGATACAAATAGCCAAATACCCTTTGTGGCTTTCTTAATTATAAGTTTCGAGTTCTGTTTCTTTTAATGTTCTGTTGCGGTTTTGATTGAACAAAAACCGTGTTAATTAGTTAAGTGATCTTGTGAGTTGAATTCTTGTTACTAGCATATACGAGTAGTTGATATAGTTCCATGGAGTTGATTGTAGAGCAAAAGATTGAAAGTGGAGATGAAAGACGGGAGTACGATACGAGTGATGATTTAAATGCAGACATTCCTGAAGAAATTCATATTGAAATCCTGTCGAGGCTGCCTCCCGAGTCATTGTCAAGATGCAAGTGTGTTTCGAAACACTGGAATGATACATTAACCATACAAGCATTCTTGGTTAAACACTCTCGTTCGTATGATAAACATTCAAAACTTGCTTTTGTGGCACGCTCGATCACTTGGGGGAACGAGTCGGTTTTGTCATTCGAGCTCAATGATGACAACACCCCGAAAACAACGATTATGACTGTGAACGGGAGTTGGATCAGACTGCAGGATGTACATTTGTCTTCTTTTCTTACGCGTGATCATTTTTACATGTCCAATATATGCAACGACCTCATTTGTCTCTATATTCCATCCTCAGCGTGTGTGTCTTTTAAATATTAATACTCAGGATTTTATCCGTCTTCCTACAATAACTAGGAAGTCTGATATGAGTGCTTTCAGATCTTGGAATGCATTAGGGTTTGATCCAGTACTTAAGATATTCAAAGTTCTGAGTATTATTCACGGAAGCACAAGCAAAAATTGTACTAGAACCATGGCCGCGATATTGACTGTTGGATCGAAATATTGGAAGCCAATAGAGGATGAAGGTTTACCTGGTTCGGTGATCAAGAAATTGCCGTGGTGGACTAGCACCAATACCCTTTGTCACGACGGAGTGATTTATTGGGTCCATGAAAATACATTAAATAATGTTATCGTGCTAACCGTTGTTGCTTTTGATTTGAATCGTGAGGTGTCCAGACAATACGAGCTTGTCAGGACACCCATGAGAGATAGGATATTCGAATACTATTTGACATCTTTGAAAGAGTGCCCGACTCTGTTTATTTGGAAGACGAAAAGTGATGTAGAACAATGGACATTATTTAACCATAAAAATCCGAATGCGGCTTGGAAAATGAGAAATTTAACTAATCATAATATTCCTATAATGGTACCTTACCCTTATCATGGGATAACTAGTGCAGGAGGTAGCATCCTGCTACTACAATGTCATGGATCGACTAATTCCGGATGTTCTTTGTATTCGTCCTGCGATCTTGAGAATTTCGCTTTAAAGTAACATGCTATAGTTTTCATGTAGTGTATCATTTTGCGGTGTTTCTTTTTGCCTCAATGAATGTTGGGCTTCGAGATTTTACGGTTTCTTGATTTTTTCGAGTTTTTCATACATGATACATGAGACAGTTAAATTATCGAACGCTGGCTGGCGACTTTCGAGATTTTAGTTTTATAAACTTTGTTAATTACAGTAGTGATTTATTTTCTTAGATTGTAAATTGTAATGGTCAGAATTCTTGGATCAGCCTTCTATAGATAACAGAAAACAGTCAGATTATATTGTCGGAATGTCCCCATTATCAAGAATATGCCATCACACAATAGAATTATTGTCAAATAATTCTCCATATCTTTTGTATATATTTAGCATATCATATCTTATATATTAGGTAGCTTAATATTGTAATCATATCTTTTATATATGTTCATATCTTAGGTTGTAACTATAAGTAGCCTTGCCCCGTAACTCCTTTCTTATGCAATCAATAATATACATTATTTACACCCATTTGATGTTGATGGTCAACAAGGTAAACATTCATACTCAATTGCTACCACACCCTTTGCTTCGATCACTAATACTCAGAATCTTGATTACCTTATTTACAGGATCAAACCCCAATGCATACCAATTATCTAACTCAATCCTAGTCATCTTTCCGGTATATTAATTTTTCCGGTGAGAAAATGGCCTGAAAATCTATAGTTGGGCTTAATTGCACATTATGTATAACTTATGGGGTTAATTTGCACCTGTCGAAAGTTGTGGGCTAATTTGCACGTAATGTCAAACGTATGGGGCTTATTTGCCACTTTCCTGATTTGATTTGTCACGTCGGGTTTTCTACAAATTTGAATGTATGATGTTTATTTGATAATAATTGTCCAATTTTAGGAAAGTGTTGTTTAGCGTTATATAGGATATAATAACAAAACTATATTTCCGATAATTCCGAATTGTGTTAGAATAATTAAGGTAAGTAGTTAGAATCCTCAAAGGACTAGGAAAGGGAATTAGGATACTGTTGTAATACGGTCTCCTTGCCAATACCTAGTACAAATACCCTTTTTGGCTGCCTTAATTTGAGTATTGTCGCTTTTCGTATCCTTTCGCGGTCATGATGGAAATAGCAACCGTCTTAGTTAAATTATCTTGCGAGTTTTACAACCGTCTTAGTCGAGTGATCTTGCGAGGTTTAACGTTTAATGTGAGTGATGTATCATCTGCAGACTTAACCATACAAGCATTCTTGCTTAAACACTCTCGTTCATATGATAAACATTCAGAACTTGCCTTTGTGGCACTGGCACTGGAAAACAATACGGTTTCGAGATGGAACAAAATTATCTCATTCGACCTGACTGATAATAGTTTCATAGGCGTCGGGAGAGAGGAGGTATTAATAGGGTATCAGGAATATTTCAGTCATCGTCTCACGGCCGGGGATTATTGTTACAACTCGAATATATGCAATGACCTCGTTTGTCTTTTTAATAACTCTTCAAAGAGTGTCGGTCTTTTAAACGTAAGAACTCAGGATTATATCCGTCTTCCAGCAATGACTATGGATGAGTATATGGATCCATTAATGAGATTTTGGTATGCATTAGGGTTTGATCCTGTAAATAAGGTATTCAAGATTCTGAGTATTAATGATCGAAGCAAAGGGTGTGGGACCAAGGCCGGGATATTGACTCTTGGATCGAGAAATTGGAAACCAATTGAGTATGAATGTTTACCTTGTTCAGTGACGGAGGACGCGATTTATTGGAGTAGCAACAATAGCTTTTGTCTTGATGGAGTGATTTATTGGATCAATGAAACTAAAATTGATCAAAATGCTATTATGTTAACCGTTGTTGCTTTTGATCTGAATCACGAGACGTTCAGAGATTACGAGCTGTTTGCCGAGGATGTTGGGACATTCAAGTACTATTTGACATCCTTGAAAGGGTGCCCGACTCTGTTCGTTTGGAAGGAAGGAAGTGATGAGATACAACAGTTTACATTGTTTAACCATAAAAATCCGAATGTTACTTGGAATTGGAGGCGTTTTATTGCACATGGTTTTCTCAAAAACTTGAATTACGGCAGTCGTTGGAATTGTGTTGCAGGAGGTAGCATCCTGCTACGTCAGGTACGGCGTAATGAAGTTTCGCTTGGAGGTTTCGTAAATGTCCCAAAGGATGTGTCTTGGTCTCCGTATAAATTGTATGATCTTGAGAAATTCGCCTTAGAGTAACACTTTGTATCTCTTATATTGTCCTCATTTGACTTTAATGGTCAACAACGTAAAACTTCGATAATTTATTTCTTAGTATCAAGTAAGTCCTATATCAACGTGGCAGGTCGAAAGTTATGGTTTATCGGTTTTTATATTTATGCATGTCAATCATATTAATCATATACTCCGGAACTAGAGTTTGCTTTATTAGCGCCTTTATATCAACCAAGTATAGGCAAACTATCAGACGCACGGCAATGTTAATCAAATATTGGTCGTATAGGCTGGACGTGGGCTATTTTGGGCACGGCGTCACCATAGACCAACATGTTATAGTTTTCATGTATATCAATATAGTGTTTCCATTTGTCTAATTAAGTGAATGTTAGGCTTTGAAGATAATTTTTGAGAAGAGATCGGCGAATAAAGTAGTGGACGCCATTGCTAAATTTGCCATCAAAGACTAGCTCTTGTAATGGGAGCTTCATTTGGGCGCATGCCCCTTTATTTGAAATGGACTTTTGTAATTTAGACTTTATTTTGGCTAGTACGCCACTTTCTCCCGACCCGCCCCCATTATGTATTTGAACTTCTTTCTTTCCCTTTAATTTAAGTACTTCCGACAAAAAAAATGTTGTATTCTTGATTACGGTTCCACGATTGTTTTTTTTTCCGTAAATACGGTTCCCCGATTGTTATTGTTGAATTATCTATCCTTAACAAAAGAAATTGTTACCATCACCGAGAATTCGATCAGATCATTAAGTGACAGGTTAACTTGCTACTATATACCTACAGATGGAACAATTAAATTATCACTGCTAGCTAGGTAGCACTAAAACGGACATGGACACGAATACGGACACGACATGGACACGTGACACGTCATCCCATAAAATGTAGGACACGACACATGTTTAAATTTAATATATTTTATAGCTATAAATGTCCGCTTTTTATTTTGTGAAGGCAAAACTTGGCCTTGACTATACTTCATTTTCATTTTGCCATCCTAACACATCTTTTAATTAATCTCTTTCGATAGCTCATTTCTCGTTTAAAGAATATCATTCACCCCAAATGATGTTCGAATTATCGAATACCACGTACACGCGTCGGACACGTGCCCAAATACCATGGACACGCGTCGAACACGTGCCATAATAAATGACGAAAGTTAGACACGGTTTTATAGGTGTCCAACACGTTTAGACGTGTGTCGGGGTTCCACACGACGGTGTTGGATACGAGACGACTGATTAGGCGGAGTGTTCGTGCTACCTAAATTATCAGTAGAGTGCTGATGGCTTCCGAGATTTTTGTAATAGCATTACATGCATGTATGAGACATTGAAACATTTACCTTATCAGAAGATTCTGTTCTTTAGTTCTGGATTAGGATGAATGTGAAGTAGTAGTTATTTGATGCAATTTTCGATACAATATTTATTATGGATCGATCTAAAATAGACTCGAAGGGCAAGGCTATGAACATCCGCCCCCTAAAATAGACTCTAAGAGCTTAATAATTATCGGGTCATTAATTTAATCGGGTCAATACGATCAGGTTGTCATCGGGTCGGATTCGTGTCACCGCTTATCGGGTTGTGTCGTGTCGATTTCAGGTCGCATTATCCTCGAGATTCTACCGGTCGGGTTTGCTCGAGGTTCAGTCGGGCGGACTTGCCACTCTAGCTAGCAGTAACAAGCAAATCTCGAGAGATTGTACACTAATGAAACTAGGAAAGAAATAAGTGATGAGATAAACACAATAATATAATATAATTATTATATAAAAAGATACGGAGTATATAACTATATATGATAGAATTTTCAAGTGACAATTTCATTAAATACTTCGTGGCTGCCTTAATCGTATATAACAAAAGTTCTGAGTAATTGTTCCTTTCTGGTTCTTTCGCGGTTTTGATCGAATAACAGCGATCTTGTGAGTTGAAATATGGATGCTTGCAAAGTTGATAGTTCCATGGAGGTCGATGTAGAGCAAAAGATTGAAGGCGGATTAAAAAGACGGAATTCCAATACGGGTGATGCATCAAATGCAGACATTCCTGAAGAAATTCAGATTGATATCTTGTCGCGGCTGCCACCAGAGTCATTGTCGAGATTCAAGCGTGTTTCCAAACACTGGTATACTACTTTAACAATACAAGCATTCTTGATTAGACACTCTCTTTCGTATGATAAACATCCTAAACTTGGGTTTGCGTTACGCTCGAGATTTTGTAGAAAAAAATCGATTATCTCGTTTGAGCTCAACGATGACAATACCCCCAAAACAACTGGCTCTCTTGTGAGAGTGAAGGATGTATATTTCATTGATTTTCTTATCAATTATTATTCTTTCATGTCCAATATATGCAACGACCTAATTTGTCTCGTTAGAAATAGGCCATTTTCATCGAGTTTCAGTCTATTAAACATAAAAACCCGGGAATTTACCCAGCTTCCTGCAATAACTAACAAGTCTATGCTCATATCTCGGACTGCATTAGGGTTTGATCCTGTACATAAGGTATTCAAAGTTCTTTGTGTTATTCACAAAAGAGAAAACGAAGATTATGCTATAAGCATGGTCGCGGTATTGACAGTCGGATCAAAATATTGGAACCCGATAGAGTATCAAAGTTTACCTAGTTCATTGACCAACAACATTTTTTGGTTTTGGAAAGAGAGCGTTTGTGTTAATGGGGTGATCTATTGGGTCCTTGAAACTACAATCAATAATTTTAATGTGCTAACCGTTGTTGCGTTTGATTTGAGTCGGGAGGCGTTTAGAGATATCGAGCTTGTCACGAGGCACGCGAGAGGTACTATATTAAGATACTATTTGACATCTTTGAAAGAGCGTCCAACTCTATTGATTTGGAAGATTAATAAAGATGACGACACTGAAGAGGTAGAACAATGGACATTATTCGACCATAAAAATCCAAATGCAGCTTGGAAAAGGAGGAATTTTACCTATCATAATTTTCCCATTACGGTGTGTTACGGCTCTTATGATATACCTGCTGCAGGTGGTAGCACCCTGCTACAATATTCAGCATCAATTGATTCCAAGTGTTCTTATTATGTATCGTATGATCTTGAGAATTTCGCCATAGAGTAACATGTTATAGTTTTAATTTGCCTATGTGAATGATATAGGCTTCGAGATTTTGTTATGGTAAATTTATCGGTGTTTGTTAGATCGATGCACTTCACAAACATTGTGTTATGGAGTTCTCTAATTAGACCAGTCAGACGGGCGAATTACAAGTTAGGTAATTTCGGGTTCTGGTAGAATACATATAGTGTCGATAAAATACAGGTCAAGTTTATACAGGTTTCGAGTCAAGATAGGGTCAAAAACGGGTAGATCAATGACGTTTTTCTCCATTCAATTACAACTTCCTTCTAAAAAATTTTAATATTTTAAATGATAAAAACTTACCATGACTTTTTCGAATCTGGGTTGAACAATACGGGTTATTTTGGATTATTGTTAGGTCGTGTCAGATTTTGACAAGTCTACCTCTGATATTTAGTTCTCTATCTTATTATTATTATTATGTTTTGATCATAACAAACTGAGTATTGTTTCTTTCAAAATTATGAATACTTGCATAGTCTCTATCATAACAAATATTAGTTTCCGAATTGTGTTTAGGAAAATTGTTAGAATTCTATCATGATTAGGAAAGGGAATTAGGAATAGTTGCATAGTTGCATAGCTAATACAAATACCCTTTGCATAGCTAACAATTATTAGTTTCCGGATGCTTGCATAGTCGGTAGTTCCATGGAGATGAATGTTGAGCAAAAGATTAAAGGCAACGTTAGAAGACGGAATTGCAATACGAGTGATGCATCATTTGTAGACATTCCTGAAGAAATTCAGATTGATATTTTGTCACGGTTGACACCGAAATCATTGTTAAGATGCAGGTTTGTTTCAAACACCGGAATGATACATTAACCATAAAAACATTCTTGCTTAAACACTCTCGTTCGTCTGATAAACATTCAAAACTTGGCTTCGTGGCACCCTTGAATAGTTGGAGAAAAGGCTCGGTTATCTCATTCGACCTCAACGATGACAACACCCCCAAAACAACTGAATTTCGGATCAGAGCGAATGATGTATATTTCACTGATGATTTTCCTATGAACAATTATTATATGTCCAATATATGCAACGACCTAATTTGTCTCTTCAATCCATATTCAATGCGTTCCGGTCTTATAAACTTAAAAACCCGAGATTTTACCCATCTTCCTACAATAACTATGAAGTCTGAGGAACTTTTCAAATCTTGGTATGTATTAGGATTTGATCCTGTACATAAGGTATTCAAAGTTCTGAGTATTATTTACGGAAGTACAACCAAGGCCGCGATATTGACCGTTGGATCGAAATATTGGAACCCAATAGACTACAAATATTTACCTAGTTCACTGATCAAGAAGTCGCCGCCTTTGTGGATTACCATCAATAGCATTTGTCTTGATGGGGTGATTTATTGGGTTCCTAACTATGCAATCGATAATCTTATTGTGCTAACTGTTGTTGCTTTTGATTTGAATCGTGAGGTGTTCAAAGAATATGAGCATGTGACGACACCCATGAGCGATAAGCTATTTAGATTCTATTTGACATCTTTGAAAGAGCGCCCAACTCTGTTCATTTGGAAGATTAAAAGTGATGACACTCAAGAGGTAGAACAATGGACATTATTTAACCATAAAAATCCGAATGCGGCTTGGAAAATGAGGAATATTACTAGTCATAATTTTCCAATAATGGTACCTCAAAGTTTAGATGAGATATCTCAAAAAGCTGTTGCAGGTGGTAGCACCCTGCTACAATTTTCGATATGGATTAATTCCGAGTGTTCTTGGTATTTATGGTATGATCTTGAGAAGTTCGCCTTAGAATAATACTCCGTGTATATATCCTCTTTTATTTTTCTCATTTGACTTTTATAGTCAACAAGTAAAACATCGATAATTAATTTCTATGTATCGAGTAAGTCCTAGGTCTTTCAAATTGGTTCAAGGTACAATTATTGGAAAATTATGACTAGCTACTGTAATACCATTACCTGCAGATGCAACAATTCAATTCAATTATCAGTAGTGCTGACGGCTTCCGAGATTTTAGTTTAAAAACTTTGTTAGAGTACACAAACTTTAGCTTCGTCTCCAACAGAAACAAATGTTGCTGTTGTCAGTTCAATCTAAAAGCCGATGTCCTGGACAGCGGCTACAGGGTGGGCAGGGACCGTAATTTGTGCGAAAGCCGCTATCGCCTTTGAATAAACACGCCAAAAAAAAAATTAAAAAACTGACTCTATTTTGATGTTAAATTGTTTTGTAAATAATCCCTAATGAAAAAAAGGTTCTCTAATTTGACATGTTAAATGGGTTGGAGGGGCGGGTTATAGGTTGGGTAATTTTGAGTTCTGGTAGAATTCGAGTTGGGTGTCGATAAAATAGGGGTCAAGTTTATACGGGTTTCGAGTTGAGATAGGGTCAAAAACGGATAGATCAACGACTTTTAATTTTCTCCGATTTGTTTATAACTTTCTTTTACATAATTTACCATGACTTTTTCGAGTTTGAGTTGAAAAATACGGGTTATTTTGGATTATTGTCGGAGTCGAGTCGATTTTGACAGTCTACTTCTGATATTTAGTTTTCTATCTAATTTAAGGAAAGATTGCTCTGCGTCAAGATACTATCAATTCTAATTTAAAGAAAATTGTTAAAATTCTAATAGGATTAAGAAAGGGAATTGCTAGTACAAATACTCTTTGAAGCCGGCTTGTTTTGGACACAATTACTTTTATCATAGCAAATTTAATCTTGTTTCTTTCATAATTATGAATACTTGCATAGTCGATAGTTCCATGGAGATGAATGTTGAGCATAAAGTTCAAGGCGAAGTTACAAGACAGGAGTGCAATACGAGTGATGTATCAAATGCGGACATTCTGAAGAAATTCAACTCGATATCTTGTCAAGGCTGCCACCCAAGTCATTGTCAAAGTGCCGTATGTTTCAAACACTGGAATGATACGTTAACCATACAAGCATTCTTGGTTAAACACTCTCGTTCGTATGATAAACATTCAAAACTTGCCTACGTGGCACGCTTTAGTAATTGGAGAAAAGGCTCGGTTATCTCATTCGACCTCAACGATGACAACACCCCTAAAACAGCTGGCTCTCTGGTCAGAGGGCGGGACGTATATTTCGATGATTTTCCTATGACTAATTATTTTTACATGTCCAATATATGCAAGGACCTAATTTGTCTCTTCGATAGAGATTCAACGTTTGCCGGTCTTATAAACATAAAAACTCGGGATTTTATCCGTCTTCCAACAATAACTATCAAGTCCAAGGGTCCTTTCAGACTTTGGTATGCATTAGGGTTTGATCCTGTACATAAGGTATTCAAAGTTTTGAGTATTATTTACGAAAGCACAAGGAAAGAGGGTACTACAACCAGGGCCGCGATATTGACCGTTGGATTGAAACATTGGAACCCAATAAACTACAAGTGTTTACCTAATTCACTGATTAAAAAATCGCCTCGGCGGACTATCATCAATAGCCTTTGTTTAGATGAAGTGATTTATTGGGTCCATAAAAATACAATCGATAATGTTAGTGTGCTAACCGTTGGTTCTTTTGATTTGAATCGTGAGGCGTTCAGAGATACTGAGCTTGTCACGACACCCATGAGAGATGGGACATTCAGATACTATTTCACATTTTTGAAAGAGTGCCCAACTCTGTTTATTTGCAAGATGGAAATTTATGACACTGGAGAGGTAGAAGTTGAACAATGGACATTATTTAACCATAAAAATCCGAATGCGGCTTGGAAGAGGAGGATTTTTACTACTTCTGATTTTCCCACAGGGGTAATTTACGGCTTTTATGGGATCCCTGTTGCAGGTGGTAGCACCCTGATACAATATTCTACATCGATTGATTCCGATCACGAGTGTTCTTGGTATTTATTGGATGATCTTGAGGATTTCGCCATAGAGTAGCATGTTATATAGTTTTCATGTATACGGAGTATTCCAAATTTAAAGAATCAGACCGATGTTTTTAATTTGACAGCATCAAGAATCATGCTGATCATGATTTATCTTATTAGATTTAACTTTTTAATATGAGACAACAATCATTCAAATGCAATTTCGATTCAATTTTCATTATATTTTATTCAGATGTTTGTGTCGTTAACACAAGGGAAAAAAATGTGTACATCCGATTCCTTATCTCACACTTGCTCTAAAATAAAATAAAATCTCATTTCATAATAAAAATAAAATAAGAAAGACAAGAGTTAGCTCAAGTGCTCTCTTATCCCAACCACGAAGTTGGGGGTTCAATTCTCACCAACCACACAAGTTGCGTTCATTTGAACCAAAAAATAATAAAATAAAATTCTCCAAAAAAAAAGTAGGGAATTAAGTATTGAATAACATAAATTTAATATAACATTGACTAAGTTTCAAAGACAAATTCTCATTTGTAGAATCT
Source organism: Silene latifolia (assembly GCF_048544455.1). NCBI lineage: Eukaryota > Viridiplantae > Streptophyta > Magnoliopsida > Caryophyllales > Caryophyllaceae > Silene > Silene latifolia. The sequence goes on along the minus strand of NC_133533.1, from coordinate 7,079,899 downwards.
AGATATCCGTCACGAGCCAGCATGGCGGATCAAGTATCATCCACATCACCACATAGGTAGATAAGATATGTCCGTCACAAGGGAGACTATAAGAATGCATGGAGAATATTAAGAAGGATACCTCCGTGTGTAAAGGAAGACTAGCTGATTTTCCGAAAAGAACAATTAATATGAAAGACATGAATGACTGACCAGCATTTGCTGAAAACAGAGGTTCAGACAAAAATGACCTTACAGAAAAGAGTTGACATACACCCAAATGGGAGAAACCACATTGTTGAATCCGCCATCCTATACGAAAATTTCACGAGCCATGCGCAGTTGGATCGTGCAAGCATTGTCGCTTCACTTTCTGTTCAAGGTTTCAGTCACGTACAATCGTTCTATATGCCGAAAACATTGATGGACAAAACATACAGTAGAGCATCTTGTTCTCCACATAATGCACTTAATTTTTGCCTTCTGTATCCGATTAGCTAGAGTTGTTTCGAGATGTATGTGTTAATACTTGATTGGACCTTCCAAACTCCCGGTTGCAAACTGAATATAAAGCAATAAAGTGAAATAGTCAAGCAACGAAAACCCTACAAACAACCAAACTCGGAATTAACATTTCCACTTCAAAGAACCCAAATCCTCGACAATTCTCAAGGAATTCGAAGGTCTAACTCAACCCTTTGATGACGGGTAAGATCATTTTAAAGCCGGAAACATTTTGATAGCAATAGTCTATAGATGATAAAGACGATCTAGTTTAAAAGATTCAAAGATACCTGTTGAACAATGGGATTTGTTGATGCGCTAAACTCATGCGTCAATCCTTCCCATACAATCTTTCCCTCGTAAAGAAAGATCAATCTGAACCAATCGAAATACTCTATTATGTGAATGAAAATACATGTTTTCAACTCTGTGCAAAGTGATTGGTCAAAAAAATAATTACCTATCAACAGCTCTGCGGATGGTACTGTGTTGGTGAGTAACAACTACATAAGATGCCACATTCCCAGTCTTCCCAGCAGCGTCTTCACCTTTTAAATGAACTGAACGAATAAGATCTTCAACTACGGTTGATGCAATTGGGTCAAGTCCAGCTGTTGGTTCATCATACAAGAGAACCTGCCATGGGTAGTCCAAAAGAAGTCAAATCAGAACCTTAGTCCCAAATGCTTTGGGGTCGGCCAGCATGAATCATCATCTGAAACCATCTAGGGTATCCAATAGGGCTCCACATTCCACAATATAGTATATACGGGAATTTAAGTAAAAAAAAGTTGAAAAACCATACTCCCTCCTATTCAGCCTGTAGTTCGCCTTTCATTGTAATACTCCTCACATATATTAGAGAAAGGGGAACTATAGGCTCAATAGGATTGAGTAGTGGAATAAAGAATAGAGAAAATAGCATGATAAGTAAACCAAGTTTTATTTTTAAAATAAAAATGTAAAATAAAATAAAAAGGAAAAGTTGAAAAAGTAGAATTAATGAAAAGAAATATAATGGGAAAGGGAATGGAGGGAAAGGAAAGGAGAAGAAAGGAAAGGGATTACCCCAAATATGCTAGTGTTTGGTATGAATACAATGGGAAAAGGAATCATCTTCAACCACCACCCTCAAAAGTCAAACCGGATATCCACCACCACCATCAAAAACCCATCAAGCCCCAACACCAAACACGACACCCTCCCTAGGAAAACCCAGTCCCGTATGGGAAACAGCCTCCCCCACCCCGAAAAAGGGTTTTTCTGAGGTTATTGGAGGAAATAGCCGGATCTGGTAGCCTGCCGGTAAAAGTGGTGGGATCACCGTCTCGCCGGCGTGAATAAAGGCAGGTCGCTGGCAGCCGATGGTACTGAACTCGCCGGTGTGATAGTGGAGGTCGCCAGCGTGAATTAGTGGACTGGTGGTTCATTAGGGTGTGGTTGTTGATGGTTGGTAGGTTGGGGTCTTGGGGAGTTGGGGATGGTGGGATGAAGAGGGGAAGGGAATGGGAAAACCTTGGGGTGGAGGGAATGAGTGTAGAGGAATTACGAGTAATGGAGAGGGGAAAGGGAACGATTAAATCACTCAAACGCTCACAGAGGGATGGAAGTATTTGATTCCCTTTTCCTTTCCTAACACCCCCATACCAAACACCCCCTAAATAAGTCATGTGAGAAATCACCAAACGCCCCCTAAATATGTCGTGTGAGAAATCAAACTCCACACATCAAAAAGATAACACCACACATCCATAGCCATAGATAAAAAATCACACCTCAGGCTCCACAGCGTTCTTTGTGGTGTCAAATATGATTGAACGAGCCAAAGCAACTCGTTTTTTCATCCCACCAGACAGCTCAGAAGGTAACCGTTCTTCAACTCCCTGCACATAGCCATAGCATTTTCTACTGTTGTTCAGAATCTTTACAGTTGAAGAGAAAAGGCCGAGAAGCAATAACCAATAGGCTAAAAATTGACCAAAAAAAACTAAAGTTCATTGATTAAGACATGCCTTCAGGCCGACTGCAGCCAACGTTTCAGTTACCAGGTCTGATATTTGATCATCTGGCATTCTAGAGTTTTCATACCTAACCATAGAGATGAGTAAAAATGTGGGTAAGCATTAATAACAATCGGTAAGAATTTAAAATATACCAAATAAACTACAATATAAGGGCAGTCTCTCACAGAAGGAAACCAACATTTTCACGCACAGATAGGGAATCGAACAATGCAGCACTTTGAAAGACCTGACACCCAAAACATACAAACCTCAGCAAACGCATAAAATCACACCAACAACAAAATGCAAATATGTCAGTACAATTACCAAGCCAATGCGAAGCCCTGATATTGAGGCCTCGTCGTCACTAATCAATCCGTCTCTCCTTTTCCCTCGAATGTAAACCTCCCCCTGTCAAGCACAACAACAATCACTCTGGTAGTTCACGTGAATAAACTGCAAGTGCTGAAAATTGACTCTAACCCGCATAATGTCACATACAACTATACGAGTGTCATACGTTGAAATAAAACAGAGAAAGTTGACAACTTTTTAATATAGTAGCTACTCCTATCGTCAATTGGTGTTAACTGTTAAGGTTGCGACCTCCTTCGGACTTATGAACCACTAGGAGCAAGTCTTTTACCTGATCTGGAGCAAGAAGTCCAGCAATAATCTTCAAAATAGTCGACTTTCCAGTACCAGATGGCCCGATTATGCCAACGGCTTCGCCATGTCTAATCTACAAGCAATTCTAATCAACATGAACACTTGAGCAGTATGATCCGAGAATCTTCAAATTAATAAGCATATATCTTAATACCTAATTTCATATATCAATAATAAGAGTAGGATCGGAGAACATAATTATGCACCTTGAAGCTAACACCTCTTAGTATGTGTTTCTCCCCAAAAGACTTGTAGACATTTCTACACTCAATAAGCACATCAGAATCATCCTCAAATTCTTCACTATAATTCATCATCTTCATATCAAAAGAATCCTGTTACCACAATAAATGTATTACCAACACAATTAAATCGCCCGATTAAAAACCAACCAAGGGCAGAACAAGAGAGATGGGATCTTGGCCATGTAAACTATGAGTTCATTAGTTAAAAAAACAATCTTTTTTTCTAAACTACTTCATTGTATCACTTATTCGCCTCCATATAACATTTTATCAACATTCGTCTCAAATCCTATCTCCGTCACTAAAAACAATCACATCAAATAAGTGAATAAAAATCCAAATACACTATCATCAAACAATGATTGAAACCCATATTATAAAAACACCTAAATTGACATCAAATAATTTATATACATCAAATCACTAATTTATATACATCAAATCATGCTACTTACACTTAATTACATCAAATAATCCAAATACAACATCATCCAACTATGATCCAAACCCACATTACAAAAACATATACATCGACAAAATCACTAATTTCTACACATCAAATCAAGCTATTTACACTCAATTATGTCGACGAACAACCCAAACACATTATCATCAAACTATGATCCAAAACCTAACATGGTATTTACACTTAATTTCATCAAATAACAATCCAAACACAATATCATCAAACTATGATCCAAACCCACATTACAAAAACACATCAACTAAATCACTAATTTCAACAAATCAAATCATGCTATTTACACTCGATTACGTCGACGAACAATCCAAACACATTATCATCAAACTATGATCCAAAACCTAACATGGTATTTACACTTAATTACATCAAATAACAATCCAAATACAACATCAAACTATGATCCAAACCCACATTACAAAAACACATACTTCAACTAAATCACTGATTTCTACACACCAAATCATGCTATTTACACTCAATTACATGGACGAACAATCCAAACACATTATCATCAAACTATGATCCAAAACCTAACATGGTATTTACCCTCAATTACATCAAATAACAATACAAACACAATATCATCAAACTATGATCCAAACCCATATTATAAAAACAAATAAATTACCTAAATCACTAATTCTAAACATCAAATTATGCTACTCACACTTAATTTCAAGGAAGAAACCCCATCACTCAAATTCTTTGAAGGTGTGATACAAGAACACACAATTTTCTTCTGCCTATAAACCCAATAATTTGAAATGTTGGAAATAATATTAATACCAGTAGATAAACTAGATAAAGGAAAAATCCGTGTGTCCTCCGGGAGGACCGTACTCCTTACACCTAATACTTTATAATAAGGTGGTGATTGCAAAGGTGAGCTTAATGAAAAAACCATTTCTTGCTTAAAAAAATAAATTATGTTATTGTGATTGAAAAGGGGTGATTCTTGGTAATTTAATGTGGAATTAGGGTATTTGATTTTGATGGAATTGAGATAGAATTGAGGAAGGAATTATAAAATTAAAAGGAATCCATGAATGTAATTGAAGTCTCGAAGATTCAACGAGGAAACCCAGAAATTTGGGGGTGAATTCTGGTGATTAATTGGTGGGGTTAGAGTGATTAATGTGATTTGGGGAAGAACATAATCTTGGTTTGTTTTGGTGATTGTCATACTTGGCCCTTTGAGGTTGGGGCAAACCCGACCGGACTCCATGAGAATTGATTGGAGTATTCGGATATTGGACCAGGTTAGATCCCGATAATATAAGATCATCTTGAAAGATCTCCATGATTTAAGTTAGGAACAACTTTAACTCGATTAAAATTGCAAAATTAAGAAATTTCAACCATTGGAATTCTTATGATATTAGCTTTGCTCAAATAATTTTGAGCTAGTAGCTTCAGAGCATCTCTAATGGTTAAGTAAAAGGACTTGCTTGCAAATAAAAAAGTTTTCAAGCTACTTGCTTAACCATTTGAACATTTTACATGTAATAGCTTAAATTGAGCTAGTAGCTCTTCATGGAGCTAGTAGCTCAAATGGGCCCACAAGAAAAAATCTACCAATTAAAACAACACTTAAATATTTTTAATTTTTATTTTATAGGTAAAATAAGTAAATGTATTAATTAAAAGAGTGTTGTGGAAAGTAGTTGACATATGGTGTATTTAAGCCACAACACTAAGCTAGTAGCTTACCATTATAGTAGTTTGTAGCTTAAAAATATTCTATCTTGAAAATCTTATGTGGTAAAAGTAAGATAGTAGCAACTAGTTTACCATTGTGGATGCTTTCTCATGGAACTACTTGCTTAAATGGACCCACAAGTGAAATATGACAAATAAGAAAATAGTTATTCCATTAATAAATATTTAAGGGAAATTCTCATTTGTACCCTTCTGTTATTGACTTTTCTCACCTGTACCCTTGCGTATTTCAAAAGCCCATATATACCCTCAACTTTGTAAGTGACCCTCATTTACGACCAAAAGTTAAATTCCGTCAACTTTAATCCGTTAAAGGCTGATATTGCATATTATTAATTGCTAATCAACCTCAAGTATCTCTAAATCCTACTTATACATTATAAATTAGCATATTCATTTTGAAAAACAATAAAGCAGCTCCTAACCCACCACAACCACAACCACAACCCACAACCCACAACCCACAACCCACAACCCACTACAACCACCAGAGTCCTCCACAACCCACCCCCGCCCGACAAACCCACGGACGACCACCCCCACCATTCCACCAACATTCCCATCGGTGACGACCCTACAAAAGTAGTCTGGTTTACCTTACTCTGCCGGCATAGTCCTTCGCCCTCGACCACAATTTTGCCCTTCTCTCCAAATACCACCAATCTCCCCAACTACTACTATCTCCTAATCTATGAAAAAATGATGTATTCTACCGCCTCGGTGCGACGTTGAATGGGAGGGATCTTGTGAGACGACACCAAGGAAGGGTGCGCGCGGTCGGATCGGTAACTTTATTGCGAGGTGTGAAGAAGGGTTCAATGGCAAAAGTAGGCTGAGTTGTGATGACGGTGGTTGAAGGTGATAAGATGCCGGTGGTAGTGAGTGAAGTTGGTGATTGGGGATTTGAGGGTCTTCTTTAACAAAATTAGTACTTTATTTTTATTTCATTATAATTATGTAGTATTAAGGATTAATTGAGATTGATTTGAGATTAATTAACTGTGAAATCATAACTTAACAGTTTTTAACTAACGGAATACCACCTTTGGTCACGGATGGAAGTCATTTGCAAGGTTGAGGGTATATGTGGGCTTTTGAAATACGTGAGGGTACAAGTGAGAAATGTCAATAATAGAAGGGTATAAATGAGAAAATCCCAATATTTAATTTTAATTGGAAATTTGGAAATTGAATAAATAATTAGAAAAATGTGTTAAGTGGGTCCAATCAAGCTACTATTAAATTGCCTAAACCATTGTAATATTTTGTAGCTTAAAATTGTTGTAGCTTAAAAATATAAGGTGGCAAAGGTAAGCTAAGAAAGAACTAGCTTACCATTGAAGATGCTCTTAGGAGTTAGGATGCGGAGGCGGAGGCCCTATTTTTTTGACAGTGAATTGAATTGAAGTGAACTAAATAAAGCTGAATTAAATTTGGAGCTAAATTGAATGAACTTAATAGAGTTGAAATGAACTGAACAAAAATGAGTTTAAATTACGTCCAAAGAAAATGATCAAAATCAACACGATTTGATGTGAAATCATTTGACACCTAATTGCATACGTTGATTGATATTAACTTGATTACTTGAACATGACTATAGTATTAGACATAAGCTGGTTCAAACTCGATAGGAATAAGACTTTACCCTAGTAAGAGTTGAAGAGTTGATAGGATGGGGATAAAATAGGAATTTGAAACAACGTGGTTCATATCTACACGGTAATGACGGTATATTTTTCATATTCTAATTAGCTTGATTAAAATTTGAAATAAACTTGATTAAAGAGTCGGACCAACTTAACTTATAACACTCAAACCCAACCAAATATAACACCCACAACCTTAAATGACCCTACTAGATAGGATTTGACTGCGCATGACTCAAAATTAACTTTGATGTCAAGACAACCCGAATTAAAACAACTCTAAAGCGCGAATGGAACAAAAACAATCTAAATACCAATCATACTTCAAATCGGATGAAACATAGTATATATTTGACGTAATAATAAACCTCAAAGAATTAAAAAATCATTTTATTAATGCCTATGATTATAGATATTAGTATTTGTATAAAAACGATTATATATACATAATTATATACGACTAAAACCTCGGAAAACTAGTCCAACCCAAAGAACTGAGCCACATCCAAATCTAGAGAACTTGAATTTAACCCACAACTCAAATCGATCCGACTTTATCCGATCAATTCTAAAATCGCGGCGATTCTAAAATAATACTACTCCGTATACATATACAGATACGGATATGGATATGGATACGGATACAAGCAATATCTCATCATACTCATTAGTCATTACTCCATAAGCAATTAAACTGTCACAGCTGAACAAAAATAGTACAAAAATCAAATACTAAATGGCCCTTCAAGTCAAACCCATTACTCCATTCAATCTAAAACACTCATTAAACCAATCAAAATCAAAACTTGGATCTTCAGTAATCATGCAAGTTAATAAAAATCAAAACTTTTCTACTACAAATGTGAATAGAAAGCTTCCTGTTTTGCTTTTTGATGTTATGGATACCATTGTTCGTGACCCATTCTATCAGGATATTCCTCAATTTTTTGGGTATTTTTCTTCACATTTTCATGTTTATGTTTGTATGTGATGGATAATGTTTACTTTTATGGGAAAAGTTGGGAAATTTAGCATTTTTGTCAATTGTTTGATGTTGGGTTATTCGGAAACAGCCTCTTTGTCTTGTTAACATAAAGGTAAGGCTGCGTATATCCGAACGCGCTTAAAGTACGGGAGTAATGTCGTTGTTTTTGTTTGATGATTGGTCAGTGTGATTTTTAAAGGGTATGTTTGATTTTGACTAAAGTTGAGAAATTGCCATTAATTTTAGCTTGAATGTTACTCCCGTCTTGGTCATTTATTTGTCTATTCCATTCTGGGCTCAGTCAATTGTTTGACTTTCTGTTTTAGGAATGTCTTTGATAGACAATTGTATCCTCCACACTCAATTTTGAGAAATTGCCATTAATTTTAGCTTGAATGTTACTCCCTCCGTCTTGGTTATTTATTTGTATATTCTATTTTGGGTTCTCTCCGTCAATTGTTTGCCTTTCTGTTTTAAGAATGCCATTGATGGGCAATTAGATCCTCTACACTCGATTTGGTACACTTGTCATCTAATAATTGGCGTCCTCCTCTTTCCTCGGTCTTTGTGCCAAAATCAAAGGCAAACAAATGATCGGGATGGAGGGAGTACATTTTGTTTGAAATTGCCATTAATTTTAGCTTGAATGTTACATTTCAGTAGCTCAGCTCATGGAACGAACAATCTGAAGGGATGGTCTGTTTTTGTACTCCGTCCGTCCTGATTAATAGTTATCTTTGTTTGAAATTCCCCTCACGTAATAATAAGGAATAAATAACTATTGTCCGAGATGGAGGAAGTATGTTATTGTACATTTCAGTAGCTTTTTGATGATTTTTAGGGGGTAATGAGGTGTAAACTTGTGGAAGTTATGAAATTATGAATTGGAAAGAGTGAATCCTTGCAGTATGCCAAGCAATTGCCGGGCCTGTGTATCCCTAGTGTATTGACTTTGATTTGGCACCCGATACTAATATGCTTTGTAAACAAGGTTCTTTGGTACATTATGTTGGTTCAGACCGATTACTAAGACCCTCGGCTCAATTGTTTCTGGTTTATGCTATTACCACGGATTTATCTGTTGTAGCGAGCTAGAATCTAGTGTTAGCTTGTAGGTCGTTTTTTCAAGTTGCAAGTGAGTTCAGCTGTTGTCTTATACATATTGGATTTCTTACTCAGCATGCCCATGAAAGAATTGCTGGAGTGCAAGCATCCAACTGCCTGGAATGAGTTTGAAAAAGGATTGATTGATGAGGTATACTTGTATGCATATTGAACGGTGATTAGTGCTACTGTATCTAACTTTCTTTGCTTCCTGTATCTGAACTGTTCTGTCAAATCTGGAATGTTGCTTGACCTATAGAAACTCTCTTTTAACTGGGAGTGCGGAGCCAGGATTTTATGTGAGGCGAAAATTTTCAGCAGGGGCGAAAGGGTAATATTATAAGGGGACCTCGAAAAAATTCGAAAATCTTAAACTAAAAATTTCGAAATTTTCCAACATTGCCTCCTTACATGCATTGGATTAGCGTTGTTTATGGTGGCGGACCGGTAGTGACAATGTGACATCACAAAACATATGGAACATGTTGCTGTATGGACTATGGTGCATGGTGTACATTGTGCACAAGGTCTTCTCCATCTCGGCGGGTGACTTAGAGTAGGGTATATTTGGTGCAACAAGTAACAGCCTTAGATTGGAATAAGATACTGATTGTTGACTTAAGTCAAATTCGTCTCTGAAAATGGCTGAAGTATTTCTTGTTTGGAATTTGGACGCGATGCAAGCTCTTAATTATTTGGTTAATGCGTTAAGCTAACATCTAGTATGGACTACGGAGTATGTGGTAGAATCTCCTATATACTATTTGAGTTGAGTTGAGTTGCTATTTACTCTGTGCAGGATGAATTGGCTAGAAAGTTCTTTAAAGACGGAAGACACTTTGATTTGGAAGGTAGGCCATTTTTCTTTACTCCACTGTACAGATAGTTTTTGACTGTTAATTTATAACTTACCACTTGGAATCATGAAAGTACCTTGCTTCTGATCGTCATTAACTCGTTAGGATCATATAAATTTGTCATCTATGCGGCTATGCCCTAGTTTTGTTCTCGCTCCTTTGGCTGCTTTGTCATTTGTGCTAGATTTATGCCATGTTATCTGATAATAACTGGACTCGATTTTTCTTTGCAGGCTTAAAAATGTGCATGAAAAATGGTTATTCCTACATAGATGGTGTTGAAGGATTGCTCAGTTCTCTGAAACACAATAACTATGAAATGCATGCTTTTACGAATTACCCGATCTGGTAGTCGATGTTTACTATTTTTTTTTATGGTGTATAGTGTATACTGTGTACTCGTGCTTCTAATGTGGTTTCAAGTAATCAAACATACTCCTATATTCTCGAATTGGTTGCTTACAGGTACCAAATGATTGAGGAGAAGTTAAAACTATCAAATTACTTGTCGTGGACGTTCTGCTCCTGTACAATAGGTATACTACCCTTCATGTTAGACTGTCAGATACACGATACATTGGCACACTGCCTAATTGAAATGTTTCAGCTGTTATTCTCTCTGCTGTTGTGAAGTGGTTATTTTTCCTTTCTTCAGAGCACCGATAGATAAGAAAGACGAATATTGTGCTCATCTAAAACTGCCATCTTTTGGTTCTTGTGTGTTAACTACAGGAAAACAGAAACCAGATCCTGAATTTTATAGTGAAGTTCTAAGCGTCCTCGATGTTGAACCAGGAAGCTGTATCTTTATAGATGATAGGTAAAGTATTTTCTGATTGGTAAAAATTTGCTCGAGATCTCGCACTTCAATCCTTTTTGTCAATTTGACAATTGAACCTCACATCTGCAAATTGCATATATAAGGAAAATGTCGTCACATGACATCAGGAACTCCAAAAATACAAGTTTAAGCATTAGTCGTAGTTGGCACTCGTAGCTAAGTCAGACAGTCTTGGACGAGACAACCCTATTGATGTACCCCCTCTGACCCGGTCATTTGTCCGAGTACATTTGGTCATTTTATGGTATGCAAGGATCGAGCAACCAGGATTTTCCTGCATCTTATTGCTGTAATGGGTTGTTGATAACAGGATGAAAAATATCGAGGGAGCAGTGAATGCTGGAATGATCGGTCTACAATTTAAAGACGCAGATGTGTTACGTTCTGAACTCTTGTCCCTTGGTGTCAATATTTCTTCGGAGGAGCTCACTTCAACCGGATGAGCCAGCTCATAAGAAAAGACATTACCTGTAATTTTTTCGGCGTAATTTCTTATATTCTTCTTTCACTGAACATCAGTGCCTGTTAATTATTTTTGTTGCCATTTACAAATTTTCTGACGAATCATTCATGTAAATGTTCTCGTACATATATTTATACACGGTGATTTTTACTCGGCTGCTAGCACTTACGTCATGGAACAATCCGAGTGAAATAAAAGAAAACTTCATTCCTTGAAATAGTGAAAACCCGACTTGAAACCTGCAAATAAATCTCAAAACACATGAAACATCCACTTCTTTTTGCTGTCCAAGTCTCGGAACTACCCTTCAGTTCAAGATTGCTGTTATTCTTTCGAAATTCCAATCCTACCAACATCTTTTGTGAGAGCTTCTTGCATGACAGCATTATCAGTCTTCACTGTAATCATATTTTTTTTTTCTGGGGTGTAAGGAGGGTTATAACTTATAAAGGCAATGATGCTGGCGAGGTTCGAACCCAAGTCATGAGGCTTATAAACATTTAATGCAGTCAATATTAATTATCCCATCATCATGAATGTTGTATGAACAGTTGATTAGGATCCAAATTGGGTACAGGCGTGCACTCTACTTTTGCATTATAAGATTTTCTCGCCTTTTTTCCGTCTCTTAGCTACAATTCCTCATAAGGTTCACGTCAACTGATCCCAATGATTCGGTGAGACCGTGACTAACACCTATGTGAAACTTGTAACGGAATTTGCATAGAGAAGCATGCCAACAAGTTTGAGAAAAGTTTTTTTTTTTGACAACTGTAAATAAAGGTTCTACAATCTCATTGCATGACGAGCTACGTCATGCGCTACTGTATTAAGATACCTAGGAATATAATAGAAACCTAAACAGTGAAAAGAAGCATAATACTTATTATTACAATCTCGCGGAATGCCCTTAATAGAATGGCTTGCTCTTTCTAGTCCTGCAATTTGCGTGATCAATTGTAGGCAATCAGACGCCACTTCCAAGTGAAGGATAGCCCTTCCTTCCGCCCACTTTAAGACTTCCAATATACCCAATGCCTCTGCCTGCAGCGGAGATTCCGCCCGCATTTTCCTGCCTTCCTTTGTCACGACCATACCATTGCTATCATATCCCACCCATCCTATAGCTGCATTGAAGTTTTTGTCCCAGCTAGCGTCCACCTTTACCCGTGCGGTTCGGCAAAGATGGTAGTTTCCAATAATGAGTACTGGGTGGCCATTCTTAATCGCCAAGTTATCTTGTGAGAGCACTTCTTCTGGCAAGTCAGTTTGAGAAAGGTTGTAAGGTCAACTTTTGTCAATTTCTGAAAATGGCGTGTTCAATTATTCCGTTCATTTTGCAAATTGGATGGAACAAGTTTAATGGACATGACAACCCGTAAACAACTCTACTTTAAAACTTGGAAAGGAAATTCAGAACCCATATTCTTTTTGTTGTAGCATTGCATTTTACCCTTAAGAATTAGGGCCAATTTTGTCCCAATTAATGCTTAATAATTATTTTTTTGGTAAAATTAGATAGAGTTTGTAAAAAAATTGTTAAAGCCTGGACTAAAACCTGATGGGCTCGATTTTAGGACATTTTGGGACACGAAAACAAGTTGGATTTGTTATGCAAACGACACAAATTAAACACTCCAATGGACTGTTTAATATGACTAAAACGGATGAAGAATAAGGATATGACTTGAGCGAGATCACGAAGCAAGCTCAAGACTCGGAATTTTGTTCAAGATCACTAAGCATGAACTAATTCCTCCTCAAACACCAAGTAATGGGGGATTTTCCGCACTAAGCAAGAAGGATTTAGGTTGAAAAACTCAATTTTCAAACTTGTGTTTATTTTCATTCATCAAATCTGATTTTTACACAAGTTAAGAGCTCCTTATATAAAGCCTCTAATACAATCATAGCCATACATCTAACATTACATCAAGGGTTCAAAATAGTCTTACAATAAGACCCAAAAGTTACACTAAAAGTCTTACAATGTTGAAATTAAAAGGCTAAAAACAAAGGACATAAAAAGAAGTGACATTCTTCCTAACTTCTTCAAACCGCAAAACCGTACCCTTGGAGTTGTTTGTTCGATTAAATCTGATAGGATCATTCTTAGAAGAAATGATCCTATACAAAAATGTCCTAAACTCCACCAAGTTACGCTTTTGGGTGGTGGTTTCATGATTTAGGTGGTTTTGGTGGCGTTGGACCTCAAATTACGAGCTGGCCCAAAACCGCAAGATTTTTGTTTCAATTTCTCCTCCTTGAAAAAGGATTTGTACCACAAAACGAGCTTGACCCAAAACAATAAATAAAATAAAGTAGTTCTAATTCTCCAACATCACACACAAAAAAAAAAATACAAAACGAGCTCACATTTCTGTCGTTTCAATCACCGCCAAAAAATCGAGGAATCAACAATTGCACCACAAAATCGGTAAAATCACTTTAATTGTTCTTCAATTAGTACTAATTATGTTCTAAATCTCGTGTTTAATTTTGAATTTCTGTTTAATTCTATTGTTAAATAACACATACGGAGTAATTTATTCTATGTTTGATCAAGATTAGTTTAATTGTGTATGTGTTTGTTTAGAAGATTGATTAGTTAGTCGTGGCGGCCGCGGCGCCGGTTTATTTGGAATCTTTAGTTGAAAGTTTTGATTTTTCTTTTTTTGAGTTTACCTTATTGCATTACTATCAGTGGCGGAATTAAGGGGTTTTTGTAGGAGTTGTTAGGGAATTATGAAAATGTTGGAATTGTAGTTATCATTATCGATGTTTTCTAGTTTACGGGTATTGCATTACTATCAGTGACGGAACTAAGGGGGGTTTTGTAGGAGCTGTTGTTAGGGAATTATGAAAATGGTGAAATTTTAGTTATCATTATCGATGTTTTTCTAGTTTATGGGTATTGCATTACTATCAGTGACGGAATTAAGGAGGGTTTTGTAGGAGCTGTTGTTAGGGAATTATGAAAATGGTGGAATTGTAGTTATCATTATCGATGTTTTTCTAGTTTACGGGTATTGCATTACTATCAGTGACGGAACTAAGGGGGTTTTTGTAGGAGGAGTTGTCCCCGTGTAATGGTAAAGGTGGAATTTTTAGTCTCATTTCGGATATTTTTCTAGTTTGCGTTTTTGCATTACTGTCAGTGGCGGAATTAAGGGGGTTTTGCAAGGGATGTCGTTCTGAACATTGAAAATGTGGAACTTTTAGTTGAAAGTTTTGATTTGATTTGCGTTACCAGCAGTGGCGGAACTAAGGGGGGTTTTGTAGGGATTGTTGTCCCCCAATTATGGAAAAAGGTGGAATTTTTAGTCAACATTTTTGATATTTTTCTAGTTTGCGTTTTTGCATTACTATCAGTGGCGGAATTAAGGGGGTTTTGCAAGGGATGTCGTTCTGAACATTGAAAATGTGGAACTTTTAGTTGAAAGTTTTGATTTGATTTGCATTACCAGCAGTGGCGGAACTAAGGGGGTTGTTGTAGGGGTTGTTGTCCCTGAATTATGGAAAATGATGGAATTTTTAGTCAACATTTTTTATGTTTTCTTGTTTACGTTATTGCATTACTATCAAAGGCGGAATTAAGGGGGTTTTGCAGGGGATGTCGGCCGGAACATTGAAAAATGTGGAATTTTTAGTTGACATTTTCGGTAATTTTCTGGTTTATCTTATTGCATTAGTAGATGTAGCAGAACTGAGGGGGTTTTGCAGGCGAGGTCGAGGTCGCACCCTGAACACTGAAAAATTTGAAATTTTAGTTCAATTTTCGGATATTTTTCCTATTTACCTTGTTATAACTTATAGAAGTATATTACTAGTTTGCCCTTCCTAACTTCAAATCCTAATTCCGCCACTGATTAATAGTTCGCCCTTCCTAACTTCAAATCCTAATCTCGCCACTGATTAATAGTTCGCCTTCCTGAAATTTTCGCCCCCTAAGCTAAAACTCTTGGTTCCGCTTACTGGTTTTCATAATGAATTTTATTGATTGTTGGATGTTTTATTTTGAAGTTGGTATTATAATATTATTGTTAGTAAATCAAGTTCTTACTTGATTGTTGTTGTTAGTAGTAAGAAAAGATTAGATGAGCTGGTTTGTCAAAATAATTGGAAGTAGTTGTACTGATGAATAGTTAAATTTGCTGTGCGAAGGTGTTTAGGGTTTCTTTTGGGTTGTTCTTGCTTTAGATTCGATTGAGCTGTGATTTAAGGCTGGCTTGATTTTTGATCGTTGGAAATTGTTTGGAGTTTTTCTGTAGTTTGCTTTTAACTGAATTTATTGGGCGTTTTTAAATAGTACTGGTAGAACAGCAATGGAGGGTGTAGCAGCTGACGCAACGAAGTCTTCAGACCGGTCCTCATCAGCCGCGAAGGGAGGTGTAACGGTGGAAGAATGCCAAAAGATGATTAAAAAGAGCTTGCGAATTCCCATGGTGAAATTTTTGAGAGAACATTTGACGAAGTCTGGGTGTCATATTGGAGATAACTTTATCAAGGCAGTTAATTGTACGAAGGAAGTTAGTGGCGGATATGCTCGTGGAGTAGGAATCATGGTTTGTAGCAACAACATTGACCTTCAAGATGAGGTTAACCAGGTGGTTATCCATGAGCTCATTCATGCATATGATGATTGTCGTGCTGGAAACATGGAATGGACCAATTGTGCCCATCATGTTTGTAGTGAGATCCGTGCAGGACATCTCAGTGGGGATTGCCACTATAAACGAGAGTTGCTGCGTGGTTATATGAAACTCCGAGGTCATGAGCAGGATTGTGTGAAGAGAAGAGTAATGATGTCAATGGCCAATAATCCTTATTGCTCTGAAGCTGCTTCCAAGGATGCGATGGAGGCCGTGTGGGATGTTTGCTACAACGACACAAAGCCCTTTGACAGAGCTCCATGAGAGTTGTGATACATTATCTTTTTTGTACGGCCAAGGGGGCTTATTTTTGTACCAGTTGCATTTATTTATGAGCTGATTTTATACATCAGAGATGAACATCCAAACTAGTGAGGATTGATTTTTTAGGTTGACATGAATTTATCAGACCGGAACTACGAGCTGAAGGCATAGATTGTATTCCGGGTTAATGTTAGAGATAGTTTATCTCACAAACATTGCTGTTTTGTTACCTGGATGTTTCTCTTTCTACATCTTTAAACAAGTTCCTTTTGAGATCAATTCTAGCTCGTAGAGCATGTTAACTATTTGAAACCGTTTTGGGTTATGTATGCCTGTGGAATCTTGCGCTTCTTGTGAGAGTTCTTTGGGTCACCTTAAGAATTCCTGGTTTTGTTCGGAAAACTGTGCTTCTGAACAGTGAATGGCAATACTGGCTATCAGGAATTCAGGATCCTTTATTTGGAGTTTTACCTGAATTGGTTGATTTTTTGAATCTGGAACCAGTTGTTGAACATTCATCTTGGTCGTCGAGATGTGAATATGGCCGATTCTACCTTTATTGTAAACTTTTACAATGCGGTAGTTGGTCGCAATTTGGTGTAGATACCTGGAGTTATTACCATGATGGCCTATATCCCGGTATTCTGCCGATTTCTTGCATTTTACAGGTTCACAGATACTGGTGGTGTTGTATCAATCCAGATGATTACATCTTCAAAGCTGAAAGGAACGTCTGGGTAGTGCAATTGAAGAAAAGTATTCAGGTTTGTTTTGAGGTATTTAGTGACTTTCATTTTCTTCTCATTATTTCATACGAATTGATATTGACCGAAAAACTGTGCTGATACTGGTTAATCCAATTTGTGCTGCTAGCTGTATATTGGTTGAATTTGGCAGATACTTTTTCGACATTTCTTCAATAATGGAGTAGATTTAGATAGTTTCGTTTCCTGTTATCTGTTGACCCCTTACGCAGCCAAAGGCTAGAGTTTACCTGTCAAACGGGTCAGAGGGTCAGGGACGAAACAGACTCGAGTTTGATTACAGGTCTGTCCTCTGTGTGTTAGAGCTTGAAATCCCGTATCCTTTGTCCTTTGTGTATGCGGCGCCACAGCACAATGACACATATGAGACGTTAATTAGTTTATTTGGTAAAGTTATTGACGAGTGATATTTAATGATCTGCATTCAAAACCCGTTGACATTAAAGGTCCTTACGACTTTCTTCAACCAAAAGAAGCAGCTAGTCTTGTTTAAGACGGCACTATCCGTCTTAAGCTTAAGACCGGTCAAACATCACCCCACATGGGTATGTAGGATAAACCTTTTACCTTTTCCAATGTATTCTGCTTTTGTCCTATTCATCTCATATGGGTAGTGTCCGTTTAAAACAAGAATTTGTGCAAAAGAAGTTGGTGATGTATTTATCATGTCTGAAATGAAGACTTGGACTAGCTTTGTCCATGTCAAAATGGCAAGCATGATGTCTCCTTTTCTTTTCATAGTTTTATTTTAATTCTATTTTCTTTTGGTTAGTGGAAGACCAAGACTTGGCCAAATATTGGCAATTTGGCACACAAGATTTGAAGTATATGACTATTCTAAACAATTGAAGTTTCTACCTTCCTTCCATGATTGAATATGTCCAAGCATGTTGTTTATATGTCATACTAAAAATGTTACTTCCCCTTGTTCAACAGATTATTTACGTTTCATTAAAACACTTCTCGCATAAGAATAAAAACGTAAAGAATCTGTTGAGTGATAAACAAAACTTGTTATTTCCATGAATGTTTGTATTGTGTAAACATGCATCCTTTTCCATGGCAGATCCTTATCTTCAGCTCAATACTAGCCATATTGGCTCATACCAGGGCATCTATTACACCAACCAACATTATGACAGCTAAGAACACTACCAAACCCGGATGCCAGCGAAAATGTGGAGATTTGACCATTCCATATCCTTTTGGCATTGGTTCTAACTGCTACCAACAAAGTTGGTTTGGTATCGTGTGCAACACCTCCTTCAACCCTCCAAGAGCTTTCTCTATGGTTGGTCTTGGCTCGAGCCAGAACCCTGACATATTGCAGATAACTGAGACCGAACTTATGATCAGGAATTCACAGATCGCATCAACGTGTTATGATTCCCAGGGGAATGTCAATTCCCAAAGTGGGTCGAGTTTCGACATATATGCTTCACCGTTTACTTACTCAAGTACTGCAAACAAGCTTACTGTTGTTGGGTGTGATGATTATGCATGTATTTATGCTTCGTCTGGGATACAATCAGAAAAGAACAATGGCTACAATTTCAGGACTGGTTGTCTTGCTTTATGTTCTAATCTTAAAGAAGTGATCCCTGGATCTTGTTCGGGTTTGGGTTGTTGTCAATCTTCTATACCACCTGGATTGCAATCATTTATGGTTGATATGAAAAGTTTGCAGAATCGATCTATAGGCGGACTCTCTTCTGTTCAGCCTTGTGGGTATGCATTTCTTGCAGGAAATAGCAGCTTTAATTTTTCTGGACAGTCTGATTTACGTACCGGAGTAGTTGCGGAAAAAGTAGAAAATCAAATCCCTCTTGTACTTGATTGGTCAGTGGGTCGTTCAGTGGATGCAACTAGTGTTTCCTGCAATGAAGCAAAGAAATGCTTCAACTTATATCTGTCAGTCTAACTCGAAATGTATTGATTCTGATGCTGGTGGTTACAACTGCAATTGTCTGCCAGGCTATGAGGGTAATCCTTATTTGTTTCCAGGATGCACAGGTTAGAATACTTACTAATTATCCTATGACCGTTCTGTTTTAATATTACTAATTAAGCGACCAGCTAATTACTGAATTTAAACCAGAACAATGACATTATTTCATATTCCAAACCATTTTTTGCCTAGATGTCGATGAGTGTGCTGCTGGTTCGGACAATCCCTGTTCTATGGCTTGTATCAACACTCCAGGGAGTTTCAACTGCACATGCCTTGATGGATTTTACGGAGATGGACGAAAATCTGGGACGGGCTGCTTGAAGATTGTAAATACATCCTTCAAGAAAATTGCTCTAGGTAATCCTTCAGTTCTTATGTTTTCCTCTTTTTGATAAATAAGGTTGTGTATGCGTTCCAACTTTCAGTTGCCTCTGTTTGTGCTAAGTAGTAACTTGGCAGCAGATGTACTTTTTCGCCTAAAAAGTACTCCCTTTGTCCCGGTCATTTGTTATCCTATTTTATTTTTGGGTGTCTCCGTCAATTGTTGTCCTTTCTATTTTAGGAATGCATTGAATGAGCAATTTGATCCTTCACACTCAATTTGGTCCACTTGTCATTTAATAATTGGTCCCCTCCTCTTTTCTTGGTCTTTGTACCAAAACCAAAGGACAACAATTGATCGGGACAGAGGGAGTAAAATCTAAGAATGCTCCATTACATTATGTGTACGCCACGTTCAAAAGTGCACACCGTTTCCGCTAATGTTTCCTCAAATGGATGGAGTTATTTGATCATGATTGAGTTATTTTTTGGCTGCTCTTAACTTTGTTGGTTGAGACTCATTTCATCTCTTCTCGTAACCTATATTACTTAAACTTGCTTAAGTGTCAGGTGTGGGTGATTGGCGGATATTGCTATTTTGTGAAAATTCATTAATTGGCCAACTATGAGGTGACTAGTTCTCGACTTCTCGTGTCATGTCAGGAAAAATGTCGTGTCTGCACATGTTACTCCGTCATAGTCAAGTGTCAAAGCAATATAGCCGGAAATTCTGTACGGAGTAACAATGGGCAGACTGTCCTTTGCATTAATTTATTCTTTCCTTTTTTTATTTCTTTGAGAACAGGACTCGGAATATCATTGGGAACGATACTTTTGCTACTGATAGCCTGGTGGCTGAGCTGGTTCATCAAAAGAAGAAAGATTATCAGGCAGAAAGTTCAAAATTTTGAGCGAAATGGCGGGTTATTGCTACAACAGCAAATGACAGGCGACGAAACAGTTGCAGAAATAATAAAACTTTTCAGTGCTGATGAATTAGACAGAGCTACAGACCATTTCAATGAGAATAGAATACTCGGACAAGGAGGTCAAGGGATTGTTTACAAAGGAATGCTTAGTGAAGGAAGAATCGTTGCCATCAAGAAGTCGAAAGGGGTTGATCAATGCAATTCAGGAGAGTTTATCAATGAAGTTGTGATCTTGTCACGGATTAACCATCGAAATATAGTCAAGTTATTAGGGTGTTGTTTGGAGACTGAAGTACCGTTACTCGTTTATGAGTTCATCCCTAATGGAACCCTTTTTCACCATATTCATTACCCTAGTGACGAATTTCAGATCACTTGGAAAATGAGGCTCCAGATTGCATGTGATTCAGCTGGAGCACTCGCTTACTTGCATTCATCTTCTTCAATCCCCATTTTCCACAGAGACATCAAGTCCTCCAACATTCTCTTGGACGAGAAGTACAAGGCAAAGTTATCAGATTTCGGTACTTCAAGAACAGTAGAAATTGATCAAACCCATGTAACTACTCGTGTTATGGGTACATTTGGGTATTTGGATCCGGAATACTTTCAGTCAAGCCAGTTTACTGAAAAGAGTGATGTCTACAGCTTCGGAGTTGTCCTAGTCGAACTTTTTACCGGACAAAAGGCAATAAGGTCTATTATGGAAGAAGATAGAAGCTTAACATCATGGTTCTTAACCAATATGGAGAATTCAACTTTGCTTGATATAATTGATAGTCAAGTCTTACAAGAAGGTTCAAAGGAAGAGTTCTTTACCATTGCAAATCTCGCAAAGCGATGTTTGAACTCAGATGGAAAGAAGAGACCCTACATGAAAGAAGTTCTAACAGAGCTTGACGGAGTTAGATCACTTCATTTGCCCGGAATAGACGAGCAAAAATGGCCTGAATCTAAGAAGCAAGCAATGTCTGGAACAGCCACAAACATGTACTATGATGGTCTTACTAATTCGAACACATTAAATATCGAAAATAGTTCCTCATCTGCTGAAGTTTCATTATTGTTTGATCCGAGATGACATGGATGATCTTGTTATAGGAATAGCTTTTATAGACTATAGTCTTTTTTTCGTATTATTTGATTGACGCGTGTGCGAATTATTTTCCTTTCTTTCTACCTTTATTATGTACTTGCTTTAATATGAGTATGAATCCTCTCCATTTCCTTCCATTTCCTCTAATATGTTCACTATTATTGTTTATGAATTGCCTTTTAACATTCCACTTGAATGATCACTTTCCTTGTATTAGTAAGTTTCTCTGACTAAAAAATTTCTCTAATTTCCCCAAAAAAAAAACCCCAAAACAGAACTGCCTGCTCCACCGCCTCCTCTGACCACACAATGCCTTCCCCGTCTCCCCTACCCAATCGCCGGAGATGGGGTCATTCCAAGGCCGATCTCCGGCGATTGATCGCATCTCAGTCCTGGTTCACTCCCTTCCGCTATGATCTGGCCTCTTGCCCCCTTGACGACGTTCGACTGTTGCGCTGACCATCCGATGGTCTTAACGGCTGCTTTCCTGGTTTGATCTCCTGCCTTTTCCGGTCCTCTGATTCTTTGTCCTGTCATCGAAATCCCTGCATGCAACCCTTGGGTGTCTCCCCTTCCCTACGCCTAGACCTGGCAAAACCAATCCGACCTGATTGACCCGACCCGAAAAGGTTGACTCGAGACCCGAAATCGACCCGAACTGCTGCACCCGAAGCCCGAATTGATCCGACTCGACCCGAAAATAACCCGAGCTTTCATGGTCCCGTAACAGACCCGACCCGAAATGTCCGACCCGAAACCACTCAACTCGAAAATGACCCGATAAAATATAACTCTAATTGATCCCAAAAGACTTGAAATGACTTTTTCTCTCTTAATCATTTACCCAAAAATGACCCGATCCGCTTGCCCGAAACAGATCCGACCAACAAACCCGAAATCCGAAATAACCCAGCCCGACCCGAGCTAACCCGAAATAGCCCGACCCGAAATGGCCCGATCCGAACCCGACCCGTTAACCCGATTTGCCAGGTCTACGCCCCTCCCCCCACCCTTGGTAGAAATCGTCCTTTCTTTATATTGTCTTGGTGTCGATGAGTTAGCTCATATTGTTTGGATTAGTGGGGTCTGTTGTCGAGTTGATTTTTCTATAGCTGCAAAATCTGTTTATTGAACTGAGTATTACACATTTTAAGTGATAAATTGAATACTCCGGTCCCCCCCCCACCTTGTGGTCCCTTTTATGGTTCGTTTTTTTGTGGTTTTATGTGAGTTCCGATAGATTGATCTAGTTGCATGTAGAACCGATGGTCCTGGGGAGTTTTTGGTTTGGTGTCGGGTGTTGTCGTTGGTGTCGTTGTGTCAGCTCGTTCTGATTAATCGGTCTTGGTTTTGGTGGGTCCGTTGGTTCCATCATTTTCTTTGTGTTTGAGGTCATGGTTTGGGGTTTTCAGTCTTGAGATGTGTGTGGTATGGTGATGTCGGGTTTCTTGGATGTGTTGTTGGTTCGGGTCGCATGCTGTGGAATCACATCAAGCTGATGTCTAAGTATTTTTTATCGTTTTTTCTGTTTTTCTAAATAATAAACTCCTTGTGGTTTGGGGTGTCTTGCCCCCTTATCCACGGGTTAATTAGGCCGTTTGGTACTTTGCATCGGGGTTGTGTTGAGCCTAGCTCTCTGCGGTTTCCCGAGAGGGTCTTGGTAAGGGAAAAGTTCAAGTGAGTTTCTCAGTTATTTCCGACCTATTTACTCGTTTGTCTTGATCACAAGGTTCTGGTCAGCGGGGGTGGTGTTCCAAAGTGTAGGAGTTTATTCTCCCCTGGAGACAGATTTTCATGCTCTGTTTTCCGCCTTTACTTTCTACGTCCTTGGGGCGTAAGGGATTCATCTCCTTGGCCCAGATTCATCTCTGAGACGTTTTTTTGGGTCTTGTTGTAGGTATTTCTCTGAAACTGTACCGTTTAAGACGAGTAAAGACGAGATTATGGGGGCTCTTTGGTCTACTGAGGAAGTATATCACAGGCAAGGAGATGAATCTCCGAGACTTTTCAATGGGTTTTGTTGTAGGTATTTCTCCAAAGCTTCAACAATCAAGACAAACAAGATGGATGTCTTCCTTTGGCCAGCATTGCTCGTCTATCGAAGATTGTAATGGATGTTTTTGAAGTCCATGTCTGTGGCCTGACTGCCGTCGTACGCCACCAACACATTATTGACAGCCGATGCATTTACCTTGTTATTTTAGATTATGGTATTAGTAGTACTTTCGTGTTTTATGCTGTTGTTTATAGGTATGGTTTAGTGAGCCGTACCACCACATTGTAAAATACTTTCTTTACTATTGCAAAAAAAAAAAAAACAATATTAAATCATTATTCATCCTCCAACTCATCAAAAAATCAACCGTAGGATCGTTTCAAAATGAAATCTTGAACGTTAATAAGAAATAGAAGGAAATGGAGAGAGGCATAAATGAAGAGAATTCCAATTGCTTTATAATATGTAAATGATGTGCTTAATTTGTAAATTAGGATAATGTTACTCAAGACTATCCGCAAAACTGAAACAAAACAATCACCCGTGACTAGAGTAGGCAATAGGCCGTGCTGGGCCGTCCCGTCGTGCCTTACCCGAAAATTGGCCCAGTCCTGCTCAAGGCACGGCCATTTTCGTGCTCGGGCCGTGCCTGGCCCATGGGCTTTTAGTGCCTTGTCCGTGGGCCGGCCCATGTGCATTAATATTTTTTTTATTTATAAAAAAAAACGTTATATAACTGATATATTCTTAGTACTTTTTGTTTAATAAATGAAGATTAATGGTTTAAATGTATATTTTATTAAATATTAATATACTTTTTGTTTAATAAATGATGAATTAATGGTTTAAATATATATTTTATTAAATATTAATTTACTTTTTGTTTAATAAATAATGATCAACGACGCGAGCCATTCTTCGTGCCGAGCCGTGCCAAGCCCGTCGTGTCTGGTGCGTGTCGGGTTCCACCGTGACTGGGCCGTGTGTGATGATCCGCACACTTTGAACCCTTAGATTTATTCAAGCTTATGTAATTTCATTTTCCTTGTATATTTTTAGTAAATACTTTCCTAGTTTAGCATAGTTAGCATAGCTTTTCTTTCCATAAATAGGTATATCGCTATTCTACACTTTCAATGTTTCCTGCTACCAGGTTGTAAATATCAAATTTCCCTCTTTAGGGAGTACTAGTGAATGAAAATCTGCTTCCTACCTTGTGCCTTCGTATTGCTTGTTGTTGCTTTGTTGTGAACGACTCTTTGCCTTCACTTTTCTAACAAGCCGTGTTTATGGGATCGACACTAGGATCCCGACTCACACACCCGAGACCGATTACGAATAGTGCTTGACGCTCTTGTTGCAATCCTGTCGAGTGTTGCCGAGACCCGAGTATCGTGCTAGTGAGCGATCCTTCACTAGTACGAAGATCCTTGTCGCTTGCATCTTGCCTTGAGCCGGGCAAGGGTGCGCGCCACGATCCGGCAAAAAGTACCGGACCGTGACACCGTGCCTAGGCTAGGCACGGATTTTTGAAGAAAATCGCGTCGGAGCCCTTCTCAAGCCCAGTCGTGTCGTGCCCGTGCTTCCTCGATTTTCTCGCCGAGCTGGGCCGTGTCGTGTCGTGGATCGTGCCTGGCCGTGCCGCCGACCAGCCCGCGACCCTTTATGCCAACTCTACCTGTGACTCCAATTGTGCATGTTTGTTTGTCCAAGCATAAAAAAAACGCTTGATACTCTTTGTCCACAAATTCTCATTATAGATGGCGTATATCCGTCTATAGCTATAGACGGGCCAAATATCCACCCATTTTAAGCAAAACAAGCCAAATGTCACCAGTACCATTTCTCAAGCTACAACATGTAGTTTATCACATGGAAATGGTACTGGTGACATTTGGCATTAAGGTGGTGACATTTGACTCATTTTGCTTAGAGTGGGTGGATATTTTATCCGTCTACAGCTATAAACGGATATCCCCACCCGTCTATAATGAGACCCTTTGCTCTTTGTCACATATTAAAGGCTATTATTTTTTTGAGAAGATACCATCTAATCAGGGGCGGCCAATGAGTTTCCGTGGCCCTGTTCAATATCGAAAAATGTGGCCTCAATGAATAAATAAATTTCAATTTCACGCAAAACCAATCTAAAATTGTTGTCTTATAAAAAAAATACAATATAGAAAATAATTTTTTGTTCATAAACTACAAAAACAGACAGTAAAATATTCTCCAACGATATTATTTATCTTTCTTGAATATTGATGGGGCATATTCTGCACCGCTGACCAAGTCAACACACTGAGCAAGGTCAAAGATATCCACAGCAAGTCAACTACTTAGACCGCCTGGCCGATGCAGCCCATCGGCCCGCTAGCCTGGTCTCGGCATGACAACCCGCCAGCCGGGGCACATGTCCGCGTACTCACATCCAAGACCCTCTGCCGGCCTGCCGTAGGTCCATCGGCCGAGGGTATAACGGTCTTTCCACCTAATGAGCCACTTGGCCACTTGGCCACTACGCGACAAATGGTGAAAGCCTATAAATACTCCTCAACCTTCATTGAGGAAAGGATCTCACAACTTAACCTAAAATACACTATTCATCTGGTAATATCTCCCTTATCTCTCTACAATACATTCCTAGCCAATTAGTATACAACTTATACCTCTAAGTTCACTGACTTGGGCGTCGGAGTGAGTACGCTTGGCACAAAGCCAAGCCCTCAGTTCGTTCATTGTTGCAGGAAAGGCCGAGAGAGGCGATAGGAGCGAGAAGGGTTCAACCAAAGACATTATTCTACAAGCCACGGGTGGTAACGATACTTGCTCTGGAATTACACCCGGAACAATTGGCGCCGTCTGTGGGGAGAGACACTAGAAGCTAGTCACATTCATTCCCAAACAAAAAAAAAACCAACAAAAACCCACCCAAAAAGCTAAGAAAATGTCGAAACAACAAGATGCAGTCGTAACCGACGAAACTGCATTTTACCAAGATGATACTTTCAACAATTCGGGAGTCATACAGCCCTCCACCGGCGGTGTAGTCCAACCGGAGTTCGGGATGCCATCAATACCCGACACGCCGTCGCTGCCAACCAGTCACCATCATGGGACATGTGGTTGACATAGCAAAACTGAAAATGCTCCTAGACCTAATTAGTAGTACGCCTGCTCACACTGTCACGCCGACAAGAGCAGCGGAAACTGTCCGGGAGACCAGGGCCCAAAACGTGACTCCGAGAAACTTGAACGGAGCACTAGGAGAAGCTGACCCAGCCAAGTCGCCGGGGGAGCCCAAAGTGGGCGCGGTAGACCTAAGTCCTTCCCGCACTCGTGGGAGGACAGAGTCCCCGCCGCACGAACGAGGCTCACCCCGAAGGAGCCAGAGGAGTCCGAC
Organism: Silene latifolia; assembly: GCF_048544455.1. NCBI lineage: Eukaryota > Viridiplantae > Streptophyta > Magnoliopsida > Caryophyllales > Caryophyllaceae > Silene > Silene latifolia. The sequence goes on along the minus strand of NC_133533.1, from coordinate 7,053,021 downwards.
TCAGCAGAGTTGGAGAAGAAGTCCGAGCCGAAGAAGGAGCCCCTCCCGCTACGGGGGAAGGAGCCAGGTTAGGGACCCACGGAGCCGATCGCCGCGTGCCGTTCGACACGTGGTTAGGCAACCCCTCAACGCCTACGTCCTCGAAGTCCCGGTGCCGAATAAACTCAAGCTGCCACCTCTGTCATACAAGGGAGATGGTGACCCAGTCGACCACGCTGAGGCCTTCGAGTCTTACATGTCGGTATGGGAGCAGCCCGATGAGGTCTGTGCCGAATTTTCCCAACAACTTTGCATGGGATGGCTCGGAGCTGGCCGGTACGAAGGGCTTCCCGATGGCTCGGTGTACTATTACGCCGACCAAGGGCGCCTTCCTAGCCCAATACTCCCGCATAAGAGAAGGGCCGTAGAGACATCGACCTCCCGACTATCGAGACGGGAGGGGGCGAGTCTCTACGAGCTATGTGAAGAGGTTCGATGGAAAGGTCCAGCAGATTCGAGAAATTAACCCCGAGCTGGCGGCCTTCGCACTGATGAAGGGCCTCCCAAGGGGAGCCTTAAAAAACGAGCTCATCAAAAGCGGAGGCCTGGGCCTGGACGCCGCCAGAAAGTTGGCCGACCAAGCCATCAAGGTAGAGGACTACCACAAGACCTGGGAAGATCCCCGCGAAGCCGAACAATCAGGAAAGAAGAGTCACAGGCAGGACAGTCAGGACGAAGGACGCCGCGACAACAACGGCTCGCGGTCCGACAGTCGACGCCGTGAGAATAACAGATCACGATCGGACAGATCCGACCGTAAGCAAGACTCGGCAGGCGCCGGGTGGAATTCAGGAACGTACCACCAGAGGCGGTATAGTGAAAAAACCCCTCTCGTCGTATCGGCCCGCCGAAGTCTTCGCCCGAGCAAAACGAGGGCCGGAGTGGGAAAGACCTCCCAAGCCAAAAAGCGACGGTGACACGAGCCAATACGTGAGTACCACGGCCACACCGGCCATTTAACCAACGACCGCGCGCCATCTAAAGAATGCCATAGAGGAGCGATCCGGAAGGAAGCCTCGGCAAGTACGTTGCAAAAGGCCAAAAGACGACGCCCGGCCGGTTCGATAGGAAGTCCGTCTTCGAGCGGATAGGCGTGATTCATGTTGTCATCGGGGGCAACGAGAACGGAGGGTCCGCTCATGGGCACAAGCGGCACCTAAACGAGCTATATCAGGCCATCAACTTTGTGCCCAACTCGAGGATCCCCTCTGCAAGCATCCCCGATATAACTATCGGAAGAAAGGACTACGAAGGGGTCATCGCCCCTCACAGCGACCCGCTTGTAGTCAATTTGGACATATCCAACCACCTGGTCAAGAGGTGCCGATTGACACAGTGCATACACGAACATAATGTTTAGAGAGTGCTTTCTCGGCCTCGGCCTGAGGATCAAGGACTTAAGCCCCTGCACCAACCCCCTATACAGCTTCTCTGGGGCCGGCCTGGTGCCTCTGGGATCAATTAAACTCCCGGTGACGTTTGGCGAGAAGAACGCGGCTAAGAACATCCTAGCTGAGTTCGTCGTCATCGACGGCTCGTCTGCCTACAACGTTCTCATAGGCCGAGTCACCCGAGCGAGGCCGACGCAGTGATGTCCGTCCGGGCCTAACACCGATGTATGTCTCGGACCGGGGGGGAAGCGCATAAGCTCGTCTCCAAAGACGAGAAGGATGAGGTGGTCAACGTCCGGATAGCTGCCCGAGGTTGCAACATGCAATCCCTCAAAGAGGCGAAGAAGTCCGAAAAAGGAAAAAGCCCGTCCTTACAAAGCAGGGGCGACCTCATGGATACGACTAGTGGCTGATTTGGGGGATGTACCTGTGATGGGCCGTTAGGGCATTGGTAGTCTTGTAAAATTTTATGTAGCTACGGAGGTGTCCAAGATGGCTGTGGACACCCCAACGCATGTTTTTACCTAGTGAAAAACCATCCACGCCTTCCATCAAAGCAAAGTTCTTCCCATCGCTTATTTATCAAGAAACAGACGCCACTCACACCGTCATACCGACAAGAGCGGCAGTCTCCATCAAGAGTCTAGCGCCGTCGCAGTCACCCCCAGTAGTAGACGCCACGGCGATCACCCCAAGAGGTTTGATGCCGTCGCAGTCCTCCCAAGTGGTAGACGCCACGTAACACGCTATCAAGAAACGACGCCGCTCACACTGTCATACCGACAAGAGCGGCAGTCTCCATCAAGAGCCTAGCGCCGTCGCAGTCACCCCAAGTAGTAGACGCCACGGCGGTCACCCCAAGAGGTTTGATGCCGTCGCAGCCACTCCAAGTGGTAGACGCCACGTAACACGCTATCAAGAAATGTACGCCGCTCACACCGTCATACCGACAAGAGCGGCGCTCCATCAAGAGCCTAGCGCCGTCGCAGTCACCCCAAGTAGTAGACGCCACGGCAGCCACCCCAAGAGGTTTGATGCCGTCGCAGCTCACTCCAAGTGGTAGACGCCACGTAACACGCTATCAAGAAATGTACGCCGCTCACACCGTCATACCGACAAGAGCGGCAGTCTCCATCAAGAGCCTAGCGCCGTCGCAGTCACCCCAAGTAGTAGACGCCACGGCAGTCACCCCAAGAGGTTTGATGCCGTCGCAGTCACTCCAAGTGGTAGACGCCACGTAACACGCTATCAAGAAATGACGCCGCTCACACCGTCATACCGACAAGAGCGGCGGTCTCCATCAAGAGCCTAGCGCCGTCGTTAGCACCCCCAAGTAGTAGACGCCACGGCGAGCCACCCCAAGAGGTTTGATGCCGTCGCAGCCTCCTCCAAGTGGTAGACGCCACGTAACACGCTATCAAGAAACAGACGCCGGCTCACACTGTCATACCGACAAGAGCGGCAGTCTCCATCAAGAGCTTAGCGCCGTCGCAGTCACCCCAAGTAGTAGACGCCACGGCAGATCACCCCAAGAGGTTTGATGCCGTCGCAGATCCTCCAAGTGGTAGACGCCACGTAACACGCTATCAAGAAACAGACGCCGGCTCACACTGTCATACCGACAAGAGCGGCATTCTCTGTCAAGAAACCAAAGTCTTGCTCACACCGTCAATCCGACAAGAGCGGCAATCACCCTCGTAAGGCGGATACCATGACAGTAACGGCCATCGCACACTACACTCGCAAAAACAGACGAAGTGTCTTGGAAGCGTTGAAACACAGTTGAGATACGCACTATAAAACGGCCACGGCCAAGCCAAGGCGGAAACAAAAGGGGCGCTCAATTAGGAATACAGAAGACAATTCGACAAAGATGAGATAAAGACCTCGGCCAAGCCGAAGGCGAAAGAAACGAACCATTATTAGAAGATAAGTTACAAATTACAAGTGAAAAGAATACGGACGACGGCCGTCCCCATAGGGACACGCCGAAACATAATCTACCAAGGTTGTACAAAAAGAAGACAAAAACTACTATTATGTTCACGTACAAGGAGATAACGGGAGGAAGGGGTGAGTAATCGCGGCCCCGGACAACCGCGGTCTGCTGTAAACTTGTTCTCATCAAGCCGCATCTTCTTCGGCGGGCAACCCAAAGACTATTCTAGCGGCCTCGGCCTCGGCTTCGGCGGCCTCGGCTGCCCTCATCCTCCTTCGGCTTCTTCCTTAGCCACCCGAGCCCTCTCGCAAGAAGAGTCGCTTTCTCGGCGGCCGCCTCCTCTCTCGTCTTTGCCTTCACCGCCTCCTTGGCCTCCTCCACCGCGGCTTTCTCCTTAGCCTCGAGCTTGTCATCAAGCAACGCGTCGAACCTGCCCCACGGGAAGGAACCATCAAGAGGAAAAGCTCCCCGATAACTTCCCTAGCAAAGATCTTCGGCCAAATCCGGAACTTGGCGCACGATTTGGGAAGCATGTCGGTTTGCGGCATCTCGATGTCCGCCTCCTTCGCTTGATGACGGCATCTCCGCCCCGAACCACCTCCGCCCGAGCCTTAAACAGTCCCGGGACTCGTCCCTCTCGCTTAAGATAGAGGTCGGCGCGCCCGAGCGAGCTCACATTTCCTCGCGACTCTCCGCGGCCTTCGGCAGCCGCGGTCTCGGCTTTAGCCCTCTCAGCAAGGACCTCCTTTTCAGCGTCCTCCCTAAGTTTTCTCTCGGCCAAGAGCGTTTTCTCAACTTCTACCCTGAGCCTCTGTTCATTAAGGAGACCCAACTTCGCCGCTGCAGCCACCTGCTTAGTGGCATTACGCTCATGAACAGCCCGAGCCACGGCCTTCTCTTGCTCCCTGAGACGAGCAGCGGTAGCCACGTTCCACCTCGCCAGCTCCCTAATAAGCTTCGTACCCTCCTCTATAAGCTCGGAGACGGAAGCCTTCTGGGATGAAGGGACGGTGGTGGCAATCCGCCACCAGCTAGCTGGGGCCGGGAGACGAAAGCCTTCTGGGATGAAGGGTTGACGGTGGTGCCTTGACCACCAACCTGTGCAGAGGACCCCACCGCCTGCTGCCCAACGAGAGCAATAGCCGACTGCGGCTGATCTGCAGAAGTTCAGTTAAAACATCAGTATCAGTATCGACCCATCAGAAATACCTAGTGGCACGGCTGAATTTAAGCCACGAGCTAGATAGGTACCATGTTTGGCCTTCTTGACCGGAGAAGGCACTTCCTTGCCAGTGGTAGAAGCTGTCCCTTTCCTCTTACGGATAAGAGGAGATCCCTCTGCGTCAGAATCCCCCTCATCGGGAATCTCAACAATCTCCATCTTCTTAAGGGAGGGGATGGGAGTTGAAGCCGGTGTCGACGCCGTTGCCACCAAGGGCCTTGTTTTCCGCGTCCGACGTACCACGCCGCTAACAACCCTCGCCTGCGCCTCCTCTTTGCTCAAGACCTTTAGCCGCTGTTCCATAAGATCATTCGGCGACACCCTGCGGTCATCGGCTGAAGCCTTGGGATGCAGGTTAGCGACGGTTTTATCTTTGTGCAGCCCCATTCTCCGAAGAAGATCCTCAGATAGGTCCGGTCCAAAGTGGTCTACAAAAGAAACAAAGCAAGAGTCAAGAAGAAGAAATGAATCGAGATTCGAAAATAAAGAAACATCAAGAGCGGCGGTGGGCCTCACACCGACCCCACTCACCCCGTGCTAGGGCCGGTATGAGGCCGACATAGCAAAGCGGCTCATCCTGAAGAATGATCTGCGTCGGGGGAATCCATCTTTTCGGCACCCCACCCTTGTCCACCTCAAAGAGCCTCATGGCCAGCTTCTCATCCTCCTTCAGAAGGACCCTGCTAGCATCCATTTTAAGACGCTTCCGAGTGACCCATCTGTCATGCTCCGCCCTAGTCTCACACCGCAAATTAACCCGATCTTTGGAAGGAACGGGCGTGGATAGTCATTCGGCACTTTAACATACACCCACCGACCCCGCCCCCTTGCAAGAAGAGAGTTTGTCAACGAGAGACGTAACCACCGCTCGGTTTGTACGCTATACCATCCAACGCGCCAGAAGTGACGGTTTGAGATGATGAAGACGGCGGAATAAATCCACCGTCGGAGCCTCTCCCTTAAAAAGACAAAGCCGGACGAAACCAATTATGGTCCTCATGGCCGGCGGGTGCGGTTGGGCAACAAAGAACGTTCATGGCTCTAATTATAGCCACAACGTACCCATTCGGCGAAAACCGGAGCCCGTACTCCAAATGCCGCAGTACACGCCAAGATGGGCCGGCGGAGGGCGCATCTGACTGACCCTCCCCAGGGATAACAATTTCGTATCCCCTACCAAAGAAAAAATGATCCTCGAAAAGTTTCCCGCCGGAACAACGGGCAAGCTTACGGGACCAAGCACGATCAAGGCGGATCTTACAGACATAGCCGTGATCCATGACGTACCGTCTCCCCTCACTAGGACGAGACCTTTCCATATCATCACCAAAATCATCACCAAGATCACCAAAAGAGTCGAAATCCTCCCATTCCTCCGAATTTGAGGATCAACTTGAGAGAAGGAGACCTAGGACCCCCGACGCAGTTTACTAGGCCCAGCATCAGCAGAAGACATGGTTCACAACAAATTATTAGCAAGGAAAATAAAGAGTTTGCTTGTTTACCTTAAAGAAAAACACTCGCCGGATCAAATACTCCGAAGATTAAGAAGAAGAAAACCCTTGAAAGTTTGGAGAGATGAAGATTTTAGAGAAAAATTTTCGAAAATAAAATGGAGGCCAAAATCACGGAATAACTACCCTATTTATAGAGAGAAGCCCATGAAGAAGGACCAATCGGGCACACGACCCATGAAGCGTCAACCAACCAAATGAACACACACGTGTCAAGCATGCAACCGCGGAATGTCAATCGTCGCAACAGTTGAATGTCAATCAATGCAACAGTGACCAAACGTCTTCAACACGCCTATTCACATCTCTTCGACTGTTCATCTCCCTCAAACGAATTCCTAGGTACCTAGTCTCCGCCGGCTACCAATCAACCAAGCCAGGAAGCACCGGCCGGGGGCAATCAAATTCAACCGGCGCTCTCAGCCCTGGTCTCGGCCATCGTCTTGTTCTTTTCCACATCGGATACCCTTCACGCATCCATGTGGAGGGGGGATATGGTATATGGTACGGAATAACAGGCGCCACGCCGATACACAAGAAGACGCCGTCTGAAAAAAATTTGCGAAATTTACTTAGTGCGAATATACGCTCGGATACATCGGAGCCCATACCACGGCATAGACTACGGCTGGGGCAAATTGATGGGGCATATTCGCACCGCCGACCAAGTCAACACACCGAGCAAGGTCAAAGATATCCACGAAGTCAACTACTTAGACCGCTGGCCGATGCGACCCATCGGCCCGCTAGCTGGTCTCGGCATGGCAACCCGCCAGCCGGGGCACATGTCCGCGTACTCACATCCAAGACCCTCTGCCGGCCTGCCGTAGGTCCATCGGCCGAGGGTATAACGGTCTTTCCACCTAATGAGCCACTTGGCCACTTGGCCACTACGCGACAAATGGTGAAAGCCTATAAATACTCCTCAACCTTCATTGAGGAAAGGATCTCACAACTTAACCTAAAATACACTATTCATCTGGTAATATCTCCCTTATCTCTCTACAATACATTCCTAGCCAATTAGTATACAACTTATACCTCTAAGTTCACTGACTTGGGCGTCGGAGTGAGTACGCTTGGCACAAAGCCAAGCCCTCAGTTCGTTCATTGTTGCAGGAAAGGCCGAGAGAGGCGATAGGAGCGAGAAGGGTTCAACCAAAGACATTATTCTACAAGCCACGGGTGGTAACGATACTTGCTCTGGAATTACACCCGGAACAAATATATTTGACCGTCTTGCATTTTGAGAAGCAAACTCATTAATCATATCTTTGTATTCAATTTGCTCCAAAATCTCATTCTCGATTGCTATCAACGCCAAATCATTGAGCCTTTCTTGTGACATTGTAGACCGCAAATAAGATTTCAACAATTTTAATTTCGAAACACAGTCAGTCAAATATGACAAATAACAGTCTTCAATCTTCAAAAAGTTTAACCTAAAATAAAAACATTCAACAAGTATTAACAACAACAATCAATTGAAATAGCAAATAGACAAACAAATTGAAAGGAAAAAAACTCAACAAAAACCCTAACTAATGAATACCAAAAAAAAGACACCGTAACAATTGAATACTAGAGATGATCGAAAATTTAATGATTGAAAACTATAGATGATCGATCATAATAAGATATTGTTTTAGCAGATCAAAATTTGAGTGATTGAAAAAATAGAGGTAGTCGATGAATTGATTTGTTTTAATGTGGAAGAGAAAAGAGTAAAATGTGGTTGTGTTTCCTGTGTTTGTCGTAGAAAAGTAGGGAGTTTTTTTTTTTTTTTTTTTTAAATTAGAAAATCAGGTAAGTTTGGGCCCTTTATTCAGTTGGGCCCCGGTGCAATGAGCTGAATTGCTCTATATTTGGGCCGCCCATGCCATCTATCATTTATGAAGATATATGCATCAATCATTTGAACAAGAAGAACAAATTACAAGAAGAAAATCACTAATTGTCGAAACGCTTGAGCAAGAGAAACAGACTAAAGTTTGCTGGTTACGGGAAGATACTTGGTATGGCGTCCTTGCGCAACGATCTTGCCATTAGCTTTTTTCCTTAACTCAACGCTAACAACACCAATTGATTTGCCAACACGTAAAACCTTGGCTTCTATTTCGATTTCCTCCTGTATCATCACAATATACGCAAGCAGCTCTATTGATTGAATGAATGAATGAATGAATTAATCGAAAAATTCACGTGTTATTCTCGAACTTTGTCATTTTGTACATGGTACCCAACTTTTTAAGTTTGTGTACATTATACCTCCATGTTTGATTTTGATGCACAACATATCCTTTTGGCGGTAAAAAAAACTCAATTGTGCATAACTACTAGATCGGAATTCAGAATTAACCAATTTTTTTTTCCGTTAACTGATTATCTCGTCATAATCTACAATTTGAGAAAAATAATTTGTCAACTGACATTTTATATGGTTTTTGTAACGAAAATATCAAATTAAGCCTATCTTCGATCTTAAATTTCCAAATGATCATTTCCTTTTATCAATTTATAGATTCGAAGAGTTAATCAATTTAAAAAAAAAAAAATTAGTCAATTCCGATTTCCGGTCTATAATTTATGCTCAATTGAAAATTTTAAAAATGTAAAAAGGAGACTTGTGCTTGAAAATCAAATTTCAAGGATATCATGTGCACAAACTTAAAAAGTTGGATACCACCTGAAAAATGGCAAAGTTCGAGAATACCACGTGAATTTTCCGTTAATTAATTAATGGTAATTAATTAAAGAGAAAAGGAGGAAAAAGTACATCAAGTATGACAGCATCAAGGTAGGAGACATTAATTTCAACAGAAACACCAGTAGTAGGAGCACCAACAGCAACAGTAAAAATAACAGCGGTTCCCATCAAATCAACGAGCGAAGCAATCGCACCTCCATGTAAAGTATTTGCGGTGTTCTGTAATTCAAAATGAATCAAATGAATAATAAAACCCTAATTAATTAACAAAGTGTCTTGCTTGTGACGGGCTAATCCCGTCACAAGCTGAAAACCTCTCACAAAATAGGAGAGGGAACAAGGTGGGGCACCCCCATGTGCTCTCCCACCTACCTCTTATGGGTATTTTGTGAGAGGAAATGGTATCCGTCACAAGCTTTTGTGATTTATTAATTAGATGAATTGAAATTGAAATGGAAGGTACCAACCACGAGACGAGGAGGAACTTTGAAGGTGCAAAGGATGCGACCAGGTTCAATGACAGTGGCCTGGAGACCATGGGCTATAAACGGGTCGAATAATTTGTAGGGAAGTTTGTCGATTTTTGTGGCTTCGTCTTCTTTGCCTTGTTTCTCTATGTACTTTTTAATACTTTCAAACTCCATTTTTCTTTAATTTCTACTACCTTTATTTGTCTGATATAGATGTTGCCACAGCGGTGGAATTCTTGTCTCTAATTATGAGGGGTGCGCGTTCGACTTTCACAAGTTACATTTTTTTCCACTTTGTTTGGCTTTCTGGTAGGCACCTCTTTTTTCTTAACTACTCGTAATTTGTTTGGGTGGACTATTAATCCCCTATTTACTAAATAAATAGGCATTCCTACAAAATTTTCCCTCCTAAAAGTATATTTCTAAATAAGGTAACTAATAACAATTATATATACATTAACTAAGTAAGGTAAATAATAATTATAATAATTTATTTCATTAACTTATTATCTTTTCATTAAAATTAATATTTTCATCAAATTATATTTTTTTTGACTAAACTCTAATCTATAATCTTTTAATTAAAATATTTTAATAAAAAAATTGTATCAAACTATGATTTACTAAATATTTTACTGGAGAGGATCTTTTCTCCCTTTTCTTCCCTTTGTTTGTGGGCACGAACGAGTATTAAGACAATGAATGCTAGTACTACTCTATTATTCTATAAATATCATACTCTCTTTTAGTTTCTATTTTCTTCCCTTTGTTGTGGACACGAGTATTATCATACTCCCTTTTAGTCTCTATTTTCTATTTTCTTTTCTTTGTTTGTGGGCATGGTATTAAGGCGAAGAATAAAATAGGAGTAAAAGAGTTGAGTGGGGGTTTGATGATAAAAGAGATGATGAATAATTATGAGTTAAATAAAAAATTGTGGGACCAAAATATTAAGAAAAATAATAAAATATGAGTAAAAGAGTTGTGTGGAGTTTGGTGATATGAGAGAGTGATGAATAAAGTAAGAGTAAAAGTTTCAAAAATAAGAAAAGAGAAGAAAACTTGAATAATTCGTTTAAGGAAATAGAGAAGAAAATAGTGAATAAGAGAAAATATTTCATTGTGTAATAAGAAAAACAATGATTGATTTTGCTTAATCTATCCATTATAAATAATAAATACTTCTTCTATTTTCATTTTTAGTATTCTTATTTTGCTCCATATATAAGTTTTTCCCAAATATATTACTCCGTATAAAATAAGTGGACATTCAAAATAGTCCTTAGTTAAGTAGCTAAGAAAAGCAGGACGATAAAAATGAGATGAAAAAATTATATTGACATTCAGTTTGGCAAAAACAAAGTTAAAATGGTTTTTCACAAGAATCATAAGAGAATTTTTGGGGCCTCAAAGTAAAATTCGGAACAGGGTCACCAAATTCTATCGGCCGTCCCTGGGTCCATACCTTGACGATTGCCAAACTGATCCAACATCACAAATTTAACTCCAATTGTTTCAACTTTCAAGAGTAATACTCCATCCTATTTTAAATAACCTTCCTTATTTTCCTTTTATCTATGCATAATAAATAGCTTCTCTATTTTCTGTTTTAGTAGAGTTTAATACTTATTTTAATCACCTCACCCCCACAACAATACCCCAAATACACATACATTATCTTATTTTAATCACCTCACTAGTTGGATATCTCGTGCATGCACGAGACTCCTATTAGGATGATCTTTAACAATTTGCGTGTTGGACATCTTAAAAATTTTTTGAACAACAAATTGTAATCAGGTCCAACCGGTCCGGTCCGGTTGTGGACCAGAATTTTTCAGGTCCGGTCCCCGTTCGGAGTTTTTATAATCCGGTCCGGTTTCGGTCCGAGATTTTTGACGATTCCGCTTCCGGTTCAAACCGGTTCCTGTTCGGTTTTCGACCGGTGCCCAGCACTAGAAGTGCCTAGATAAGAGTTGAGGAACATGAGAAGAAGCAAGGCATTTCGGGCCGCGGTTTAAAAGTTATGCTCGAGATCGATGCCACCCGGCCGGGAGTTGATTGTGCCCGAGCGGGCAGAAAGCCATCACGAAACAAGTTGGGTTGCCGAGACAGAATGCCCAGGTGGGCAGATCGCGATATCAGCTATACGAATTTGGAAAGAAGCCCAACTTGTTTTAGGGTTTGAAGAAAAACAACAAAAAGACGTTTATGGCTTCTTTTCGAGGGGTACATGGTTACTTTTTTTTATTATTATTATTATATTCATTTTTTATCTAGACTTCAAACAAAATAAAAAACTTATATTTATAATTTTCACTACCAATTGATTGCATCGGACTTCACGATTTCCCTTCGGAGGTTTATTATATCAAGTATTATTTCTTATTTTCTTCTTCCTTTTGTTGATTATGTCTATTGCTTATCTAGTTATGAATTGTTTAGTTTTCATTATTATGAGTGAGTAGATTTCATCTAGGGTTCGTACAATTATTAGCAAGGAAACAAGCATGTTTTAATCGTCAAACTTAATTGCCGTATTGTTATTTGAATTTAGGTTGAATGCTTATTGAATTAGGTTATAAAATTGAATTGGATAAAAATCTAAACCGAACAATACTATCAACGGGAGTTGGGTAGAATTTGTGATTCGTTTTATCTCTCATTTTTATTAGCCTATTATTGTTAAGCTAGATTTACATGCGTAAGCGGGGATTTAGCTAAGAACACATATTTGAACCGATATTTTATGTCTAGGCATGGGAATGCTAGATTGAATCATTGGGACCATACTGGACATGGTTGCTCGGAAGAGAGCGTTTGTATGCCAATTGAATAGTGTTTCATTTGAATAACGATTGAGTGAATAAGTAATTCTCTTAGTTGCTTGTTGATTTCTAATGAAAGTACGAACTCTAGTTTCTTAAAACCTCGATTACAAACCCATATTTTAGACTTAATTATAGATTCACCATCTCAATTCTTATTTACTAGCTAAAGTATAGTCTGGAATCGATTATTGTTTCTTTCGCATTATGTTGTGGTCGTGTTCAAAATAACAATCGTCTTAATTGAGTGATCTTGCGAGTTTTAATGTTCAATCACAGTTAATTACATACATAGTCGATACTTCCATGGAGATGAATGATGAGAAAAAGATTAAAGGCGAAGTTAGTAGACGGAAGTGCAATACGAGTGATGCATCATTTGCAGACATTCCTTTAGAAATTCAGATCGATATCCTGTCGAGGCTGCGGCCCAACTTATTGTCGACATGCGAGTGTGTTTCCAAATACTGGAATGATACATTAACCACTCGTGCATTCTTGCTTAAACACTCTCGTTCGTATGATAAACATTCAAAACTTGCGTTTGTGGTACGCTCGATTATTTGGGGAAAAGAGACTGTTATCTCATTCGAGCTCAACGATGACAACACCCCTAAAACGGAGGAAACTAAGACGGTACTAAAGCCAAACACAACCGCCTCTTATCTGATCACAGGGCGGGATGAATATTTCACTGATTTTTATCCTGTGAGTTGTTGCTTTTACATGTCCAATATATGCAACGAACTATTTTGTCTCTTTAATCCATCTTCAACGCGTGTCGGTCTTTTAAACATAAGAACCCGGGATTTTATTCGTCTTCCTTCAGTAACTATCAAGTCCGTGGATGGTTTCAGATTCTGGTATGCATTAGGGTTTGATCCTGTACATAAGGTATTAAAAGTTCTAAGTATCTACGGAAGCAGAACCAAAGACGGTACTACCAAGGCCGCTATATTGACTGTTGGATCGAAATATTGGAACCCGATAGACAATGAAACTTTACCAAGTTCATTGGTCGAGCAGCTGCCTTCGTGGAATACTACCAATAGCCACTATCTTGATGGAGTGATTTATTTCGTCCACAGGACTAGAATCAGTTACAAGGTTCTTGTGCTAACCGTTTTTGCTTTTGATTTGAATAGCGAGGTGTTCAGAGATAACGAGCTTGTCACGAGACACTTGGAAAATAAGAGATTCAGACACTATTTGACATCTTTGAAAGAGTGTCCAACTCTGTTCATTTGGAAGATAAACGATGATTGGACTGAAGAGGTAGAAGAATACTGGATATTGTTTGACCATAAAAATCCGAATTCGGCTTGGAAGAGGAGGAATTCTACTAATCATAATTGTTCCCTAAAGTTACCTTACGACTTTTATTGGCCAGCTAATACAGGAGGTACCACCTTGATGCGAGAATATTCTGAAAGGACTAATTCAAAGTTTTCCTCATATTTATTGTATGATCTTGAGAATTATTTCGCCATAGAATAACATGGTATGGCTTCCGTTCAGCTATGAGAAAATGTTAGGTTTCGAGATATTGATGCGTAGCTAGCTGGTGTTGTATTTATTCTTGATTACGATTCCTTAGCTTAATTGTTATGTATATGGTTTGAATAAACCTTATCAAAAATGTGTGTTTTAAATTTTTTTTTTTATAATTGGCATTACTATGGAGTGTCGGTCTTTTCAACGTAAAAAAACGACGAGGATTACAGTCGACTAGTGATTGAGCATTTTATTTCCATGGCTCAGTCCACTTTTTTCACATGAAATCTTCTTAAATCGCGAAGGAAAGAAATATAACACAAAATGTACTAAAATTTCAATAGAACCTATTTGTTTCCTAATTCTGTTGTGGAGTTATTAAGGAGAATTATTAGAATTCTAATAAGACTAGGAAAGGGAATTGCTAGTACAAATACTCGTTTTAGTCGCGGCTTAATTATTGTGTTGAACAACACAATAATTAATCTAATAACAAGTTTAGTATTTATTTTTTCACATTATTTTATAGTTTTGATCGAAATAACATCCGTCTTAGTTAGTTAAGTGATTTTGCGAGTGTTATTGTTCAATCACGGTTACTTGCATAGTCGATAGTTCCATGGAGATTAATACAAGTGATGCATCAAATGCAGACATTCCTGAAGAAATTCTGATTGATCAGATCTTGTCAAGGTTGTCATCCAAGTCATTCTCGAGATTCAAGTGTGTATCGAAACACTGGAATGATACATTAACCATAACAGCATTCTTGCTTAAACACTCTCGTTCCTATGATAAACATCCAAAACATGGGTTTGTGGCACGCACGAGTCTTTGGTCAAAAAACTCGGTTATTTCAATCGAGCTCAATGATGATAACACTCCTAAAACAACCGGCTCTCTGATTAGAGGGCAGGATGTATATTTCACTGATTTTTTTCCGAATAGTTTTTTTTTCATGTCGAATATATATGCAACGACCTTGTTTTTCTCTCTAGTCTATCATACAAATATGTATGTCTTCTAAACTTAAAGACCCGGGATTTTATCAATCTTCCTGCAATAACTATCGAGTTTGTGGATCGTTTCTGGTTTGCATTAGGGTTTGATCCTGTACATAAGGTATTCAAAGTTTTATGTTTAGCTTATGGAAGCACAAGCAAAGAGTGTACTACCACCAAGGCCGCGATATTGACTGTTGGATCGAAATATTGGAACCCGATAGAGAGTGAAAGTGAAAGTTTACCTTATTGGTTGAGTATCGATAGCATTTTCCTTGATGGAGTGATTTATTGCGTCCATATATATAGAATCGCTAATGGTGATGTGGTAACGATTACTGCTTTTGATTTTACTCGCGAGGTGTTCAGAGATTACGAGCTTGTCATGACACCCAGGAGAAGATCGGAATTCAGATACTATTTGACATCTTTGAAAGAGTGCCCAACTTTGTTCATTTGGAAGATCGGAAGTGATTACACCGAAGAGGTAGAACAATGGACATTATTCAACCATAAAGATCCGAATGCGACTTGGAATAGAAGGATTTTTACTAATCATAATTTTCCAAGAATGGTACCTTATGACTACTTTCATGGGACAACTACAGCAGGACGTTGCACCCTGCTACAGTATTCAGAAACGATTAATTCCGAGTGTTCTTGGTATTTATTGCATGATCTCGAGAATTTCGCCATAGAGTAACATGTTGTAATTTTGATTTGATTTAGCTATATGAATCAAAAAAAATTGTACTCTTAACCGAAGAATTTTTAATTTTTAGTGTCCTGAATTTAGAAAAACTTTCTGCTGACAAAATTTTATTATTTGTGTTGGAATGGTCTCAACTATTAAAATTTTATTATTTGCGTTTCCCACTTTGGTTTCTACTCGATTCAATTCAACAAGGAACGATAGTTATTTAATCGGGTCAATATCGGATCGAATTCTTATCAGGTCGGATTTGGACTCCGACCAGTGATTATTGGGTTGTACCTAGAGCTGGCAAGTCTGTCCCGACTTGAACCCGAGCAAACCAGACCCATTAGAACCCGAGAATTTTGCAATTCAACAAGGAACGATAGTTATTTAATCGGATCAATTTCGGATCGAATTCATATATCAGGTTGGATTCGGGTTCGGGCCACTAATTATTGGGTTGTACCGGGTTAAGGGTCATCATCGGATCGGTTTCAGTTTGCAATATTCTCGGGTTCTGACGGATCGGTCAGATTTGCCAGCTCTACACAAGGACTTACTCATCTTTTTTTAAGGGAATTATTAATTTCCGAGTTGTGTTAAACCTACTTGTGTTTTTTTGCCCGTAGTTATTATTACTGATTACAAATACCTTTTGTAGCCGCCTTTATATAATAGTTAGTTAGTTCCATGGAGATGAACGTTGAGCAGAAGATTGAAGGCGAAGTTAAAAGACGGAACTGCAATAAGAGTGATGCATCGAATGCAGACATCCCGGAAGAAATTCAGATTGAAATCCTGTCAAGGCTGCCACCCAAGTCATTCTCGAGATTCAAGTGTGTATCGAAACACTGGAATGATACATTAACCATGCAAGCATTCTTGCTTAAACACTCTCGTTCGTATGATGAACATTCAAAACTTGCCTTCGTGGCACGCTTTGATAGTTGGAGAAAAGGCTCGCTTATCTCATTCGAGCAAAGCGATGACAACGTCAACACCCCCGAAAAGCCAAAAACAACTGCCTCTCTTGTCAAAGGTAAAGACGTATATTTCTCTGATCTTCCGATAATTTATATTTACATGTCCAATATATGCAACGACCTAACTTGTCTCTTTCATCCATATTCAACGTGTCCCGGTCTTTTAAACATAAAAACCCATGATTTTATCCGTCTTCCTGCAATACCTATCAAGCCTATGGATCCAATCAGTCTTCCTGCAATACCTATCAAACCTATGGATTCATTAAAAATTTGGTATGCATTAGGGTTTGATCCTGTACATAAGGTATTCAAAGTTCTGAGTATTATTTACGACAGCAGAGAGTGTACTACAACCAAGGCCGCGATATTGACTGTTGGATCGAAATATTGGAACCTAATTGACTACAAATGTTTACCTATGTGGATTACCACCAATAGCATTTGTCTTGATGGGGTGATTTATTGGGTCCATAAAAATAAAATTGATAATGGTAGGGTAGTACTAACCGTTGGTTCTTTTGATTTGAATCGCGAGGCATTCAGAGATAACGAGCTTGTCACGACAACACTTAGAAGAGAGTGGGAATTCAAATACTATTTGACATGTTTAAAAGAGTGTCCAACTCTGTTCATTTGGAAGAGGGTAAATGATTACGCTCATAAAGAGGTAGTAGTTGAACAATGGACGTTATTTAACCATAAAAATCCGAATGCGTCTTGGAAGAGGAGGATTTTTACTACTTCTGATTTTCCCATAATCTTTCCTTACTGCTCTGATGGGATAAATGTTGCAGGAGGTAGCACCCTGCTAGAATATTCCAAAATGATTAATTCCGAGTATTCATGGTATTTGTCGTATGATCTCGAGAATTTCGCAACTTCGATTTGATTTTGCTAATATGAACGGAAAAAATTTGATAGTATCCAAGTCTTTTTTATGTCCTGAATTTAATTAGTTGAACTTTCTGCTAACAAAATAATTTTATTATTATTTGTGTTGGAATGTTCTCAACTCTCAAGTATGTTTCGAGGTAAAAATTATTTTGTTCTTGGGTTCGAAATTTTGACGTAATTAAACAATTGCGCCTCTTTCTATCGTGAAAAAAGCCGTCATTCTTCAATGTTATAGGAGTAGTTTATATACGCATGCAGACATGCAGTACACAACTCTGTTCTAGATACGTACACAACACCGTAGTTCGTCATTGTTATATTTATGTCAGTCATACTAAAGTTGGCTGGTGTAATTTAAGTGGTAAGCGCTTTATCTCTTAAACAAGTGGTACCCGAAGGAGATTAGGGTTCCGTTTTACCCTTGTCCTATGTACTATATATACCCCATTAGTAATGAATAATGGGGTATATGTATACGTAACTCTATTCCCCCTCTCAATCTATTTTCCTTGTTTTCTCTCTAATCTCTCTCTACCCTTTCTCTTCAATTCTTATTCAATAACACGTCATCTGGAAACTAATAATTGTTATGACAAAAGTAATTGTGTTGAAAACACATTCATCTTTATGGAACTACCGACCATGCAACTATTCCTAATCATAATAGAATTCTAACAATTTTCCTAAACACAATTTGGAAACTAATAATTCGGATACTAATAATCTTTCCTTAAACAAGATAGAGAATTAGCTAGAGAGCTAAATATTACACTTATTTTTTTGATAAGTAGTAATTTAGCGTAATTTTACCCATGTTTTTATCTTATATTTGACTCGATTTGGTGTGCTTTAAATGTTAAAAAACTCATTTCAAATTAATCGTTACATAATGAGTTTGTTGCATGATTCTCGTGTTTAAGTCTTAATCGTGATCACCATGTTCATTAAGTGAACCCTTGAGATTCAAACTCTTGAAGCGGAGTACCTTTAAGTTTGAGCGCAATCGAGGTGTATTGTCGAGTTATTTTCATTGTAAGGGTTTAGTTATTTGAGTAAATTTCTCACACCCTCCGAGGGTCCGACCTATACGACCAATACTTGACTAACACCGCCGTGCCTCTGATACTTTGCCTATAATTGGTTGATATAAAGCCTCCATTGAAAAGAGGCGCAACCATTTTATTTCATCAAAACTTGGAAACCAAGAACAAAATAATACCGTAATAAATTGTCTTCATTCATATAGCTAAATCAAATCAAAATTATAACATGTACTCCGTATATATGTTACTCTATTGCGAATTTTTCGAGATCATACAACGAATACCAACCCTCGTCGGAATTAATTTTTTCCGAATATTGTAGCAGGGTGCTACCTCCTCCAACATATATAATATAAGGGTCATAAGGTAACATTGTCTGAATATTATGATTATTAAAATTCCTCCTATTCCAAGTCGCATTCGGACTTTTATGGTTAAATAATGTCCATTGTTCAACCTCTTCAGTCTCATAACTTTTCCTCTCCCAAATGAGCAGAGTCGGGTACTCTTTCAACGATGTAAAACCGTATCTGAATGAACAATGTCTCATGGGTGTGACAAGCTCGTTATCTCTAAACGCCTCGCGATTCAAATCAAAAGCAGTAATGGTTAGCACAGTAGGATTGTTGATTCTATTTTTATAGACCGAATAAATCACTCCATCAATACAAACACTACCGGTATTACATTTACGTGAACCCTTGATCACTGAACTAGGTAAGCTTTCAAAGTGAATCGGGTTCCAATAATTCGATCCAACAGTCAATATCGCGACCATGATAACAGAGTGGGAATTCAAATACTATTTGACATGTTTAAAAGAGTGTCCAACTCTCTTCATTTGGAAGAGGGTAAATGTTTACGCTCATAAAGAGGTAGTAGTTGAACAATGGACGTTATTTAACCATAAAAATCCGAATGCGGCTTGGAAGAGGAGGATTTTTACTACTTCTGATTTTCCCATAATCTTTCCTTACTGCTCTGATAGGATAAATGTTGCAGGAGGTAGCACCCTGCTAGAATATTCCAAAATGATTAATTCCGAGTATTCATGGTATTTGTCGTATGATCTCGAGAATTTCGCAACTTCGATTTGATTTTGCTAATATGAACGGAAAAAATTTGATAGTATCCAAGTCTTTTTTATGTCCTGAATTTAATTAGTTGAACTTTCTGCTAACAAAATAATTTTATTATTATTTGTGTTGGAATGTTCTCAACTCTCAAGTATGTTTCGAGGTAAATATTATTTTGTTCTTGGGTTCGAAATTTTGACGAAATTAAACAAGAGTAAATTATCAATTACACCCACGCTTAATACACATTTTTACATTTACTCCCACGTCAAATTTTTTTATTAAATTACACCCAAATTAATAGCTCAGGTTAGAATTTGCACCCAATATCGGATTCAGGTCAATTTTCCGTCAAAATTCAATTTTTTTGTTTAAAACATTAAATTTATGACGATTTTGCCCTTATTCTTTTATTAAGTACATTGTTTGACTTGTTCCCCCTCTTTCCCATCTCTTTCGTTCCATCTCTTCTCTGTATATACTCCGTCTGAAATCCCTCAACCGGGGTCAACAAACCCGGCCATGTCCCACTACTCCCAGCCACAACCCCAACCGCAACAACTTAATCCATGAACAAAGATTTTTATCCCTATCTGCTAACTGCGTACTCATGAAGCAACATCTAAGTGTTTTTTCATTTACGAAACTGTTACCTGAATAGAATAGGCCATGTTGAAAAATCGTCACCTGAAAAGAGTGTTTAAGCTTGACAATAAAGGGATGATCAACTTTCATTAGAATCTCCCTCTCAGATTTGAGATATTCAGAATTATTCTTCTCAATGATTGTGCTTCCCGGACAATTAGATGATTGTTCTTTAGTGAATGGTTCAATTAGGTTTTCGATTGGTTCTTCATCTTCTTCAATTGCTTGATTATGACGGATATTTGAGGGAAATATTTGGGAAAAATTGAGGGAAATTTGGGAAAAATTAGGTTGAGAAGATGAAATAAGGAAAGTAACTCAAAAGTCACCCAAAATCAAACTAATAGACTCAGGGGCAAAATTGTCATTTCATAATTTTTTTCGCCGGAAAATGGGGTTGGGTGCAATTTATAACTTGAGGTATTAATTTGGGTGTAATTTTAAAAAAAAATTTGACGTGGGAGTAAATGTAAAAAAGTGGATTAAGCGTGAGTGTAATTGATAATTTACTCATTAAACAATTGCGACTCTTTCTATTGTGAAAAAAGCCGTCATTCTTCAATGTTATAGGAGTAGTTTATATACGCATGCAGACATGCAGTACACAACTCTGTTCTAAATACGTACATGATTTAAACGATTGCGCTTCTCTCTAACAGATGTTGCGTACTAGACGTCGCAACACCGTAGTTCGTCATTGTTATATTTATGTCAGTAATACTAAAGTTGGCTGGTGTGAGTGGTAAGCGCTCTCATCTCTTAAACAAGTGGTACCCGAAGGAGATTCGGGTTCCGTTCTACCCTTGTCCTATGTAATATATACCCCATTAGTAATGAATAATGGGGTATATGTATACGTAACTCTATTCCCTTTCTCAATCTATTTTGCTTGTTTTCTCTCTAACCTCTCTCTACCCTTTCTCTTCAATTCTTATTCAATAACACGTCATCTGGAAACTAATACTCCCTCTGTCCCGGTCATTTGTTGTCCTTTTCCATTTTGGGTGTCTCAATCATTTGTTGTCCTTTCTATTTTAAGAATGAACTTGATGAGTAATTTGATCATTCTCATTCAATTTGTTCCACTTGTCATTTAGTTATTGGCCTTCTCCCCTTTCCTTGGTCTTTGTGCCAAAACGAAAGGACAACAATTGACCGGGACGGAGGGAGTAATTGTTATGACAAAAGTAATTGTGTTGAAAACATAACATTCATCTTTATGGAACTACCGACTATGCAACTATTCCTAATTCCCTTTCCTAATCATAATAGAATTCTAACAATTTTCCTAAACACAATTCGGAAACTAATAATTCGGATACTAATAATCTTTCCTTAAACAAGATAGAGAATTAGAGAGCTAAATATTACACGTATTTTTTGATAAGTAGTAATTTAGCGTAATTTTACCCATGTTTTTATCTTATATTTGACTCGATTTGGTGTGCTTTGAATGTTAAAAAACTCATTTCAAATTAATCGTTACATAATGAGTTTGTTGCATGATTCTCGTGTTAAGTCTTAATCGTGATCACCATGTTCATTAAGTGAACCCTTGAGATTCAAACTCTTGAAGCGGAGTACCTTTAAGTTTGAGTGCAATCGGGGTGTATTGTCGAGTTATTTTCATTGTAAGGGTTTAGTTATTTGAGTAAATTTCTAACACCCTCCGAGGGTCCGACCTATACGACCAATACTTGACCAACACCGCCGTGCCTCTGATACTTTGCCTATAATTGGTTGATATAAAGCCTCCATTGAAAAGAGGCGCAACCATTTTATTTCATCAAAACTTGGAAACCAAGAACAAAATAATACCGTAATAAATTGTCTTCATTCATATAGATAGCTAAATCAAATCAAAATTATAACATGTATGTTACTCTATTGCGAATTTTCGAGATCATACAACGAATACCAACCCTCGTCGGAATTAATTTTTTCCGAATATTGTAGCAGGGTGCTACCTCCTCCAACATATATAATATAAGGGTCATAAGGTAACATTGTCTGAATATTATGATTATTAAAATTCCTCCTTTTCCAAGTCGCATTCGGACTTTTATGGTTAAATAATGTCCATTGTTCAACCTCTTCAGTCTCATAACTTTTCCTCTCCCAAATGAGCAGAGTCGGGTACTCTTTCAACGATGTAAAACCGTATCTGAATGAACAATGTCTCATGGGTGTGACAAGCTCGTTATCTCTGAACGCCTCGCGATTCAAATCAAAAGCAGTAATGGTTAGCACGGTAGGATTGTTGATTCTATTTTTATAGACCGAATAAATCACTCCATCAATACAAACGCTACCGGTATTATATTTACGTGAACCCTTGATCACTGAACTAGGTAAGCTTTTAAAGTGAATCGGGTTCCAATAATTCGATCCAACAGTCAATATCGCGACCATGATAATAGAGCTTATGAAGTTATAACTAATACTCAGAACTTTGAATACTTGATGTACTGGATCAAACCCTAATGAATACCAAGATGAGTAGAAATCACCCGTCTTAGTTATTGGAGGAAGAGGGATAAAATCCTGGGTTTTTATGTTTAAGAGACCGACACTCGTTGAATATGGGTAAAAGACACAAATTAGATCGTTGCATATATTGGACATGAAAGCATAATTACGTATAAGAAAATCAGTGAAATGTACTTCCTTCCCTCTGATATGAAGCTTTCCTTCGAGCCAAATCGTCGTTTTGGGAGTGTTGTCATCATTAAGCTCAAATGAGATAAGCCATCCTGATCCCCAAGTGATCGAAATCATCCCAAACCAAAGTTTTGGATGTTTACCATATGACCGAAAGTGGCTAACCAAGAAAGCTTGTATGGTTAATGTATCATTCCAGTGTTTCGATACACACTTGCATCTCGACAATGACTTGGGTGGCAGCCTTGACAGGATATCAATCTGAATTTCTTCAGGAATGTATGCAAATGATGCATCACTCGTATTGGAATTCCGTCTACTAACTTCGCCTTTAATCTTTTGCTCCACATTAATCTCCATGGAACTATCGACAATGAAAGCAACCGTGACCACAAAATAACGTAAAAGAAACAATACCCTAAATAAACTTATTATGATCAAAGTTATTGTGTTGAAAACATATTATAAAGGATATTTGTATTTGTATTAGCTATGGGAAAGAAAACACGGCATAACTAGGTTTAAGGAGAAAGTCTTGTGTAATCGTTTACACTAATATCAATAAACGGATCCAAATACATCCCTATTAATATGGTAAAAAAGCGGTTATTGAAAGATTACGTTTTACGATAAATTTGTGTAAAACTGCCTTATATAAATATCTTTGATATAATTTACAGAGCTAAATATTGGATGTAGATGTGTCAAAAACCGACCCGGTCATAGAAACCGACCATTACTTGACTCGAACACAACTCAAAATAATGGTATTGTTCAACCCAAGCCCAAAATGACCCTTACCCTTAAGCACAGGTCAAAATCAGACCCGTTGACCTACGTGTAACTACTAACATGATTTTATTATTATAGGAATTTTTTTTCCCAGAATTTCGAGAAAAAAATCACGGTAATATATTAATCGTTTTGGACTAATAAGACTCGAAGAGACTCGAAGAGAAAGGGTAGAGAGAAATTAGAGAGAAAACGAGTAAAATAGATTGAGAAGTTTTGATGTAAAATTGAGGTCAACATGGTTTTTACTATACCCATTTTTCTATAAGCCTTAATTCTACACAAACAGTAATGTGTTGAAACTCTTTTGAGTTTAGCATTCACATTTAATTACACGCAAGTATGTACACTAAAATTGTGTGTGATTGATACTTGGAAGATCCAAGTTTATGGGAGTCTATCAGTTGGAGAAAAAAACTACTGTAATTCTGTAAAAACACGCCAATGCTACTGGCGTATTTCCTTCATAAAACACGTCATTAGTAAAGGCATGTTTGCTCCATATTTTAGGTTTTGAAACTCGAGTCTACGTGGACAACATTTTAACAAATATTTTCAAAATCGACCCAAAACGACGACAAATACTTTATTTTTGAGCATTATTTTAAAAACGGATTCGAATTTAGTTTCAAGGAAAATTATTTTGTTCTTAGGTTCGAAGTTTTGATGAAATTAAACGATTTCGCCTCTTTCTAATGTGAAGTAGCCGTCACTCAATGAGAATGAAGGTTTGCACCAAAAAAAATCAATGAGAATGAAGTTCATGACGTTTAGAAAAATATTTTTCTGTATGACATATTCGACGCAAAAACTATTATACAACATGTTGTACAAGAGCATTTTGTACAACCATAACAAATACTATTATACAACCAGTTGTACAAGAGCATTTCGATTGGGTGTCTATATATGAAGAATCAATTAGTAGTAACACGTATATGTCAATAGGTCCGATTTTGCTTACAGGTCATTTTGGGTTTGGGTTGAAAAATACCGTTTATTTTGGGTTGTGTTGTGTTCGATTCAAGTCATGGTCGGTTTCTATGATCGGATCGGTTTTTGTCACGTCTACGTCCAATAATTAGTTATGTATCTTATTTCAAAGATACCTGGCCTGTATAAGGCAGATTTACACAAATTTATCGAAAAACGAGATCTTCCATAACCGCTTTTTTCCCTATTATATGGATGTATTTGGATCCAATTTACAATGATACTACGTTTGGTGTCTGGCTCCGCCCGCCTACCTGGCCTCTACTTATCATCAAATTTTATTTTTGCTACCTTTATGGCTTTATTTATAGTCAAATTTATGTTTGACTTGTCTAACTCATATGTTTACCATTTATACTAAAATGCAAAATTTATCAACAAATTATGAGACATATTCACTACTTCCGCAGTCAATATTATTATTTTCACGACATCTCATGTTAATACTATTATATTCACTACTCCTCTAGTTACTATTGTGTTTCTTTGACTACTTACGTTATTTTTACAGTTATATCCATTTTACTAAGGAGTCGTTTGATTGCATGTAGGAAGTTGCATTGCCTAGGAAGTGATACTGATACATCACATAATTTTAGAATTCATGTGAATTACAAAATGTTGTTTGGTTGCATTAAGGAAATGCAATTCATGTGAGCATTCCCACTTACCTAGGGGACCTAGGTAAGCAACTTCCTCCATTATGGAAAAATTGGAGTTCCAAGGTAGTTCTATTTCATGTGAATTGGGGTAACCAAACAAGTTACCCATTTTGCAATTCACATGAATTGTAATTCCCGTGTTATTTAATGGTGTAAACCATAAAAATTGAACCTGCAATAATAAATATAGAGGAACAAAATATATTAAAAAGATTTAAGGTTACAATTTCCATAACTCTCTTGATTCCATCTCTAAGGGATTTAGGGTTTTGATAGTGACTATGGTGACTTATCGACTTAATTCCGATGGGGTCTTTTTGTGACTTATTCCATCCTACCTATAATTTGGTAGTAGGAAGACGGGGTCATTTATTTGACTGAATCCATCTGCTCCACTCTAAACCCTAAAGATGGAGTTGTATTTATAGTAGAGTCGCATGGAGGGCAAGACGGCATATTCTAGAATATTTTAAGATATTATCACATTATTTTCTGATAATTATCTCTAAAATACTAAAGATATTATAGAATAAATAGATACCAAAAATATAAAATTTCGGTGTCTACAAATGGGTAACCAAACAACCCTATAATTACTTTAGTTTAAGGTAATTTCCATAAATTTTCTTCACTAATGCATCTTTAATATTATACTTTAGTCTTTAACCAAAAGTCCAAAACCTACTTGGGCTGTGTTTTCTTGCCCATAGCTAATACAATACAAATACCCTTTGTAGCCGCCTTATAATAATGTTTTCAACATAATTACTTTGATCATAATAATTTTAATTAGTATTGTTTCTTTCACGAAATAACAACCGGTCTTAGTTAAGCGATCTTGCGAGTTTTAACGTTCAATCACGGTTGCTTTCATAGTCGATAATTCCATGGAGATTAATGTAGAGCAAAAGATTCCTGAAGAAATTCAGCTTGATATCATTTGTATACATTCCATGGTGAAGTTAGTAGACGGATGTCCAATACAAGTAATGCATCATTTGTATACATTCCTGAAGAAATTCAGCTTGATATCCTGTCATGGCTGCCATCGAAATCACTGTCAAGATGCAAGTGTGTTTCGAAACACTGGAATGATACATTAACCATACAAGCATTCTTGGTTAGCCACTCTCGGTCATATGGTAAACCTCCAAAACATTGGTTCGTCCCAACCTCGATCACTTGGAAAAAGAGATCGGTTATCTCATTCGAGCTTAATGATGACAACACTCCCAAAACGACGACTTGGCCTGTATCAAAGCTTCTGATCAGAAGGAAGTATGTATATTTCACTGATTTTCCTATACGTGATTATCGTTTCGTGTCCAATATATGCAACGACCTAATTTGTGTCTTTAAGACATCTCCAACGCGTGTCGCTCTCTTAAACATAAAAAACCGGGATTTTATCCCTCTTCCGCCAATAACTAAGGAGTCGATGAGTGCTTTCCAATCTCGGTATTCATTAGGGTTTGATCCAGTACATCAAGTATTCAAAGTTCTAAGTATTGGTTATAGAATCACAAGCAAAGAGTGCCCTATTATCATGGTCGCGATATTGACTGTTGGATCGAATTATTGGAACCCGATTGACTTTGAAAGTTTACCTAGTTCAGTGATCAAGGATTCACCTTTATGGAATACCGGTAGCGTTTGTATTGATGGAGTGATTTATTTGATCTATATATAAGAATAAACTTAACCGTCCTACTGTGCTAACCATTGTTTCTTTTGATTTGAATCGCGAGGCGTTCAGAGATAACGAGCTTGTCACACCCATGAGAAATTGCGATTTCAGATACTGTTTTACATCGTTGAAAGAGTGCCCGACTCTCCTCATTTGGAAGAGGATAAGTTATGAGACTGAAGAGGTTGAACAATGGACATTATTTAACCATAAAAATCCGAATGCGTCTTGGAAAAGGAGAAATTTTACTAATCATAATGTTCAGACAATGTTACCGTACGACTCTTATAGTGTATATGTTGCAGGAGATAGCACCCTGATACAATATACGGAAACGATTAATTCCGAGGCTTGGTATTCGTTGTAGAGGAATGAGTTTGGAAAAGGTTGATTAGTATTAACATTAATGTACGGTATATATACAAAGCATGAGAAGGAGTCCTAACCCTAAGTTGCCTAAGATACAGGAACTAAAGATTACATGAATATCTTTCTTAACAATAATACAAGATAGTATCACAACAATATATCAAAGATATTATACTATCCTATTTCATGAATATGCTTATCACGCCCCAAGACGGACGAGAGCTCTGTGAGTCCGATCTTGAAAGTAACATACTGTGATCGCGGCGCGAAGTGGCTTTGTTAAGGCATCCGCGAGCTGATCATCGTTGTGAATCGGCGTAACACGAAGAGTCCCACCTTGAACTTTTTCCCGAATGAAATGGTAGTCAATGGCGAGGTGCTTCATACGGGAGTGAAAAACCGGGTTAGCACTAAGGTGAGTAGCACCAATATTATCGCAGAAGATAGTGGGGGCATGAGGAAGCTTGTAATTGAGCTCGAGCGGAGATGTTCAAGCCATGAGAGCTCGAAGCGGCGGCTGGGCAACGGACCGATATTCGGCCTCTGTGGAGGAACGAGCCACTGAGCGTTGTTTCTTGGAGCTCCAGGATAGGGCATTTCGACCCAAGTAGACTATGTAGGCTCCGGTGGATATTAGATCATCGTGGTCACCACCCCAGTTGGAATCAGAGTAGGCATGAAGGTTGAACGGAGAGTGACGATGGACAGTAAGACCAACACCAAGAGAGCCATTGAGATAGCGGAGTACGCGTTTGAGAGCCTGCAAGTGAACATCAGTAGGTTTGTGCATGAACTGAGATAACCTGTTAACCGCAAATGCAACATCGGGGCGGGTTAATGAGAGATATTGCAGACCCCCAACAAGTGTGCGGAATTCCGTGGGGTCTGACAGAGGAGAACCATCTTGAAGGCGTAAATTGGAGTTGGGATCCATGGGAGTGTGCATAGGGGCAGTAGTGGAGGACGGAGGGGGAATAGGAGGGGGGACCGGAGGTGGGGAGAGGACAGTGAGGGGGATATCGCACCATTCATTTGCGGATGGTAAAGGTGTCGAGGAGGTGGAGGACTGACGGAAGGGGTAAACGTTTTCGACAAAGCGAACATGGCGAGACGAGTATACCCGGTCAGTGTTGGGATCTAGGCAGAGGTAGGCGTGCTGACTTGGAGAGTAGCCCACAAAGACACAAGCAGTGGATCGGGATTCGAGTTTGTGACGGGAGTAGGGTCGCAACCACGGGTAGCAGAGACTACCAAAGTTGCGGAGATTGTGGTATTTGGGCGTGTGGCCGAAGAGAGCTGAGTATGGAGATTGGTGAGATAGAGTGGGGGTAGGAAGACGATTAACAAGATAGACCGCGGTTTGGAAGGCATGGGGCCAATATGTGATTGGCATGGCAGCGTGAGACAAGAGGGCAAGGCCGGTGTCGACGATTTGACGATGGCGACGCTCGGCATAACCATTGTGCTCCGGGGTATGAGGGGGAGATGTGAGATGAGAGACACCGTGTTTGCGAAGAAAGGGCGACATTTTTTGGAACTCGCCACCATTATCCGAGTAAAACACACGAATGGGGCGATTAAATTGTTTTTCCACAAGAGCTTTAAATTCAATGAATATAGTGTAAGTGTCAGACTTAGCTTTTAGTGGATAAAACCATATGAATTTGGTGAAGTGATCAACAAAAATTGCATAATATTTAAAGTTGTTGACGGAATGAATCGGTGAGGTCCACAAATCACTAAACACAATTTCTAAAGGAACAGTGGATGTTAATGAAGAAGTGGAAAAAGGCAGTTTGGTGCTTTTATTTGTGAGGCACGAGTTACAATGCAAATTATTAAACTGAGAAACATTAATATTAAGAAGCGAAGCTAATTGGCGTAGGACTTTGACGGAGGGATGACCCAGGCGATGGTGAATATCGAGGGATTGAGTGGAGATGGTGGACACGGTTGGAGAAGAGGACGGAGGTGGCCAGTGATAGACTCCATCTTTAGCGAGACCGCGGAGAAGCAAGGCCCCCGTTGGACGATCCTTAACAAGAAAACAATCAGGGAGGAATTCAATTAGAACGTTATTATCAAAACAAAATTGAGAAACGGAAATTATATTTTTGCGCATGGTTGGAACACAGAGAACATTATTAAGAGTAAAATCACGAGTGGAAGAACGGAGAAGAGATGAACCAGAATGAGTTATTGGAAGACCCGAGCCATCGCCAATGACGATTTCATCAGTACCGTCATACGGGCAGTGGAGGGAGAGGGTGGAGAGGTCGGAAGTGACGTGGTGGGACGCGCCACTGTCGAGAAGGAACTGGCGGAGGAGGGTGGTTGTTGCGGGGGCTGTCGTGTGGGCCTGAGGGGTAGTACGAGGGGGTGGTTTGGGAACACGGATATCGGGGTAGAGTTCTTTGAAGACAGACAAAGGCAAGGGAGTGTCCCCGTGTATTGCACCGATGACACCGTCCCTTGTAGGGAGTGCGAGGGGTGGTTGAGGTGTTGGGTGAAGGAGTGAAGGCGAGTTGGAGGTGGAGTTGGTTGTGGCAGACACGGTGGATGTGGGACGTGGAGTATAGTTGTTGCGGTTGTTGTAGGGGCGGGTATAGGTTGCATTAACAGTGGCAGGGAAAGGGTGAGTGGAGGCTTGTTCAAGGGCTTGAATAGAAAGCTCTTTGTTGAGGAGTTTTTCGTGCAACTCAACAAAGGAGATAGGTGAGTCTCGGGCATGGACGGCATCTATGACAGATTGGTACCGTGGGTCATCAAGGTTTTCGAGAACACGGTCAGTGATGTCCTCGACACTAAGAGGGTTACCGAGAAGAGCAAGCTCATCGGTGGTGGTTTTGATTTTGGTAAGGTAGTCGGAGATGGATAGAGAGCCTTTGGTGAGGTGGCGGAGTTTGAGTTTGAGTTGTTTGATGTGGCCACGGGAGGGTAGGGCGTAGGTGGAACCGAGAGTGTCCCAAAGTTCTTTGGCAGTGGTGGTGCGGGTGGTAAGGGCGGCTACAGGACTCGTGAGTGTGCCCGCTAAGGCACTGTGTATTAACTTGTCTTGCCGAAACCAATATGTATAAGCAGGGTTGGGAATAGGAGAAGAGGACTTATCGCTTGTGATAGTTTTCGATGGAGCGGCGGTGGAACCATCAACAAAGCCGAAAAGACCATAGCCGACAAGGAGAGATTGGAGTTGAGTCCTCCATTGTCGATAATTGGTGGAGCCATCAAGTTTTTCAACGGAGTGAACGTTGATGACAAGGAAGGGGTTGGACGGATCGTCCTTGTTGGGGATGGTTGAGGCGGCCATTCAGGAACGAGCGGCTGATACCATGTAGAGGAATGAGTTTGGAAAAGGTTGATTAGTATTAACATTAATGTACGGTATATATACAAAGCATGAGAAGGAGTCCTAACCCTAAGTTGCCTAAGATACAGGAACTAAAGATTACATGAATATCTTTCTTAACAATAATACAAGATAGTATCACAACAATATATCAAAGATATTATACTATCCTATTTCATGAATATGCTTATCATTCGTTGTATGATCTCGAAAAATTCGCAATAGAGTAACACACATGTTATAATTTTGATTTGATTTAGCTATATGAATGAACAAAATTAATTACGGTATTATTTTGTTCTTCGTTTCCAAGTTTTGATGAAATAAAATGGTTGCGCCTTGTTTTAATGTCTACCATGATATTAAATCGTACTATTCACGAACAGATGTTAATCAAATTTTTGTCGTATAGGTCGGAGGTTTGTCTATTTTCGCCCGGAACCTTCTATAGTTCTATGGCTCTATGTAGAGCTGGCTATCAGTACGGGCTGACCCGACCTTTGCCAGGGTCCTAAAATTCCATCCTGCCCCGCCCTTGGGCCACCATTTTAGCAAAAATTACAAAGGCCCTTGCCTAGGTCAAGCATATCCCAGCCCTGCCCTGCCAAGCCCGCCCTTCAGGCCTTCACCCTGGCCTGGCCCGGCCCGAGTACAGGTCTAGCTCTATGTATCGGAAAACATTGTTGCCGAAAGATGAGAATACTTTTATTTAATGGCCGATTCGACACGTAATGGCTTCTAATTAGACATGTGAAACGAGGTGGACGAGCGGGTTACGAACCAAGTACTTTTTGGTTCGGGTATTATACGGATTGGGTGTCTTGTAAAATATGGGTCAAATTTATATGGTTTCTGGTCGGGTTAGAATAAAAATGAGTCAACCAAGGACTTTTTCTCAAATTTTTAACTTCTTCTAGTTACATAATTTTAATATTTTAAATAATTAAATTAACATTTCTTCTTCGCGAAAATCTCGAGAAAAAAAAGGTAATATAATGAAACCATGTTACTTCGAGTCTTTGACTCAACTGCACCATGTGTTGGTACACAATACACGATCACAGTGAAATGTCTAAGTAACATATACATGAAAACCAATTTTCAAATATTTTGAAGATATATATATAATCAATAAAATATACTTCGTAACTTTTATCAATGAAAATGAAATTTATGACGTTTAGGAAAATATGTGTTATGTAACATATTCAATTACGCGTCCATATACAAAATATCGATACGTAATGACACGTACATTCTGTATATGAGTATATGACTAGTAAGTAGTGACTAAATTTGTTCTTCTACCATTTAAATATAACTAGTGTAGACCCGTGCATTACATGCACGGTATTTATAGAGTTCTAGTTTTTACTATATTAGGTATAGATTATAAATTGACAATTCATTACTTTTGTAACGTTTTTCATTATTTTATTTGATTGAGAAAATAAATTAAAACAACAAAATTAATCAACAGATTTATGTAGTAACATGAAATGTGTATTTTAATGAAAATATTTTTTTACGCGAAATTAGTGATATTATTTTATATACTCCAATTTTTTTTGTATCTTCCTATTATCAAAATCTCTTTTGTTTCACAAAATATCATTTTCAAGTAAAAAAAAAAAAGTTATATATTGTGTCGAAAAGAACGGTCAAAATATTGTCTAGGAGATCAAGTGAAAAATAAATGGAAAGACTAAAGTTTTTTTTTTTTTAATAACATATATTTTAGCTATGACTTATCATACAAAGTGAACGAAATTTTTATCACAAAAACCTAGAAACAAATCCTCTATACAAAAAATCTTTGTAGATAGGGAATTATATTAAAATGGGAAAGTAAATAAGAGTTAAATATCAAAATAGGAAAGGTGTTTTAGGCGGGAAAATGTAAAGTTTTTTCTATTCATTTATGATTGTTTTGAGTGGGACTTTGCCCCGCATCTGTAGTCGAACTTTGTATAATTGACTTTGTTTTGGCAAGTATACCATTATCCACTGACCCACCCCCTTGATGTAACAAATTATTTGAATCCTTTGTTTATCTAAGGTCTTCATTTCCAAAAAAAAAAAAAAAAAACATTTAAATATAAACATATCTAATCTCAACATTTTAAAATTGAGTGTCTATTAGGTATTGTGAATTTTGAGTAATATAAGTTGTCTTGACCCAACGGGTTGACCCGTTGTTTACAGGTCATTCCGGGTTTTGGTTTCGATCGGGCTTAGGTTGAAAAATAGTTAGTTCTTTATCTTACTTAAGGAAAGATTGGTTTGCATTAAGATACTATCAAACTTATAGCTTCCGAATTGTGTTTGGTTATTATTAAGGAAAATTGTTAGAATTCTAATAGGAAAAGGAATTCGGATACAATTGAAATATTATAAAGTCTTCAATACAATTACTTTGATCATAATAAGTTTAGTATTTTTTCTTTCTAGTTATTTTGTTGGCATGATCGAAATAACAACGGTCTTAGATAAGTAATCTTGCGAGTTTTAACGTTCAATTAGGGTTACTTGCATAGTTGATTTTTCCATGGAGATGAATTTAGGGCAAAAGATTAAAGGCGGAGATAAAGGACGGAATTCCAATACGAGTGATGCATCAAATGCAGACATTCCTGAAGAAATTCAGATTGAAATCCTGTCGAGGCTGCCTCCCGAGTCATTGTCGAGATGCAAGTGTGTTTCGAAACACTGGAATGATACATTAACCATACAAGCATTCTGGTTTAGACACTCTCGTTCATATGATAAACATCCTAAACTTGCTTTTGCGGCAACCTCGACTGATTGCGTTATCTCATTCGAGCTCAACGATGACAACACCCCCAAAACAACTGAATCTCGGATCAGAGGGAAGCATATATATTTCAATGATTTTCTTATGAATAATTATCCATACATGTCCAATATATGCAACGACCTAATTTGTCTCTTCGATAGAAATTCAAGTCGTGTAGGTCTTTTAAGCGTAAGAAGCCGGGATTTCATCCAACTTCCTGCAGTAAATATGAACGTGAATCCTTCCAAATATTGGTATGCATTAGGGCTTGATCCTGTACATAACGTTTTCAAAGTTTTGAGTATTACATATGAATGGACAGGCGAACGTCATACTGCCAAGGCCGCGATATTGACTATTGGATCGAAATATTGGAAACAAATAGACTTCAATTGTTTACCTAGTTCAGTCACTAAGTGGCCGCCTATTTGTCTTGATGGAGTGATTTATTGGGTCTATTATAATATAAATGTATTTGATCGCATCACGGTGTTAACCGTTATTGCTTTTGATCTGAATCACGAGACGTTCAAAGATTACAAGCTTGTCACGACACCCATCAACGATGGGATAATGTTCGAATACTATATGACACCCGTGAAAGGGTGCCTAACAATGTTAATTTGGAAGGTGGAAAGTGATGAGATACAACAGTGGACATTGTTTAACCATAAAAATCCGAATGCGGCTTGGAATTGCAAGAATTTTACTTCACATAATTTTCTCAAAGGGTGTCCTTACGACTATAGTAATTGGACAAGTGTTACAGGAGGTAACTTCCTGCTACGAAGGGAGTCGCTTGCTGAATATTTATTTCTTTTGAATCGAGATTTAGTGAAACCCCAAGAGGATTCCGATTGTTCATATTTATTATTGTATGATCTTGATAAATTCGCCATAGAAATGGAGTAAAATATTATTACATGTAGGAAAATGAAAGGGCGCTACCGCTTTCCATATGTTCTTTTTATTATAAATATATTTAGTTGTAATTGTAATTTAAGAATTAAGATTTATGGTGTTTTCATGCTAATGTTCATATATATATTCGATTTAAAGGGAAAAAATAAAGTGAGGCACAAAAAACGGTAGAAATTAAACTAGCGATATTGTGGTATTTCCTTTGCTACCGTTATATAAAAAAGTTCTTACAACGTCTAGTTCATGATACTCCAAAACAGGATTCTTTTTCACACAGGCACACAACGTTGTATTAGGACGAACACTTATAGCCGAGTCAGGGTAACATAGACGCACTAGGCGGTAGGTGTCATATATACTCTTCAAACTTATGCAACCAGTTTCAGCAAATGTTGACAATTTAGACATGTAGAATTGATACACTTCTAAAGCAACCGAATAAATAAAATAAATTAATTATTTTGAGTTAATACCAAATTTTAACTCCATTTCATAAGAAATAATAAACATTTTTAATCTCAAAGATTTAAAATTGAATATATATTACTCTGTATTACGAATTTTGAGTAATATAAGTTGTCTCGCCCGACGAGTCGACTAGCTACAGGTCGGGTTTTGACCCGCTATTTCTTCGGGTTTTGGTGTCTATTGGGTTTGGATTGAAAAATACGGTTTACTTTGGCTTGTTTTCGAGTCAAATAACGATGGATTTTCATGATTGGGTCAGTTTTGACAGGTCTATTATTTAGTTCCCTGTCTTAAGCAAAGGATTTTTTTTTCATGGTCGGGTCTATTTTTGACAGGTCTATTATTTAGTTTCCGAATTGCGTTTGGGTGTTATTAAGGAAAATTTTAAGAATTTTAGTAGGACTAGGAAAAGGAATTTTTGGATACAATTGAAATATTTGTTTCTTAAACCTATTTGTTTGTGTTTATTTCATGCCTATATATATCTAATAGAAAAACCCTTTATAGCCGCCTTAATTATAAAATTTTCAACACAATTACTTTGATCATAATAAGTTTAGTATTTATTGTTTCTTTCACGTTCTTTTATGGTTTTGATCGAAATAACAACCGTCCTAGTTAAGTGATCTTGCGAGTTTTGACGTTCAATCACGGTTACTTTCATAGTCGATAATTCCATGGAGATGAACGTTGAGCAAAAGATTAAAGGCGAAGTTAGTACACGGAACTGCAATACAGGGAATACATCATTTAAAGACTTACCTCAAAAAGTTCAGATTAAAATCCTGTCAAAGCTGCCAGCCAAGTCATTGTCAAGATGCAAGTGTGTATCGAAACACTGGAACGATTCGTTAACCATTATAGCATTCTGGTTTAGACACTCTCATTCAGATGATTGGTGTCTATTGTGTTCAAGTCAAATAACGATCGGTTTTCATAATTGGGTCAGTTTTGACAAGCCTGTTATTTAGTTCTCTGTCTTGTTTTAGGAAAGAATTTTTTTCATGGTCGGGTCTATTTTTAACAGGTCTATTATTTAGTTTCCGAATTGTGTTATTAAGGAAAATTTTTAACCATCAGTAGCATTTGTCTTGATGGAGTGATTTACTGGGTCCATTTTAATATAAATGTCTTAGTCTAGTGGTTAAGACGGAGGTATTGTGGATAATATGTCTCAGGTTCGAATTCCCCCTCCCCTTTATTGTAATGCGACTATGTGCACGCTTCGTGAGACAAAAAAAAAATTAGGGTGCTAACCGTTGTTGCTTTTGATCTGAATCGCGAAACGTTCAGAGATTACAAGTTTGTCACGATACCCATCAAAGATGGGATGTTCGAATACTATATGACATCCGTGAAAGGGTGCCTAACAATGTTAATTGGGAAGCTGGAAAGTGATGAGATACAACAGTAGACATTGTTTAACCATAAAAATCCGAATGCAGCTTGGAATTACCGGAGTTTACCTCACATAATTTTCTCACAATGTTTCCATACGACTATAGTAATTGGTCACAATGGCGTCTTAAAGCAAATTGAGGCCCGGTGCATCGTAAGAAAATGAGGCCCTAAATATGAATGCACAAGTGTATTGCAATTCGATGTTTGTATTAAATTTCAACAATAAAGCTTATAAATTCGGTGTCTAAAATCGGAAGCCCAGTTCCCTCGCCCGTGATTGCACGGGGCCTTAGACGCCCATGTGGACAAGTGTCACAGGAGGTAACTTCCTGCTACGAAAGGTGTCGATTGCTCAATATTTATTTCTTTTGAATCGAGATTTAGTGAAACCCCAAGAGCATTATGATTCCGAGTGTTCGTATGTATTGTACTCTCTCCTATTCCGAATAACTGTCCCATTTGTCATTTTTGTCTATTCACATAACTGTCCCATTTGCCATATTTGGATATGTTTTTTGACTTTCCTACCCTTGAGTCTTTTATTTATTTACCACCCCAACCACCCCTAAACCATCATATTCAATATTTTTCATTATTTAACTCTTATATTCTTACCCCTATACAATACTTTTCATTATTTTAACTTCATTCCTTAATTTTTGTGCCATTGTCCAAATGGGGCAGTTATTCGGAATAGGAGGGAGTATTATCTTGATAAATTCGCCATAGAAATGGAGTAAGGGGTATTGGGAAATATAGCAAATCAACCTCATAAGTTTGATATTATGTGCAATTAAACCCTTTAGCTTATAAATATAGCAAAATAGGCCCCATAAGTTTTACTAATTAATAAAAGTCAAAATTATTGATCAAATATTAATCCTAAAATTCCTAATTATTAGAAACATGTTCAATTTTTTTTTTTTTTTTGTATTTTGGTGAAAAAATATTCATAATATGAGAATTTTTATTTTTTAGTAAGTTACAATGAAAAGTTACCTGCCCAAATTTTTTTACAAATATTATCCTACAACCAGTTGTATAATAGCATTGTACAACCGCCTCAAAGTTGTTGAGTTATTACATAAATTTGTTGAGCTATTTTACAAGTTAATGAGCTATTTTACGAAGTTATTGAGTTTAATAATTATTCTGTTAAGCTCAATAACTTTGTACCATAACTCGATAATTTTGTTAATAAAGTTCGACAACTTTGTAACAAAACTCAACTACATTAAATATTTGTATATACAACCAGTTGTATAATATATTAACTGAACTTTTTTTTTATTTTAAATTAATTTCACATTTTTTGTTGAATATGTAAATATTGTATTTAATTTTTAGTAGATATATTTAAAATTATTTTTATAATAGAAAATAATGGGTTTTAGTTTTAAAAAAAATGGTATAAAAATTAATTTGGGCTTAATTGCTCGTTTTTTAAAACACTTATACCCGGGTCATGGTAACATAGACGCACTAGGCGGTAGGTGTCATATATACTCTTCAAACTTATGCAACCAGTTTAGACATGTAGAATTCATACACTTCTAAAGCAACATATAGACACGGAAAATTTATTAATGTGCCGAATAAATAAAACAAATGATTTTTTTCATGATTGGATAAGTTTTAACAGGTCTATAATATTTAGTTCTCTGTCTTATTTAAGGAAAGGATTTTTTTTCATGGTCGGGTCTTTTTTGACAGGTCTATTATTTAGTATCTGAATTGTGTTTGGTGTTATTAAGGATTTAAGAATTCAAATAGGAATAGGAACAGTTAATATATCATACAACCAGTTGTACCCAGTTGTATGCTCTAGAACCCGAGCTATATAATAAAGTTTTCGAGTTTTGTTTTAAAGAAGTCGAGCTATACCATAAAAATTTTGAACTCACTCACTTAAATATTAAAAAAAAAAAAATTAAAAAGCTCAAAAAAATTTACACAGAAACTCGATAAGATATAACTTGGTTGTATGATGCTATTGTACCACTGAAAGTATAATGTTATTTGTGGAATAGGAAGGGAATTTGGATACAATTGAAGTAATATTTGGTTTCTTAAACCTATTTGTTTGTGTTTCTTTCCGTTCTTTTATGGTTACTTTCACAATCGATAATTCCACGGAGATGAATGTTGAGCAAAAGAATAAAGGCGACGTTAGTACACGGAACTGCAATACAAGGAAATTATTAAATATGACTACATAGACAAAGTGTAGTACGGTCAAAGCCGCGATATTGACTATTGGATCGAAATATTGGAAACAAATAGACTGCAAATGTTTACTTAGTTCACTCATTAAGTACTTGCCTATGCCGAGTACCATCAATAGCATTTGTCTTGATGGAGTGATTAATTGGATCCATATAAATATATGTGATCTCAGCGAGTTAACCGTTTTTGCTTTTGATCTGAGTTGCGAGACGTTCAGATATTACAAGCTTGTCATGACACCCATCAAAGATGGGACGACATTCTATTACTATTTGACATCCGTGAAAGGGTGTCTAACTCTGTTAATTTTTAAGAAGAATAGTGATGAGGTACAACCGTGGACATTGTTTAAACATAAAAATCCAAATGCGGTTTAGAGTCGGAGGAGTTATATTTCAGATGATTTCCCCATAATGTTCCCTTACGAATATAGTAATTGGACAAGTGTTACCGGAGGTAACTGCTTCCTGCTACGAAAGCTGTCGATTGCTCAGTATAGAGTGAAACCGCAAGAGCATGGTGATTCTGAGTGTTCGTTTGTATTGTATGATCTTGAGAAATTCGTTATAGAAACGGAGTAACACGTTACTATAATTATACAACCAGTGATGGAGCCAGGATTTTAAGGTAGCGGGGGCAAAAAATTTCAGCGGAGCGAAAGGGTAATATTATAAGGGGGCCTCGAAAAAATTCGAAAATTTCAACTAAAAATTTCGAAATTTCGAAAGCAAATTTGACTAGCATAATGATTTAACGGGTTTGACTAGCAGATTTATTTAGTAGAATTGTTTTAGAGGTGTTTGGTAATTAACAGTTTTAGATTAGCAGATTGTTTAGATTCTTTGTAAAATGACAAATAAGGATATAAATAAAATATTTATTAAATATATAAAAGAAAGGTTAGTATTTTTTTAAGAGGGTAAATAAGAAAAAAAAAATTCTTTCTAATCCGCTAACCCAATATGCTGGTAGGAGCAGGCGAGCAGCATATTGGACCCCGATATGCTATTTCAATATGTCATTAACCAAACGCTCTAAATAGCATATTCATAAGTCAAATATGTTAAACTTCTCCAATATGATGAAATTTGGCCAATATGCCATTTACCAAACAAAGCATGTAAATGACAGATTTTATCAGAAGGTTTGGCTAGCATATTATAATTAGCGGAATTAGTTTGGGTGTTTGGTAATTGGCGAATTACGATCAGTAGATTGTTAGTTTTCTTTGTAAAATAGAGTAAACTTTCCTATTTTAGAATATATTAATCAATATGTTGGGGTAAGCAGCCCTGTTTGGTACTCAACAGATTAATAATAGCAGAAGCAGATTGGTCAAGCAGATTATAAATGACATATTGGATTGACAGGTTTGACTAGTATGTTTCAATTAGCAGATTTAATAATAGTGTTTGGTAAATAGATTGTTGTATCTATATGTA
Source organism: Silene latifolia (assembly GCF_048544455.1). Classification (NCBI taxonomy): domain Eukaryota; kingdom Viridiplantae; phylum Streptophyta; class Magnoliopsida; order Caryophyllales; family Caryophyllaceae; genus Silene; species Silene latifolia. The sequence continues at coordinate 7,013,310 of NC_133533.1, read as the reverse complement.
AATAGTTGACATATTCAATTTTCCCAATCTACTAATCTGAATATTTTGGGTGGAGCAGCATATTGAAAAACAGTAGATTGAAGCTCATTCTACTATTTCAATATGCCATTTACCAAACACGTAAATTAGTAGATTGGTGAGTCAAACATGCTAAAAGGCTTGAATATGCTGAAAATTCATCAATCTACTGTTTACCAAACACGGCCTCATTGTAAAACAGCATATTGACCCCAAATATATTGTTTCAATATGTTTGCCAAACACTAAAATTCGCTTATTGATTGGTCAATCATGCTAAAGTCATTGAATATATAAAAATCGGTCAACATGCCGTTTACCAAACACCCTCATTGTAAATTTTGAGCAATATAAGTTGTCTTGACCCAATGGGTCGATCCGAACAGGTCAATTCGGGTTTCGGTGTTGATCGAGCTTAGGGTGAAATATACAGTTTACTTTGGGTTATTGTTTCGAGTCAAGTAACTATTGATCCGAACAGGCCAATATATGCAACGACCTAATTTGTCTCTTCAATCAATCTTCAATTCGTGCACTTCTTTTAAGCATAAGAACCCGAGATTTTATCCAACTTCCTGCAATAACTATCAAGTCTGTGAATCCTTTCGGAATTTGGTATGCATTAGGGTTTGATCCTGTACGTAAGGTTTTTACAGTTTTGAGTATTATATATGGAAACACAAGCAAAGATTTTACTACCAAGGCCGCGATATTGACTATTGGATCTGATTCTGAATATTGGAAACGTATCGACTGCAAATCTTTACCTTGGTCGCTGACTATGTGCTTGCGTTTGCGGTGTATTACCAACAGCCTTTGTCTTGATGGGGTGATATATTGGGTCATTCAAAATATAAATTACGCGTATAATAATCTTCGCGTGATAAACGTTGTTGCTTTTGATTTGAATCGCGAGACGTTCAGAGATTACAAGCTTGTCACGACACCCATCAAAGATAAGACCGTCATATACCCTTTGACTTCCTTGAAAGGGTGCCCAACTTTGTTTATTTCGAAAAAGGGAAATGATGAGATACATCAGTTGACATTGTTTAACCATAAAAATCCGAATGCGACTTGGAATTGCCGGAATTTTACTTCACATGATTTTCCCGCGATGTTCCCTTGCGACGATCATTGGACAAGTGCTACAGGAGGTAGCATCCTGGTGTCGAAAATTCAAGATTTTGAGGAACCTCGAGAGCGGGATGATTCAGAGCGTTCGTATTTATTGTATGATCTTGAGAAATTCGCCATAGAAACAGAGTAAACACATTATTATAAGCAAGACGAAAAAGCTTTCATAAGAAAAATATTGTTATTTTTATTACTTATATATGTGAAATGTGATTTGAATTAATCACACACATTATCTGAACGGAACGTCCATGTGTTTTTTTAATTACAATTTAGTTGTAATTGCAGTTTAAGGATTTTATGATGCTTTCATGATTAATAAAATGTTCATATATTCGAGTAAAATGGATAAAATAAAGTGAGACACGAGAAAAGGTAGAAAAAGAAATTGACGATATTGTGGTATTTTAATTTCAAGGCATTACTTCAAAAATGTATGCGACAGTACGACCTTCCAACGCGACTCAACTCACCGACAGTTCACGATACAAAACAGGGTTTTTTGTTCACAGATTAGTACATGACCAACAATCACCATTGTATTGGACCAACACTTAGAGTCGAGTCAGGGTAATCTACTAGACGCACTAGGCGGAAGATGCCATATAAAAAGTCTTCACTCTTCAGTCGTCTTCTGCAACCAGTTTCAGCAGAATGTTGACACTTTAGACATGTAGAATTGATACACTTCTAAAGCACACATAAACAAAATACATGGTATTGTACCTTATTGTCACATTTCATCTACAATTCTGACACAATTTTCACCTTTTGTTTATAGTCCATGAAACAAAAACAAAAGAGCAAAAGCAAAGAGCATGCAAAAAGTTTAACAGCTAGTCTTACTATAGACGGATATATCCGTCTATAGCTAAAGACGGATCAAATAGCTTGAAAGTGATGACATTTTTAGCCCCATCACCCCACTTGTTGCTTGTCCTATTAGGAATGTGGTATTGTATTTGGCCCGTCTTTAGTTATAGACGGATATATGCCGTCTATAATGAGATTTTGTGAAAGTTTAAAGAAGATTCATAACATGACACAAATTCTTGTTTAAGACGGAACTATCTATTTTAAACTTAAAACAGGTCAAATATGATGGATAGGATAAAAGCCGAATTCCTAGGGACTAACAAAACAACTGTCTTATTTATACAAGTGGGTTGTTAGTGTTACTTGACCCGTTTTAGTATTAAGATAGGTATGTTCATCTTAATTCTTAAGAGAGATCAACTGATAACAATTTTTTTTTTTTTGGTGCGATTTTAAATGTTGATGGTGATTGAACCCACGACCACTTGGTTGAAATGCACTTACTTTTACCACTGTGACATATGCATCTTGTTTTTGCATATGAAAACCACCAAAAGAAACCTTAAAAGATATTCAAATTCGTTCCGTCTTAAACTTAAAATGGGTCAAATAAGATGGATAGGAGCCATAGGACAAAAGCAGAGTTCCAAGGGACAAACAAAAGAATTGTCTTATTTATACAAGTGGGTTGTTATTGTTACTTGCCCGTTTTAGTATTAAGACGGATCTACCCGTTTTAACTCTTAAGAGAGATCAAGTAATAACATGAAGATCAAGCTTTTGCATAGGAAAACCCAACAAAAGAAACCTTAAAAAAGATTCAAATCCCAAGGGATCAATCTTTTCTTTAGCCTTAACTTTGTAAATTTCCAACAAATGAAATCATTAGACTCCTCTTTCAAGTTTGCTTATATTCCTTACCTCTTCTCCTTTGTCTCTCTTTTCAGCTAGGAAAGGCATAGATTCTTCTTATATTCCTTAGGCCTATACCTTATATTAAAATGAGGCCTAAGCATGGATGATTGGATTCTACTATATTTCTCAAGGTTTGGCTGCTGCTACTACTCGAAACAATGAATGAAAAACAGCGACATTGCATTTCATTTCTTCTTTTGCTAGGAATCATTTCAGGTGAATCCAATGTTCTTACATTAAATTAAGTATATGATTTTAAGTTCGCTTTCGTTTCTGTTTATATGAAATGGTTAGTTTGATCATATTTAGCAAATTTCGCTTTAGAAAACAGAACATTGGCATATCTTTGATTATATCTTCCCAGGGTACTAGTAGTAAAATATAACGAAGAGATTTTAGCCTAGATTTTTAATACGGAGGTTATGTGGATAATAGGTCGTAGGGTTGAATCCCCATTCTCGAACTTGTGGTCTTGATGCCATAATCGGTCTTTGAGGCAGTGTCATAGACAACTAATGATACTGCCTAAAAACTCGGTTATAATGACCTTCAAAACCTATACGCGAACTGAGAAAATAAATGACAAAAAAAATAGATTATGCAAGAACAGGAAGTTAAAGAGAACTTACAGTTACATGGAAATATTTCAGGGTCAAGTGCTGAAGTGATCAGACCAACACAGAGATACTACAACCCACAAGGCCAGATGTTCTATGTATCCTCTGAAGACAGCCCAATGCATGACACTTATCCAACAATAATTGGCAGTCCCACGGACGGTGACCCGACTCTTAACCCGAGTCCAATGACTCCAACCCCGACCACAACACCCATGACAGGCTCGCCAACTACACCAATGACGGGCCCTCCAACGATGCCAACCATAGTGCCACCCCCGACACCAACCATTACTCCTATGCCACCGTCTGGAGGTGGATTTGGAGGAGGGGCGGGAGGGGGAGGTACAGGAGGTGGTGGTGGAGGTGTTGGTGGAGGCAGCGGTAATGATGGTGGTGGTGGAGGTGTTGGTGCTGGCGGAGGTAATGGTGGTGGAGGTGGTGGTGCTGGCGGAGGTAATGGTGATGGTGGTGGTGGTGGAGGTGTTGGTGCTGGCGGAGGTACTGGTGGTGGTGGTGGAGGTGTTGGTGGTGGCGGAGGTAATGGTGGCGGTGGTGGCAGTGGCGGTGGAGGGGGGTCTTGGTGTGTTGCAAACCCAAGTGCTTCAGAAAAGGCATTACAAGTAGGTCTAGACTATGCTTGTGGATATGGAGGAGCTGACTGCTCTCAAATTCAGCCAGGAGCAAGCTGTTTTAACCCGGATAATATCCGCAACCATGCGTCATTCGCTTACAATTCCTATTATCAGAAGAATCCAGCTCCAACTAGCTGTGATTTCGGTGGAACTGCTCAACTTGTCAGCACTGATCCAAGTAAGTCATGCTTCTTCTGTCAATAGTCTGGTAACATTCTGTTTTCAACACTTTTTTTCAACAGAAAGGTTAGAAATTATACTGAGAATGATGCATGTTAATCAGTATAATGACTGAAATTCAGAAAAACACTCGAAACTATTTTGTGGAATAGTAGTACATTGACTGACGGAAACATAACATTGGACACACCTGTTTCTTTCAATTGCAGGCTCTGGAAGTTGTCACTTTCCATCAAAAGGATCAGCAAGTCCAACACCTCCATCTCCAACGCCGCCGACCATGCAAACACCACCAACCATGTCGAGTCCACCAAGTCCGCCAAGTACATTGATGCCAGCAACCCCTTTCGGAGGAGCATCAGGTTTTGGTCCTGAACCAACAGCAAGCCCTAACTTGGCAACCACTTATTCTCAGCAATTGTTGCTCTTCATCAGTTCAGCAAGCATGTTAATGTACATTCTGCTAGCTAATCCTGTATAAACAGACGAGAAATAGGAGACAGGCTTTTTTTCTGCAGACAGAAAAAAGTACTTGTGTTCGATGAACACCATCATTCCACTTTTTCAACGACAAGGAAGAAGTCAAATTCATGGAAGTAGAGGGAGCACGGGAACATACCCAACTTCAACTGATGAAATTTGGAGGAGTTACAGATTACGCAGAGATAATTGCGGCTTACAAGAACTTGTATCATTAGAAGATTCATTTGTCAGTCTCTCATAATTCATAGCTCCGGGTAGGCTGGGATACTGCCATTAGAGGCATATAGCAGTACATCAGATAGAGACAGAGATCCTATATACCTGTATAAATTGTTACTCTTAATTCTGTTTCACCTATGAATAAACAAACAGTAGAAAGTACTTTCACTGTTTTTTCCCTTTTACCAGATGGAAAACAACTCAGAATTCGTTGCGCAATCTGAGGAGTCTTTACCCTTTATTTCAGAAAAATAGGGTTGAGAACTGAATCAGATGATTGCTACACCAAATAAAAAGAAATGCATCAAATTTAGCGAGTCATTTTGCTTTATCATATCCTAATTCAACCAAAAAAAAATAGGAAATCTTTGACTGCATTGGTAAAGAAAACTGCCGGAGCAAACTCGTACAAAGTAGCAATTCCTTACAATCAAAATGTTACAACAGTTTTGGAACAAAAAAAAAATGTTACAACAGTTTGATTTTTTTCGAGTTGTGAATGTTACAAAGTTGAACAATTAGAAATGCAGTTTATAAAGAATGTGTAAAAATTACATCGAGATGGCATATCTCATGACCGTAAGTAGTGTCAGTAAACATGTGTAGAAACATTCGTGTCCAGTACATTATATACATTATGGTTACCAGAGTCGAGCAGTATAGCATCCTCGCCTCCAGTATCACTCTCTGATAGTTGAATATGCGTTTTAGCACTCATTTTATTCCACTCATTTTCAACACGGAAGAAAACCCATTGAAATCTGCGAAAAATTTCCAGCGCAGTGATTGCAAATACAGTTATATAGTTATGTCGAAGATGAGCAGAAAGCTTGTATGTCCATGTGCATCGTAAAATCAAGTTGCTTCCAATCACCCAGCAATAGACCTGGAAATCCACAGCATGTTAGATTGATTTATTTTCGCAAAATTGAAATCTAAATCCCTAAGAGTATCTAAACTTCAGAAACCTGCAATAACTTAAAAGAGCAAGAAAAACAGCAATAGAGAATAAATATGGTACCCATTTTCTTCCGTGAAGAAGATGTGAGCAAATATGAGGCTTCCCAAATTTGAATATCCGAGTGAAACAACTGCATTATTCAGCATATGAAGAGTAAATATGAGCGTGTAATCATAAGAATCAGTGTCATAAAACTATACTCCTATAACATCCATGTCCTGCCTAATTAATTTATGATGACTAGATGCCTAGATATCTACAGGACGAAGGAGACCGGCATCCGTGCTAGGCAAAGGGTGGTAGAATAAGTAGCGTCACGATCCCCAAATCAAAATTATACTCCTATGTCATCCATATTACCTCAAGTCCCAATCTCGTGCGACGTCCCAATAAAAGGAGTACGTTGAGTTCAAAACACATGAGAGCAGCCAGAGTGGTCGGTATATGTTTGTCCACATGTCAGGGAATACGTGATATTTGAGTGCTGAAAGGAAGATAACAGGCACAGCTGTCGAGTACTTTAGAGCTGCAAAAGACACGAGGGAAACAAAATTATCATGCTAAGGGTTTGTAGTTAAAACATAACAAGCACAACATGAAAAGGCCACAGTACAGCACATTGAAAAAATTAGAGAGACCCGTAAAAAGATACCATAGCCAAGTCATCTAACCATTCAGGAGGCTTGACTTCTCTCTAGTGTCCTTGTAAAGCCGGAGGCATTGAAAAAGTCGAAAAAAATATGGTAGAACAAGAACCAGAGGAATCGCTAGAGAGTGGCTTCCACACACGGAATCAGCTTCAAACCAAGCAATAGTAGCGACCTGTGCAGACAAGGATAAACCCGCAGTTCAAATTCGGTGAAATCTTGTTACACAGCTAAGCTAAATGATTTTAACTGGTAAAAGACCACCATAAGTTAGAACGGAAAAGGGTTTCTTTCTTCTTTTAGGGTTTGTTTCAAGTTTCTAGAGGAAGGTGGGAGACCCTTTCTCTAGTTTGCTCTATATATTCCAAGTTTCCACAATTGTTAACTGGATAATGTTCGTGTCAATTATTCGAAGTACATAACAGCAGTCCATAATATATTTTTTTTTTAAAATGGTGTTCTAATCATATTTTACGTATTTCAACAAATGATCCTGAAAGCACATCTACTACATCCCATAAATTTGTAAGTCAAAATCCTTGACCTGGTAATCTCCTACAAGAAGCACCAAAAAAGAACTATTCTACCCCCACAAAGCAGAATGACCATATAACTGATTTCAGGATCATTCTGCAAGTATCTAAAGTGAGGAAAGTCATGTTCCAAAGTTAGACACTTGTACTGCAAGAAATTAACAGATCAAAATCTCAGTTGTGTAATTCATCATCAGACAAATATTTGCAAGATGACCGACTGACCGAGAAACACCATAAAGAGACAGAAATGTGGGAATAAAGTCGTGATACAAAAAGTTTTGCATATATCATTGTGCATTTGTCAAATTGCCAACGTCGTGATATCAATTTTTTTTATCGCTTCTCAAATTTCATTCTTCATTTCTTATGGCACGGATGTCATAATGAGACATGGAAGAGTGAGAGAGACAAAAATCAACCTGTCGATGGACCATGCGGCAGACTGAGCGCTCCAAATCAGACAATACCTGCAGAAATAAGTCAAAATGCACTTAATAAGTATGTCTAAGCAGAATAGCAGATGACCATAAAAAGTAAAATCAATAAGGCCCACCGTCCTTGTTTAACATGAGAAATCTAAAAGCGAAAATTTACAAATTCTATATTAGAATCAGCTCAGATATTACAAATTACTACTCGTATCCACAGCAAAAGAACTATAGTATTGACCATTCAAGTAGATATGCCCAACTTCCCAAGAGTCCATGACCCTAAACTCTAGCATCTTTAATATAACTAGATAAGGAAACCAAAAGGGTCAAAAGAGAAAGCCACAGAAAGAAACATCTGGAGAGTGTGAACGTTCTTTTCAGAAATCCAGGGGCAGAATTCATCTACAAAATATACAGCGTAATGGAATGTCAATGTTCAAATAGCCTATAAGAGCATAAGATAAAAATACCTTGGACATGGATGTCAAAATATCTGCCAAAAAGAAGTCAGAAAAAGTTATAGCCTGCATAAACAAGAAGCTACATCATTCACAAAAACAAAGATAAATCATACCATTTGTAAGCATAAATAAATAAATAAATAAGTTTAGCTCTTGTTAAAAGCAGCCAAAAGAGAACTAGATTACCAGCTATCAGTGGAACTCGGCCTCTAGTAAACTTTCCTAGAACCTAACAGCTAATCCACAGGGAATCCTCTCTTACACTAAACAGTATAATGTAGGTTCTGGGTTGGTGAGACAACAATCACCGGGTGAGTCTTCCACCAAACGTGGTAAGAGAAGGGTGAGATATATTGATTGCAAAGCCATATAACTCTAGAAGAGAAGAAAGTTATTTTGAAATATTAAAACAAGAAATGTGAAGCATAAGCACAAAATCTACACAAATATGCTAATTGGTTCAAGGTGTTAAAACAACAAACATTACACCATTGCCTCAAGGCCTCAAAGTGGGGGGGGGGGGGGGGGGGGGGGGGGGGGGGGGGGGGGGGGTAAGGGGGATCAAATGTACGCCGGTCGTGTCGTTGACATATATAGGTTGTTTCAAGATGACCCATAATGAAAATTGCTTCGATAATTGCATGGAATGACGACTATTTTACAATAAAAAGAAGCGTAGCCAGGTTGGTTAGTCTAGTAATTTTGCTTTATTTAGTCATAATCCAGAAACAAAGAAAATTGAATTTCCGATTCTATTTGAAATCGAAACAGATTCCTGGTGTTCAACCGAGGAGGGGGGAACTAACTATTCCCGCACAAATATTTACCCAATGATTTTAAAGAAATCTGTAAGAAACTAGAAGCAGGAATTTGATGACTGGCTAATAATCGAAAACGGAAGCGCGCGTTTTCTTGTTCCTTTTAAATTTACACAAAAGCAATAAATGTTATGATACAAAATTACAAACAGATTTTCAGCCACCAGAAAACAAGTATAATTGGCAAAACTCCTCAGTTTTAGCTTAAAATTTATGAGGGGGGTGATAAAACAGTGTTAGTGTGTTGCTAGAGTTTAACAGCCATTCTACAATCTACATACCCCCAAAAAACAGGACCACCTTAACCATTAAAACTAATAGTCCGTATTTAGACTTCCCATTTCGCACCCTAAGAAACCCTTCTCACTTGATTTGTGAACATAATCTTCTCATATATGTGTTGAGAGAGAGCAAGAGACCAACTAGACCATACTCCTTACATATAACCATTACTTTATGAATCAAGCAAAAGCTTACTTGCCTGTAGAGGAAGAACTATCCTCCAAAGAGTTCTCAACAAATAGTACCGCGATGATAGGTAGAAAATATCAAATGGGAATATCAAGAGCGTGATCACAGCTACATAAAGAAAAACCTGCAAAGCCATGCACACTCAACTATCAGTATTGTGTTGCCAATAAACTGTTTCAAAATTAAAATGCAGCCAATATACGAAAGATGTGATCAATTATCACTAAACAAGCAACGTGCCCAGTATGGAAACTGTGAAGGATTACTCAGAGAAAGGATAATAGGGAATACTTTTTAGGCTGAAACAAAGGACAAATACACATTAACAGAAATGTCAAACACCAGATCTCAACAAGGTAACTAAATTTTGTTCTGCTGTTCTTATACCTTCAAGGAGAACTCAATTATGGAGATATAGAAACCGATAGCTGTTGCTTGGGGCCTGGTGTTCCAGGACCTTAGTAATCATGTTTATTTATCTTTGTTCAGCTTTAGCTGCCTCGGTTTTAACGACATGCAGACAAACTATACTATTCCCTTCCCTCCCTCCCTCCTTCCTTCCCTCCAAAATAGAAACTGAGTGAATAATTGCATCAAATACTGCTACTTTGCAATCATAAGGGTAAGGGTAAGATTATTGGTAGTCTTGAGATAAGATTTTGGCAAGTCTTGAGACAAGACTCACTCAAGACTACCAATAATCTACCTTAATCTTGACAAAGTCTTAACAAAGTCTTAAGTTGAGTCTTAGAAATCCAAGACTCAACTTAAGACTTTGGATGAGTCTTGACCCCACCTTAAAGAAAAATTATCTAAGGGTAAGATTATTGGTAGTCTTGAGACAAGACTTTGGTAAATTTTAAGACAAGACTCACCCAAGACTACCAATAATCTACAAAAGTCTTAACAAAGTCTTAAGTTGAGTCTTGGAAATCCAAGACTCAACTTAAGACTTTGGGTGAGTCTTGACCCCACCTTGAAAGAAAATTATCCAATGAGTGGCTCCCATGTGTCATTTTCTATTTTGTAAAAAAAGAAGTAAAGTGAAAAAGTAGAGTGTGAGGTGAGTCTGACGGATAATGTATAAAGTCTGAAGTGAGTCTGAGGCGAGTCTGAACAATAAAGAAATAATAAAAGTTAGTGGAAAGCTGATGTGGCAGAGTCTTAAGACTTGGGAGGGTCTTACTGATAATCTCACCCTAATGGGTGGGCAACATGTGTCCTTTCTTTTTGTTAAAAAAAATAAAGTAGAGTGGAAAAGTAGAGTCTGAGGTGAGTCTGACGGATAATGTATAAAGTCTGAGGTGAGTCTGAGATGGGTCTGAACAATAAAGAAATAATAAAAAGTTAGTGAGAAGCTAATGAGGCAGAGTCTTAAGACTTGGGATAGTCTGACTGATAATCTCACCCTAAGAAGTGCAACTAATTTAGTGAGTTGTTTTACTATATTCCATATTAACCCAAAAACTAAAGAATAATGAGTCTTTGATTCATCGGAAATGGAAAACAAAGGTTTACAAATAAAGGGATGCAAATTGATAATGGAGATAATTAGCACAAATATAAAGTAAAGGAGGATCTATTACACTGGTTGAGATGCAGCCAGTCCTACTTCTCCGTCCGAATACAGATAGAGATAGGCTGTCATGCTGGTCGGAACTACAATGGTCATCCAGGTGGCACACTGCATCAATGACACTACGGTGAACAACTCAAAAAACCAAAATAATAAATAATAAGGAAACATGGTATGCAGAAACCCACAGAATATCAGAACTAACAAGAAGCACTAAATAACTGGAGGAAACCAGCATTTATCGAGAAAGTCCTTAAAATTAAAACCACATTCATTACCTTCCATATCTCTCCATGAGTTAAATGATTTTGATCAAGATCAAAAATTTTAGTGTAAGGGACATTAGCCTGCGAAAATACCCATAAATTTATTCCCCAAAGCCATACCATCAAAGTCTGCAGGAAACATTACAAAAACTATCAGCTGGCACATAACATATTTCATGTAAAATTGAATGTAAGAATAAACATTGTGACAAATAAACACAACTTGGTCCCACTAACCATAAGGAGCAGCGGATTGTAGTACAAAAATGCCTCGTACAAAAAAAGATCTCTCAGATCTGAACTCATTCGCATAACAGAATCCCATCCAATCTGTCAGCCAAATAAATTTTAACCATAAGTCAATCTCTCATACAATCACTGGGGTTTTCTTCAATCAAATGCGGGGTCTATCCACTAAAAAGCCACGAAAATAAACTAAACTTAAAGATAGAAGAGATCACAAGAGGAAAGATGAGGAAGAGGAATTGACCTTGCAACAGCACAAGCCCCAAATAATGAACAGCACCACCTATACATAAACCAGTCAGTAGCAAATAATGAATAGACATAAATGTAAGCAATTGAGTGATATCCTCAAAACACATCAACATAACTGACGGCAGCAGATACGAACAATATGATGTGAAAACAACATAAACATCATGCAATCATGCATTTATCCTTCACAGTAAACGAAAGAGACGAAACAACAAATAAGCAACTTAAACATGTTAAATGAAGTAATCACCTTAAATCTCATCAAGAATGTTGGTGATGGCATCATTATTGTGCTGCCTAGTGGAGTCCTAACACCCCTCATTTCATTGCTCTCGGGTGAATAAAGAAGAGCCTCTTCTCTACTGTTTGCACCTAATCATGCACATAATACAAGTAGCATTAGCCATGGGTGTACCAGACATAATCTATTGTAGATGGGTAAGATTTTATGTTTCTGATTTCTCCTATAAAATTTCTGTCGTATCAATGTGATTATCCTAATTATTTGTAACAAAACTTACTCTACAATGAATTAATACTATTTCCATTGGGGGAGGGGGGGATATTTGGTGTACATAGTTAGTTATACTAAACATTGAAATGGAGAAAGGGGGAGTGGTAACACCATATGGTGAGACAATCACTATTCTATCTGCAATTGTTACGAAAAAAATCATCTTTATCGATTTAACTTTACATACTATATCTCATTCGCCCAATTCTTCCAAGTTACCAAATGCTAGTAATGAACTTTCCAAAACTATAGTTCCCTCAAGCTCCACTTTGTAAATAAGGCATCAGAAAATAATAACACTCCCTCCTTTCCGTCCACTCGCACACCCTCTCTACTAGTAAAAACTTGTGCCAAACTAAAGTCTAAATAATCTTTTAGACCAGACTGAGTACTATATTACACGTGAAGACGCGTCCCAACTCTTTCATCCATATCCATTTTCTAAAACTACCCTTCATACAATACACCACAATCACACAGTCCTACCACTACATCGTGAAAGATACATACGCCGATAGTCTATACAGGGCGTAAACTAAAATTTACTACCTTTTAAATGAAGTTTTTCGAATATCACTACTCTCCTTACCTTTCAAAATTTTTTTTTCAAAATTATTACTCTACCTTTTCTGGCATTTTTTTCTGGCATTTTGATCAAAATATACGAGAAAACGGAACTATTACTATCCCCAAACATAGACACGAGTAGCTTATGCAGAGTAGTATTCGCTAATACACCCGAAAACGGAAATAGATCACTTCTCCACAATATAATTGCACTACATCAACCCTAATTTCACCAAGAAATGCAAAAAAAAAATGCAGCAAAAACAATCAAATTAAACCTACATTATCAACATTGATTCATAGAAATGATTGAATTTAAGTACAATTTATGTAGTGAAAATTGAGAAAAATTATACCTGGATTCATTCAAAGATGATCGATGACGAATTAAATCAAAGTGAAAGCTCATCGGCGACGAAAGTAAGCTGTGATCGTCGGTGAAATTAGCAAAATTGAAAAATTGAATTGGGGATTAATAAATTAGGGTTAGAGATGACTAATTATTGGAGGGAAAAGTCGAGGTCCGAAAAGGTAACGTACGCACGAAGCACGAATACAAATTCTCTATGACACGGTCTAACCGACCAAGCTTGTAATAACAGTTTATTATAATAACTCATTTTTCATCGAAACGCGTCAGTATATTTTTATTAATTAATCCGTTTTGTATTATGTTTATATATGACGGTCTTATATGAGATTAAGGGGGTGTTTGGTCAAGCTTTCTAAATGCTTTTTTAATTGTAAAAGTAGAAGCAGGGTCAAACACTATAATTTAGGGATATAAAAAACTACTTTTGAAAAGTCAGAAGTTAATAAAAAGCTACTAGAAATAGAAGCACAAATTGATGCTTCTGCTTCTACTTCTCCGAAAAACTCGTAGGATTATTGAAACTAAAAAAAAAAAACTAAAAAATAGTAGTAGGTCAAACACATCAATTTGTTAAGACACTACTTTTACAAAAGTTTGGCCAAACAACCACAACTTTTTTAAAAAGTAGTTTACGAAAAAACTCATTCTACAAAGTAAAAGCTATTTCAAATAAACTAAGCCAAACAACACCTTAGTGAGGCTAGAGATGAAAAACATTGAAAACCAATGCACAAATTTTGAAAAGAAAATTTAACGAAGAGTGAATGTTCCGATTATAAAACCGAATTTACCCAATCCGTAAACTGCATGCCCGATCAGTTTGTTGCACTTTTTGAATATGACCTAACTACGGAATATTCTTTCGTCCCAATTATTTGTTTAGCTTTAAGTGAAATACACTCCCGCCCCACGAAACAGCAAAATTTTGATTGAATCTTGTACTCATTTGTCATCTTTTAAGGCGATCAGAACGGAGGGAGTAATGTGACCTGGGCTGGGCTGGCCTGGCCTAAGCACTCGACCAAACGGAGAAATGCTTAACATGATTCTCCAAGACAACAGGCTGAATAAACCAGTGCCCGTTTAACCATTTAACTATAAAACCTTGAAGCCTGAAAGACGGGTAGAGCGCTTTTAGACTAAGAGCCAAGCGACTGCTAAAAAGCAACACCGATGTTACAGGGTAATGTGCTACACAAATATCCGGAAAAAAAAAAGCATTAAATTACATCAATACAGACGACAAAGTCACCGCAGAGTACCATTGTTAGTGTTAGATCCATCAGAAAAGAAAATGAACGAGAAGCGGAAATGTTTCAAACATGAATATATGATATATTAGTAGTTTTAACAGTTCCATGACAATGGTTCTTGTCCACTGTACAAGACTTGTATCAAGAGTACCCAACACCTTAACCTCCAAATTATACACTTGAACCATATGTCGTTCGAGCCATGACTACCATATGTGCACATCTTTATCCAACACAAAATGAAGAAAATTAGCGAACGACATGAAAATGAAAAGAAAAAACAAGGGGCAGAAAGTCGCTGCCCGTTGGCTCCAGAGCTTTCAAGCAAAAAGATGAGTCCGGATCCAAAACACAGTACAATTTTCGCCAAAGTTAGTAAAGATTTGGTAGCCTCATTACAGTTGGGCTCAGTTATTTACTCGAACAGAACCTGGCCGAGTTTTTCCTCAAGACCATCTTTTCCGTTGTTTCCGGATGATTCGCCGGAATCAGACCCATTATTTTGACATATCTGATTGTTCGAACCCAAAGAAGGAAGATGCTCTTGAACGATCTGCACGTGGAAATGACAGATTCTTCACTTTACAAAACCTATTAACTACGGAAAAGGAAATTACGAGGATTGTGGCCAAGTTTCCGAGGATTGTGGACTCATCGAAATTTTCAGAAACTAAATGTATATATTTTTGTTCTAATGAAATGAAGTGTCCAAATGAGACAGAGTGTAGAGAACCGGCCGGACATGGGTACCCGAGGTGATATATAGTAAAGTCAATAACATAGCCAAGAAGTTGCGAGTAAAGGTCGAGATGTGAAGCTTAACACTTTGACAAGAGTGTGCCACGTCATGTAAGAAGATTTCAGCTTGAAAGGCAGACAAAAAAAACGCACCTGCTCACCATCTTCAGTACTCTCAGAGTGGAACAATATAGGCCGACATCGCTTATCTTCATTCATTAAACTAGAGTTTTGGAAGTGCGCGATGAGGGCTGACCTTCCCTGAATACGAGCATAAGCCAGGGAAGCAACTTTTTCACTATTGAACTTTTCCCACTTCTTTCCGTTAAATGCCTTTTATCACAAGAAAACAGTTTAGGTCAGTAAGATACTGAAACAAAAAAAACCAGAATCCTTGGGATTGAGCATAATGTAGAAAACTAGCTACAAAACAATCTCAGTTGGAAGTCCGAACCTCGTAAAATGGGATGATATGTGCAGGAGACAGCATATTTATAAACGCGTAACCCACGTTACACTTATTCTGCATAATAGATACAATCTCACGTAATTAGTTAGCTATAGATGAAACTGAGAAAACTTGATTCCATCTTGTCAACAAGTTACCTTGAAATCTATAGGTAAATAAAGGAAATCATAAGTTCCCTTGTGGTTTTCGTCAATAGCAGATAGCAACATCTTTGAAGTATACCTGAATGTACAGGAAAGAAACTGATTAGTTGAATTGGTTATTGGGAGACGGCAAATATGATAGCTCATCCTTTCGTATGAGGGAAGTGAAAGTCATTGACTATCACCCGACGTCAACCTCGAAGAGTAGGACGTGAATGTCCCACATTGGTCATAAAGGCGGCCACTTGCATCGAAAAAGCAATGAGAGAAATTCACTATGAAAAAGAGAGATCATTTTTAATGTCTGCAATTACAGTAGAAATTTCCCAAGGGTTTTTCGAATCCCGTTATCCTTACTTGTTGGGTATATTCTTGATCATTAATGTAGTCCTGTTATCTTCACCAGCAGCAATCTTGTCCAAATCCAGCAGAAATTGTTTCTTGGCATCAACCTGATTTGAATTACTTTCCATCCGTCGACTGCGGCTACGATCAGATTCAAGTAGCCCGGGATATGGACCGTTTCCAAGAAATACGGGACTATGCCTTGGTGATGACATCATTCTGAAACTAGGAGAGCTGCTATCGGGCATGTTTCCTGGAATTCCAGCATGTAATAAAGCTCGAGGACCAACATTCATCATGTAATTGCCACCAGGCCCACCACCACTGCTTGGACCTAAACTAACACCTCCATAACCACCGCGATTCATATATGACGTCTCGGGTGATTCTGGGAAGAAACCAAAGTGCCTTTCCAGATGGTGAATACCAGATGGAGCAGATCCAACATGGTGCTGATGATGTTGGGATGGGTTTAGATAGGGCCCATGTCGATTTGCAAATGGAAAGCCATGGCGGGGCCCGTTTGACATCTGGGGATTCCCCACTGAGTGTGTTTGCCAAGCAGCGGACTTTATCTTCTCTGAATTTGTGGTTGGGCTTCCCCAAAGGAACTGGGGCCCAGACAATGTCTCAACGGTGGACCCATTAGATGATGATGCGCCAAAAGATGAAATGGTGCCAGATAACTGGCCAGCTAAATTCAGCTCGGGAAACGAATGAGGATGCTGTAAACTAGATCTTTTCTCAGGGTTTGAACCGCCAAACATATGTTCAATATGGCCACCTCTTCCAAGATCTTTGCCAATAGGTGCAAGCCTCGGTGAGCTAGATGGTTGAGAATGCAGAATTGATGCCAATCCTGAAAGATGGTTATTGGTTGTAGGGCTCATTGTCCTAAACCCAGGAGATCTGCTCAGAGAGTGCATTGGGCTATTATGCTCAACGGGGCTACCAAATTGCATCCAATTGCCTGTAATGGACAGCCAATATTTAATCCCCGTCATCACAGCAATTGCATTAATAAAAGCTCGAGAGAATAATCAATTAACTAAAAGAACATGGTACTCTCTAGTCTCTCCATTAGTCTATTCAGTTTTGGATACCCTTTTCACATGTCTTTTTCTTAAAAACTGGTGCGATTTAAAAATGTAGCGAATCTAGATAAGTAAAAGAGGACGATCAAAGTATGAAAGGCCAGTTAAACTAGACGTTACCAGGAGGGGAGCTGGCTATGGGGGAACCAACGTGATGCTGGAAACGAGATTCCTCATGATCAACATCTTGATTAAGTTGCAGCAATAAGCTGGCACCATTAACTAAAATCAGAATCTTTATTCAAGAATATAAATAAAAGACTTCAGCTAACACCCAAATTAAACACAGTAACAAATTACAGATTTTCAGCTCCTAGAAATAAATTTTCAGGAGTAATAACACACTAATAACTAAAAGGCGATAGAACGGGAAACCGTCCAGACAAACGGAAACAAATTTAAGGAGACGGGCAAAGGGTCTGAACATAGCAGCTCATAAAGAAAGAACCATAAAGTCAATATTTTCACTATGTTAATAGCCTAATACAAGGACCTCTTAGAGTTTCCAACAGATAAACATAAAAGGCGTAGCTGTAGAAAAAGATTGAAACTATAAATCAGACCACCAGACACTTGTGTTAAAGTAGGCAGAAAGATATAGATTGAACTGAGGCATCTCTCGGCAATGCATTAGTTGCCGTACTGAACTACTAAGTACTAATCAACAATTGGCCAACTACCAACAGAATCGGTCACAGTTATTTTCACAAGATCCTTTACATATAGATTATATCCGCTCAGTAGGCAGAAAAAAAAAATAAAAAAAAAAAAACTTTCATGCATTGACTGAAATTTAAACCATTTTAAGGGCTAAAACACTGCGAAAACAAAAACAAGTCAACAAAACAACTCTCCAAAGCATAAAAGAGATGGGGGGGAAGAGCGGTGTTGAGAAGTGCTCACTTTCTGCGCGTTCCACCAGGGCGGCTAGGTTCCAGCTTTATACGTTTGCCTGCTATGTCGCTTCTGTTCAATGCCCTGAGTGCGGCTTCTGCCGCTCTGACATCATAAAACTCAATAAACTTGTGGTGCTTCTTATGCGGGGTCTCCCTAATCTGTATTGCAGGAAAAAAATAATAATAACATTGTAAGCAACCCATAGAATCCAAGCGCACAAAAAACAAAGAACACAAAATAAAAGTACCTCTTTAACCTCCCCATAAGCCCCAAATATTTGACGCAGATCCTCGTTTGTAACAGATGGATCCAAATTAAAGACCACCAATGTTCCCTGATTAATGTCCTTCTCTGATGGATTGTCCTGAACATGTCAATGAAGAGGGCGTGAATAATGGTACCAGCAATAGACTTATCGGATGAAAGAGACCCAGAAAAGTTGGTCATAGAACCTTAGGAATAGAAAAGTGTATGTCAAGTTTTCTTCGCCGAAGCGGCTTGTTTTGTAGTGCTCGCATGGCTGATCTGGCATCACGGATATCATAATAGGATATCATCACAAAGCCTCTATGCTTGCACGCTGTATACAGAGTTCGGATGTCACCATATTGCTGCAACAACACAGAGGCGGGTAGTGATTAAATAATGCAAATGGTTGTGCTCGATGAAAGTGAAGAAAACACTTTATAAGATAAAAGAGCTGGAATAACTCAAGTGTTTTGTTGCAGAAAATATTTTGAAAATACAAATTTGCGTGCTAAAATGGTGTGCCTCATGTCTATCAGGCACACGCCTTTCCCTCGTGCCATGCCCTTGTCACCATGGGTCCTCGTTTCCTCACTGCAGCTATCGCCTTAATAAACTAAGCTTAAACCTCCTGGAAAAGAACATTCAGCTTTCCCAACTTGATTTCCACCTCCCAAGATATAATGGAAGAAATAAAGAAAAGGCATCCCACACTACCATTATACGATTATGCAGAAATAACATGACAAGGACACGACCATTCTATCCACGGCAATAGTAACAGGATTAAGACTTGCTCGTACTTAATATGAAGCATTAAAACTCAAGGTGCATCTTAAATACCTCAAAAAGACTCTTCAGCTCAGAGTCCTCAACATTACTGTTAATATTACGAACAAACAGAGTTCGGGATGGGTGCTCCCCATATGGATGTTCTCCTGCAACTGTTCCTACACCATTCGGAGCACCAAAAGCAATCATCCCATTGCCAGTCATGCCATCAGAGAGGCTGACCTTTGCCATACCTAAGCTCAAGTTGTCTTGAAAATCATTTTCCATCTCCATACCTCCCAGGTTACCAAAAAAATCATTCTCCTCCATATCATCAACTTGGCTAGTTAGCGCGGCAAATTCATAATCATTAGCTATATCAGCAAAAAGCTCATCTTCATCACCAGGTAGAACAAATCCAAATGTGCGATTTAAAATGTCATCATCGAGGATATCATTTCCCTCAATATCTGGGTCACCCTTATCCAAGCTTGCTGCACCATCATCAACAGTTTGGCGTCCATTCCCAGAATCATTCATGATCACTGCATGTCAGTGTAAAACTTTATACCAGGGGAAAAAATAAGACCTCCATACAACATAAGAGAAAAGTTAATATCGTAGTTTACGCTTTTCATGAGGCAGAACAGGCAACGAGCTAGAAAATAAGGAAGCATCGGTCGAGGTATGATATACAGACGACCGTTGAATATTCCATGGACTAGTTCCTGTTTCTCTTGATTTACCCAACAAATTCCAAGGTCCTGGCAAAATTATCCACAAATTGAAAGAGTTAAATAGGTGTCGCTATTTCGTTTAAGACTTCAAGGCAGACTCAGATTACCAGAATATTACCTAAGATGGAATCTTCAGCACGCTGACCCATCTCAGTAGTAGTCTCTGCCAAGCAAGAACCGTAATTAGAAAGGAAACAAATAGCCTACACATAGATAAGTGCACCAAATATAGTAATCAGAATTTAGAGTTCAATCAACACATTATCATTACAGAAATTACACATAATTATAGTAAGCTCCCACAATGATCAAGGGTTTCTTGTGTAGAGATCATACCGACAAAGAAAACTAAATCATGGTTCAGTTACTCAACCAACCAACCCAAATTTGTTCAGTTTATCATACATCAGTTACAACTTTGACAAAATAAAGAAAGAACTCGAAATTCAAGTGCAATCCGCAATTCACCATCCATATTTCTCAATCATAGGTGAGTTGTGAGTATATCAAGGTTGGCCGCTACAAACAGGTGATCAAAAGATCAATTACAACACCAACTACCACACATGCAAAAGCATATTCCAATCATGGGTAACTTGCATATCAAATGTAGGGTGATAACATTAACACAATTGAGTAAAAAGCAAGGAAAACTTATAATTTAATACAAGTCACATACCCATAAAACTTAAAATAATGCACAACACAAGAATCAGGATGAACAATATATGTTATGTTATCGCAACGAAGTTATAGTTTATTTCCTGATCATATGAGCAAACTCCTCTAATATGACACAAATAAAAACCAATTAACAAAAGACTAAAACTTGAAGCAATAGACACCATGTGAGGGAAGTAAACCATGCTGCAAAAGTCAAACAAGTTAACTTAACCTAAAAACCTTCCAGCTAAAACAAGTTTCTCACTTCAAAGGAAGGACAACTGGCCCTCAACTCTTCTCAACTAACACTCCTTAGACCTTAAACACAACACAAAATCTTACTTGTGACGGTCACAAGCTTCTGACACGACTCACACCCGATTCAAATGATGTTAAAAACGAAAGGGGGTTGTGAGAATCACACAAAGTTCATAACTTTATAATTCTTGATCACATTTTACATAATTTTACATAATCCAATCATCAACCCACCAAGGATCATACCTTATAACCATCAATTTTCATCAAAAGAACCAATTTTTCACCCTAATTTACAAAAATAACAAATACCCACATAACTAATTCAACTTTACTAACTAAAAATCAAATTGAAAAACTAAAATTTAACCTAAATTCAAGCAAAACCCAAAAAAGGGTGTCTAATTATGCATTTGTGTGAACACTTATTAAATTAAAACTTATAATTAACATTAATAAAATCAATAATTAAGAAAAACCCAGAAAAATGCAAGCATAAATGAAGGTAATTAAAACTAAAAAGAGAGAATTAATACCCAAAACGAGTCAACGGACTCGGAAGCTGATGAACTCAGTAAAACACCAAGACAAAAAAAGTTGGAAAGAGCATTAAACATGCAAACAAAACAACATTAACATTAACAACACGAAACTCTATGAAATAAACTGCTGATCTTTTAATTTTATTTTGTTATATATACAAATATATAAGAGAGAGAAGATGAGAACGAGAAAAATTATAAAAATAATTATAATTAAAATAATAATTAAAAATGATAAGAGAGAGATAGAGAGAGACGTGAAGAAACAGAATAAGTTTTTGGAAGAGAGTGAATTAAATTAAAAATTAAATTGTGTGTTTTTGGGTGGTACTCTAATTTGGATTGCTTCTCTTGCTAGAATTTGATTTGATTTGTGTTGTTTATATAAAAATTTTGGGATTTAATGATTGAACCCGTAGTCGATAATTGTAATGGAAAAATTATATCGGAAAGTGAAAGGTAGCGGTTGCGAGTTCTCCTCATCCAAAAATAAATGATTAAGCCCATAAATGTCGATTACCTGTTTTGAAAAATTAGTAAAATCGATTTAACTTAAGCATAAAAACTAGTGAAAGCATGTATTTCTTAACCCAAGCATACCTCGCAAACTTTGACGTGATATTGGAAACCCGAGTATTAACAGTTCTGGATAATCGGAGTATTCAGCAAACTCTGACTCGATAAGAGATCATCTTAAGTGAACTGTTAACCAAATTACTTTAAGAAACCGTTCATAACAATAATTAATTTTATTAATTTTTATCTCTTTTTAGTTTATAACATCATCTATTTTTTAGTGTAACACAAATTCTTGTTTGACTCGATAATATTCGTCTTAAATTTTAAATGGGATAAGTATGGTAGATGAGATAAAAGAACGATGCATATGATTAATCAAAAGTTTTTTATACATATATTCATCTAAGTTAGATATTGTCGTTTTAAGAGAGACTTACGATTTGCGTAATATTTAATGTAATCTATTTAAATGGGAAAAAAGTCTCGTGAAGTATGATTGGCACAAATTCTTGTTTGTGACGGCACATATCCGTCACTCTTGAGTGACGGATACCATTTTACCTCACAAAGTACCCACTTTTTCTCTCTCTGCAACACTATTCATGTGGTCCCCTCTCTCCACTAACCCATTTTGTTACCATTTTAACTCACAAAATATCCGCCACAAATGGTAACCCGTCACAAGGGAGACCAATTGTATGATTGGAGGAGGACAAGTGGAGTCAAGAGAAGGAAAAATGATTGATGCAGAAAGAGGGAGTTGAGAAGAGGTAGTAGTGGGGATATTAACTCCATTTAAATAGGGTTTGGTGTCCGGATTGGACTTTTTTTTCATGAAAAAAAAAACAATAATTTGTTTATTTCTTAGTGCTGTTACTTTCATAAATAAAATATGTTTTTAAATTAATTATATTAATTAATATTATTTTATTTTTTTTCTCACATGAACGTCACAAGCATAGTCGCATTCTGATAAGGGGAGGGGATTGAACCCTGGGGCCTATCATTCACAATACCTCCGTCTTAACCACTACACTAAGACATCCTTGGTATATTAATTAATATTATGTCATCAAGTACGGAATTATAATTATCCAACTTTGTGTCGATCATGATTTGTGAAATTGTTAGGTTAAAAATCTTTGTATTTGGAAATGGATATGCATATGGACATGGATATAGACACGATCACATAAACATGAAATTAGATATTCAATTAGTCTTACTATAGACAGATATATCCGTCTAAAGTGAAAGACGTGTCAAATATATTTAAAGTGGTGATATTTTTGGGCATCATCATGCAAGTGTTGCTTGTCTTATGCTTAAAGTGGGTGGATATTTGACTCATCTATAACTATATCTTCCGTCTATAAGGAGAATCCCCTATCTACTAAATGAATAGGCATTCTCACAAATTTCCCCTCCAAAAAGCATCATTCTAAATAAGGCAGTTAATAGCAATTATGTATGGCCCTGTTTGGTACTCAACAGGTTAATAATAGCAAAAACAAATTGGTCAAGCAGATTATAAATGACAGATTGGATTAACAGGTTTGACTAGTATGTTTCAATTAGCGGGTTTAGGTTAATAGATTGTTGTATCTATATGAAGATGGTTGACAGAATCAATTTTCCCAATCTACTAATGTGAATATGCTGGATGGAGCAGCATATTGGAAAACAGTAGATTGAAGTTCAATCTACTGTTTCAAAATGCCATTTACCAAACACGTAAATTAGTAAATTGATGAGTCAAACATGCTAAAAGGCTTGAATATGTTGAAAATTCACCAATCTACTGTTTAGCAAACACCCCCTATATATTAACTAAGTAAGGAAGCTAATAATTATAATAATTTATTTCATTAAATTATTATTAAAATTAATATTTCCATCAAATTATATTTTTTTTACTAACACTAATCTATAATCTTTTAATTTAAATATCAAAAAAAATTTGTATGAAACTATGAATTACTAAATATTTGACTGATGTTATTATTTGAGAATAATTTGACTCATACTAGGTATAATACAGAATTATAAATCATTTTAATTACTTTCGAGACAACAAATTGAGAAAATTTATAAATTGGAATCATTAGCATTGCGGTGTAAAAATATGTTCTTTTTCAAAAAAAACATTTCAACATGCTACTCAATTCTCTTAATTAATTTTCAGTTTCAACTTTTTATTTCTCAAAGCAAAATACGTTGACGGGAAAAATGAACAACTAATGCATTGACGTGCATTTAATGCACGGGTCTAACCTAGTTTGTGTTAAATATTTAGGGAATTGAATCAGAGTTTCGGTTTTACACCGTGATGACTGTCTCAAAATCGGCTCGTTGGAATCTCGGACCAAGTTCGATGAAACCAATTTGGGCTTGAGTCGAGCTTGACCTGAGCCGATCTCGGGCTCAACAAAGTTATGGATCGAAACCTTATTTAGATATGTTGTACTCCCTCCTATTCAGCCTGTTGTCCTCCTTTCTTCTTGCACAAAAATTAATAAAATGAATTTAAACCACACAAAACATACTAACCCACATGAAATTGAATTTGGGTCACATATAAGGAAAGAGATAACAAAACCCAACTAGTATGAAAAAAGGAAAAGAGGAACTACAGGCTGAATAGGAGGGAGTAGTTTTTTTTTTTTTTTTTTTAGTAATATTTGATTTTTTTTTTTTTTTTGAATTAAACCCGAAGGTTTAAGTAGTACTATTAATAGAATCAATACCAACTACATCAGCAATCTCCAACGGAAAGGAATCCAACCACCTACGAGAACCTAATGTCCATGGCCTCAAATGAGCCAGCTCATGAGCGACCTTATTAATATCCCTACGCACCCAATTAAACGAAATAGAATCGAAAAAATCACACAAAGCGTAAATGTCATTATAAATTAAATAAATACTACTACGACCCTTCCGTTGCTTCTGAAGATCGCGGATAACTGTCAAACAATCGCCCTCCAAGATAACTTTTGAAATATTCCTTCGTCTCGCCTCCTTCAGACCATATAGAATAGCAGCTGCTTCAGCTTCAGTCGGATCCATTTCTACCATCTATTGCTCGACCGCACACCATGCTACCTCCCCCCTCTCATCCCGACACACAGCACCAAACCCGACACCCACACCAGCCCTCACAGCGGCATCAATATTCACCTTCATCACCTCACCCAACGGCCTCTTCCAACCTCCTACGGCCTCCACCACACCACGAGCCCTCCCCTCCCCCAAATCTCCACTATTCGCCATCTCACAAATTAAATCCCGCACCCTTCTTACAACCAAATCAGCTCTCCACTCTCCATCTTCGAAAATAGCCTTATTCCTCCTCTCCCAAATAGCCCAGCAACCAGTCATAAATTCCGTCTGCTCTTCCACCTCCAACTCCCTCATAGCAACCTCCACCCAATCCCTTACCCTTGCATAACCCGAGCTTGATGGCAAATCGAGATCCAGGGCATCCCAGACACCCCCAACCCACCCACACTCACGAACTACATGTAAACAAGATTCCACACAATCCCCACACCGCACACACTCCCCTGCAACCGACCCCATTCTCAATGAAATATTGCCTCTAGTAGCAATGGCCTCATTACACAGCTGCCAAAAAAATACTTTGATCCTAGGTAAGACTGGAGCCTTCCAAATTTTATTCCAAAGCCACCCATCAGAAGAGTAACTCGACGCTCCTTCCGACTCCCCCTCTTGCTTGACCAGAAGCCTATACGCCGAGCGAACAGAGTAAGACCCATCACGCTCTCCAACCCAACACCACACATCTGGAGACAATTGCTCACACACCCTCATTTTAAGAATACGCTCAGCCTCAAACGGAAGAAACAACTCCCTTACCAATGCCGCATTCCATTCCCTACTCCCCTCCACCAGAAGATCCACCACTTGTAACCCCGGATCAGCCCCTCCCCGCGGCGAAATAATCTTTCCCGAATGCGTTCCTGCCACCCACGGATCCCGCCAGACCAAAGTAGACACCCCATCCCCAACCCTACGCCGCAGCCCCACACCTAACACCGACCGAGCTTCATAAATACTTCTCCAGGAGTAACTCGGGTTATTGCCCAACGTTGCTTCGAGAAAAGAAGTAGAAGGAAAATACTTACTTTTAAGCAACCGCGTCATCAAGCTCCTCTCATCCGTGAGTAACCGCCAAGCTTGCTTCCCTAACATTGCATCATTAAACTTCACATAATCACGAAAACCCAATCCCCCTCTACCCTTAGGCAAACAAAGCTTCTTCCAAGCCACCCAAGGAATCTTCCTCCTACCGTTATCAGTCCCCCACCAGAAACGCGAAACAAGCGACCTCATCTCATCACAGAAATTAGCCGGAATTCGAAAAACACTCATCGCATAAGTAGGTATAGCTTGGGCTACAGCCTTAATAAGCACCTCCTTACCCGCTTTACTGAGTAACGACCTGTGAACCCCCGCGATAAAGCGGAAAATATAAGTTATAAATTCAAGCGAAAATTAGGAAATTTTCAAAACTTTTAAAATTTAGAGCGCGGGTTCATAAAACACAAATAAAGAATGCGGAAAAAAAGATTAAATTATACAAACGTGATAGTCAAGGTGAGGGAAAATATATCCCTCGAATGACAATACAATAAAAGGTGAGTCTAACCAATCCTAATAAACCAACTACTAGTCCAAGGTGCTCGCTAGCTCACACGTCTAAACCCCAGAAATGCATCTTCACAAACCTGTCATTCATGTAAACATGAAAGCCACGATCGATGGGGAGTAACTCAAGGTTCTCCCAACCACAAAATGTCAAAACGAACATAACAAAGAACTAAAACAGGTAAGTCATAAGAAGACTCTTACAAAAATATGGATATCAAGTTTAAGTTTAAGCATGGTGATTAAATGAGATGGAATAAGATAAATCAACATTAACATGATAACGGTTAGACTATTCATGTGAGACAATTAAATAATATAAAAGACAAGAAAACAGACACGGCCACTTAGCCACGAGCACGTATTTCAAGGAGATATGACCAAAGTAACCATCCAAATAATGCAAGACATTTATCACTCTTAGACTATAATTTCCCCGGGTAGGACTACGATAATAATACGGTCCTAGTCTAAATCTGCAGATTCTCGGGTGTACATCCCGATTCGACGTGCGCCAGCACAACACGCACCCAAGACTCGACTACTAAGAAGACCGAGTACCCCAATCGCCAGAACAGCACGAAAGTGGCGGAAAGACTAAGATAAGACTCACTTGCCAAAGACAAAGACAAGTGGCCCAAAAGCCGTACTTGCGAACAAAGACAAGTAGGCCAAATCCGTACTTGCCAGAACACAAGTAGGTCAAACCCGTACTTGCCAGAACAGCACAAGCAGGGCGAAAAGTATGTCAAGCACACACGATGGTAATATGGCATTTCTACAAGAATACGACTCAACCAAATCAATACACAAAATGACATGAATGAACTTGGGATGAGAAAAATAGGAGAAATGAGCAATTAATGAACCAAGTAAATTATTCCATGCCAATTTATACTAATAAGCGTGAATTAGGAACTTATTTCTTAATTACTTGTCACTTGAATAAAAAATGCAAGTAAACGGAAATGAACCATTTATAATAAGCAAAACAATAACTTAATTCTAAATGACTCAACTGTAAGATAAACCATTTATTACTTGTAAAGTATAAGTAATTAAATTGGACTCATTTTAAGATGAAAACATGGCGTTCCACATAGAAATGAGAGGATTAATGAACGAAGTACACACTTATAAAACATGTGAGGAATATATAATAAAGGATGATATTCAACGAATTACGCTTTATAACTCACGAGGCGGGATTTAAATAAATCGAACACGAATATAAACCGACTCAACAAAGCACGCAACATGAGGCTAGGCCACGGCTCAACCATGGTCATACCTCTACACGTGACTAGGGCCACAACCGCCCAGCCTTAGCCACTTTGCTCGGGCCGGCTTAGGCTAGGGCCAGGGAGGCCATGGCCGAACCATCGCGACCATCGCCAGCACGCTAAATACGCTCAGTGCGCCCCCCATTGCCTAGACCAGCCGTGTGCCACTACTCAGGCCGTGGCCAACTTGCAAAACGGGCAAAGTGGACAACCCCTGCTTCTACTCAAAATCCGTGCCAAAAGGCCAAAGAGCAGGCCGCTAAAACAGTCCATAACAAGCCCAAAAAAACTGACCACGCAACCCGCCACAACCAGACCCAAGCAAGCTGCAAACAGCTACCAAAACAAGCTGCAAACACTATCAAGATGGGGTGTTAAAGCAGTTGTGTACAGCACCTATAAACGCCTCATCTTCCGTCTCAAAACAGCCCGCATTTATACCTAAAACCCGTGCATAACAGTCCGAGTCCCAACCAGAAAAATCGTGTCATAACAGTCCATTTCTATCCAAGAACAAAGTCGAAATAACCTGAGCTTGGTCCTCACACACTCGTCCCAAAACAGCCCAAAGTACCCGCAAAACTGACTCAAAACCAGTCCCAATTTCCGTCCTAAAAATGCATACAACCCATCCCCAAAAATTCAACATGTATCCGTCTTAATTTCAGCTTTTAATCCCTCTATTTCGACTGCCCAAAACACTACTCAACCCGGACTAAGGATGGTACTCCAAAACAGTCCTTGAATCACCATTTTTATGACTAAAAACAGTCCCGAAAACGCAATACGAAACCATCCATTTCCGACCATTTTACCACAACAACAACCATCTTATACAATTAAATAACCATGGAGCTAAAGACTCGATTTTTCCTCAGGTAAACATAATCAGGGAGCAAGATAAACAA
This sequence comes from Silene latifolia, assembly GCF_048544455.1. Taxonomy (NCBI): domain Eukaryota; kingdom Viridiplantae; phylum Streptophyta; class Magnoliopsida; order Caryophyllales; family Caryophyllaceae; genus Silene; species Silene latifolia. Next base: position 6,984,634 of record NC_133533.1, on the reverse strand, counting down.
CATACAAACATACATATGAAATAGACGATTCACATAAACACGAAATCTTGACATAATGTCGAGTAACCTATCACCGTTACCTTTTTGCGTTTCAAAACTCCGAGGAAAACGTCTAAAAAGTACGAGCCTCCCACCAGGTCTTCAGTTTCTTCAACTTGAGGAAAGAAAACGAGATAGAAGAGCTAAAAATCAAAACTTTCATGAGACGGGTCAAACTGAAATCACCACAAAAATAAGACTTTCTTACCTTGAAAGGAGGAGGAAGGAAAGGGGAAGAGAATGGTACAAAAATTGAGAAGAATGGTGCAGAAATGAAGGCGAAATCGTGGTTTGTAGCTCGGCCAAAAATGGTGTTTTGGAGATCTGGTTTTTCGCTTATTTCGTGATGCAGGGACTTTTGTTGTTTTTCAGGTGAGAGCTAAAAGGAAGGGGTGATTAGAGGAAACGGGTTGTGATTGGTCAGCATAAGGTGAGAGTGTGAGTGGGTCCAAAATTAATATTTTAGTTGGATGTTAAATTTGAGAAATGTGTTGTCGATACGGGATAGGTCGGGAAAGGTTAATCTCACAAGTAGAAATGTGACGGTCTATAACTAGACGGAAATTAAGACGCGAATTATTATTATTACTGTCACTATTATTATCCGACCAAAAATATGTATGCATTTATTCTTACATAAATTATGCCTCACGAATATAATTTAATAATACGTATTTCTATATAAATGAGCTTTAAAATATTACTTTTATACAAATTGTATTTGAAATAAAATTATTTAAACTGAATAATTCAAAAATATAAAATAAAGAAATCAAACGGTTTAATAAATTTTAAGTGTCAAAATGGGAAATTCGCGGGTGTTACAATCACCTCATCTTTTAAAAAGTTTCGTCCTCGAAACTTGAAAGTAGAAATGAAAGGTTGTAAAAAAAAAAAAAACTGGAATTGTAATCGGTAACCAAAACATTTTAAAGGTTACTTATCGTAAGAATTAAAATTTTTTTCAAAAGCTTCAACTAAAATTTTCCGACAGAACCAAGTCGAAAGGCAAATCATTTGTATAAATCAAAATCGAAGTGCTTTCAAAAATATAAATGAAGAGTTTTCAAAAGTATAAGTCTCATTCATGGAACGAAATTGCTCTTGTCGTGCACACAAGAACGCTTACTTTCCAAGTCAAAGACAAATTTAAAACAAAAATCATTCGCCGACAAGCGTAGAACAAGTTATTAAACGTCTCAAATAACGAGTTCTAACATCCGGTCAACGTTAAAATCAAAAGAAAAAGGCGGTCCACTCTAATTTTCTTTTGCAAAAGCCAAAATAGAAATAGAGGTTTCACTTTTAAAGTCAATAAGGAGTCAAGTTCCTGAAAATATGATATTAAACTTTGTCAAAGAAATCATAAATAGATCCAAGTTAACAGAAATCGGATAAAATTTAAAGAAATCTCGGGTTTAGCAATTAAAATCATGATAAATGAGTTTATACCCGAAGAACAAATAGGGAACTAGATCAATTTTTTTTTTTCCAGTTTCAAACCTTTTTAAAATAGGTAAAGTTTTGTAAGAGTAATAGAAATTTTTAACAATGAACCCAAAATGATAGCTTGAAACGTTTAGAAATTGAACGAAAAGAGAAGAACTTAGGTATCATAAATACAAGTATGTCAAGAGGATTCAAACCTAACTAATCAAAAGAGCTATGATGAATTTCACAGGGCAAGGTTCAAAGTCAAATCAACAAGGATGTAAAAGATAGGGTTTTATAGGTTATCAACATCAAAATTAAAGGAGGAGTATGATGAAGCAAGGAAAGCGAGGTACGAACAGTAACACTTATGGTCAAGGGAGAAGGGAATTAGACAAGAAGGAAACGCCAAGTACTCGAATCCCAAATAACAACATCAGCCTAAACGGTTTCGAAAACTTCCCAACGACAAAACTTATGACCAAAACACTTCTAAGGATTTCCTCAAATCACTTATGTTACTTCATCCTAATTTACCCCCTGAAACATGGTACTCCATTATAAGTGTGATTTCATCACTCCAAATCCTCAAACATCCACGAACAACTTCCACAAGATCAAGGTCAACTGGTCAAGGTTTCCAACAAAGCTATACTCATATCCAACTAGTGTCAACTATGGGTTTCTCAAAAAGTAAAACCCTCAATCCAAAGCAACTACCAAAGTTAATCACAAACTTGACTCACTTAGTCAATCCTATATCCTCAATTTCACCATTCAATTTCATCCACCTTAGGTCAAGTACTCAGCACTAGTATCCCAAACATAAACAACAAAGCCAGGTTCTATAACCTTAGTAACCAACGCAACTCACACTTGACACACAAAATCCATCAATCAAATATACTCACTTTATCAAGGATCTAGGTATAAGAACCATCAAGTATGTCTCATCACACTACCTATGTCTTTCCAACATCAAAACCTCTCAAAACCAGGTTTAAGGGTCAAAACACGAACAATCTCCTCAAAAGTCAAAATTTCCAACTAAGGTCAACATTCCTCAAAATAAAGAGTACTATAAAAAGGCGTTAAGAGAGATTAGCAAGGATCAAAGGACAAGTTAGGAGTACCAGAGTAGCTTTTAAGCAAAATAGAAGAAAGTTTAGAAGAGGGATAAGCACCAAGAGATAAAGATTGAGACAAGATACACAAAGAATAAGAAACATCTTCGAGGAAGTAGAAGCATTCTTCAAAGGTGGAACAAATCTTCAATTTCCGGCAATAGGCACCAAATCTTGATCTTCACGTAGGTAAGCTCACGGTCATTGATCCAAGGGCACAACAAATATTAAATGACAATCAACAAACATGTTAGAACCTAACAAAGAGCAAACCCAATACAGACTACCACCTTAGGTCCTTAAGTCTACCCATCTCTCATTCATTATTCAAGGTCAAGTTCAAATTAAATTTGGGGTACACGTGTGTGCGTCGGGAGCAACATAGGCTCTGATACCAACTGTGAACCCCCGCGATAAAGCGGAAAATATAAGTTATAAATTCAAGCGAAAATTAGGAAATTTTCAAAACTTTTAAAATTTAGAGCGCGGGTTCATAAAACACAAATAAAGAATGCGGAAAAAAAGATTAAATTATACAAACGTGATAGTCAAGGTGAGGGAAAATATATCCCTCGAATGACAATACAATAAAAGGTGAGTCTAACCAATCCTAATAAACCAACTACTAGTCCAAGGTGCTCGCTAGCTCACACGTCTAAACCCCAGAAATGCATCTTCACAAACCTGTCATTCATGTAAACATGAAAGCCACAGTCAGTGGGGAGTAACTCAAGGTTCTCCCAGCCACAAAATGTCAAAACGAACATAACAAAGAACTAAAACAGGTAAGTCATGTAAGACTCTTACAAAAATATGGATATCAAGTTTAAGTTTAAGCATGGTGATTAAATGAGATGGAATAAGATAAATCAACATTAACATGATAACGGTTAGACTATTCATGTGAGACAATTAAATAATATGAAAGACAAGAAAACAGACACGACCACTTAGCCACGAGCACGTATTTCAAGGAGATATGACCAAAGTAACCATCCAAATAATGCAAGACATTTATCACTCTTAGACTATAATTTCCCCGGGTAGGACTACGATAATAATACGGTCCTAGTCTAAATCTGCAGATTCTCGGGTGTACATCCCGATTCGACGTGCGCCAGCAAAGCACGCACCCAAGACTCGACTACTAAGAAGACCGAGTACCCCAATCGCCAGAACAGCACGAAAGTGGCGGAAAGACTAAGATAAGACTCACTTGCCAGCACAGCACAAGTGGCCCAAAAGCCGTACTTGCCAGAACAACACAAGTAGGCCAAATCCGTACTTGCCAGAACAGCACAAGTAGGTCAAACCCGTACTTGCCAGAACAGCACAAGCAGGGCGAAAAGTATGTCAAGCACACACGATGGTAATATGGCATTTCTACAAGAATACGACTCAACCAAATCAATACACAAAATGACATGAATGAACTTGGGATGAGAAAAATAGGAGAAATGAGCAATTAATGAACCAAGTAAATTATTCCATGCCAATTTATACTAATAAGCGTGAATTAGGAACTTATTTCTTAATTACTTGTCACTTGAATAAAAAATGCAAGTAAACGGAAATGAACCATTTATAATAAGCAAAACAATAACTTAATTCTAAATGACTCAACTGTAAGATAAACCATTTATTACTTGTAAAGTATAAGTAATTAAATTGGACTCATTTTAAGATGAAAACATGGCGTTCCACATAGAAATGAGAGGATTAATGAACGAAGTACACACTTATAAAACATGTGAGGAATATATAATAAAGGATGATATTCAACGAATTACGCTTTATAACTCACGAGGCGGGATTTAAATAAATCGAACACGAATATAAACCGACTCAACAAAGCACGCAACATGAGGCTAGGCCACGGCTCAACCATGGTCATACCTCTACACGTGACTAGGGCCACAACCGCCCAGCCTTAGCCACTGCTCAGGCCGCTGCCTAGGCCAGGCAGGCCATGGCCAGGCCACTGGCAGCCACTGCCCAGGCTACTGCCAGCCGCTGCTCAGGCTGCTGCCCAGCCATTGCCTAGACCAGCCGTGTGCCACTACTCAGGCCGTGGCCAACCTGCAAAACGGGCAGTGGACAACCCCTGCTTCTACTCAAAATCCGTGCCAAAAGGCCAAAGAGCAGGCCGCTAAAACAGTCCATAACAAGCCCAAAAAAACTGACCACGCAACCCGCCACAACCAGACCCAAGCAAGCTGCAAACAGCTACCAAAACAAGCTGCAAACACTATCAAGATGGGGTGTTAAAGCAGTTGTGTACAGCACCTATAAACGCCTCATCTTCCGTCTCAAAACAGCCCGCATTTATACCTAAAACCCGTGCATAACAGTCCGAGTCCCAACCAGAAAAATCGTGTCATAACAGTCCATTTCTATCCAAGAACAAAGTCGAAATAACCTGAGCTTGGTCCTCACACACTCGTCCCAAAACAGCCCAAAGTACCCGCAAAACTGACTCAAAACCAGTCCCAATTTCCGTCCTAAAAATGCATACAACCCATCCCCAAAAATTCAACATGTATCCGTCTTAATTTCAGCTTTTAATCCCTCTATTTCGACTGCCCAAAACACTACTCAACCCGGACTAAGGATGGTACTCCAAAACAGTCCTTGAATCACCATTTTTATGACTAAAAACAGTCCAAAAACGCAATACGAAACCATCCATTTCCGACCATTTTACCACAACAACAACCATCTTATACAATTAAATAACCATGGAGCTAAAGACTCGATTTTTCCTCAGGTAAACATAATCAGGGAGCAAGATAAACAACATACAAACATACATATGAAATAGACGATTCACATAAACACGAAATCTTGACATAATGTCGAGTAACCTATCACCGTTACCTTTTTGCGTTTCAAAACTCCGAGGAAAACGTCTAAAAAGTACGAGCCTCCCACCAGGTCTTCAGTTTCTTCAACTTGAGGAAAGAAAACGAGATAGAAGAGCTAAAAATCAAAACTTTCATGAGACGGGTCAAACTGAAATCACCACAAAAATAAGACTTTCTTACCTTGAAAGGAGGAGGAAGGAAAGGGGAAGAGAATGGTACAAAAATTGAGAAGAATGGTGCAGAAATGAAGGCGAAATCGTGGTTTGTAGCTCGGCCAAAAATGGTGTTTTGGAGATCTGGTTTTTCGCTTATTTCGTGATGCAGGGACTTTTGTTGTTTTTCAGGTGAGAGCTAAAAGGAAGGGGTGATTAGAGGAAACGGGTTGTGATTGGTCAGCATAAGGTGAGAGTGTGAGTGGGTCCAAAATTAATATTTTAGTTGGATGTTAAATTTGAGAAATGTGTTGTCGATACGGGATAGGTCGGGAAAGGTTAATCTCACAAGTAGAAATGTGACGGTCTATAACTAGACGGAAATTAAGACGCGAATTATTATTATTACTGTCACTATTATTATCCGACCAAAAATATGTATGCATTTATTCTTACATAAATTATGCCTCACGAATATAATTTAATAATACGTATTTCTATATAAATGAGCTTTAAAATATTACTTTTATACAAATTGTATTTGAAATAAAATTATTTAAACTGAATAATTCAAAAATATAAAATAAAGAAATCAAACGGTTTAATAAATTTTAAGTGTCAAAATGGGAAATTCGCGGGTGTTACACGACCCCTTCCAACCCTGTAACTTCTTACTTAACTTATCGCGAATCAGGTCCGTAAGACCTTTCTTCGACCTCCCTAGAACCGTAGGCAACCCCAGATACCGCTCTTGCCACACCACCTGCCGCACCCCTAGCACTCCACCAACCAATTGCCTTCTCGCCGCACTAGTCCCACGACTGAAAGAGACGGTAGTCTTAGGCAGACTCACCAATTGCCCCGAAGCCTTTTGATAGCTATCAAGAATTCTCATAACCTCCCTTGCCTCAGTCTCCTTAGCTTTGACAAATATAATACTGTCGTCTGCAAAAAATAAATGCGACACACTCGGAGCCTCTGGAGCGATCTTAATTCCATGTATCGAACCCACCTCAGCCGCCCTTCTCAACATACCAGACAACACCTCAGCACATAGTATAAACAAATATGGTGACAGCGGATCTCCTTGCCGGAGACCCCTTGAAGGCGAAAAAGGATCGGTCCTCCTCCCATTAACCAGAACTGAGTATCTAACCGACCTAACACACCGCATTACCGTGCCTACCCAACCTTCATTAAAACCCATTCGAAGCAACACGGCCTCCAAAAAATCCCACTCCACCCGATCATATGCCTTCGCCATATCAAGTTTCAAAGCCAAGTGTCCCCCACTACTCCTTGTATTCTTCATATGATGAAAAAGTTCAAAAGCGACCAGAATATTATCACTAATAAGCCTCCCAGGGGTAAAAGCACTTTGATTTTCAGACACAATATCACCGAGGAACTGCTTCACTCTATTGGCTAGGACTTTCGATACCAACTTATAAAGCACATTGCATAGACTAATTGGCCTAAAATCCGACATTTTATCAGGAGCCTTCTTTTTCGGAATAAGGACAATAGTAGTATCATTCAGTCCAGGCGGAAAGGGGGCACCATTAAGAATATTTAAGACTAACCTGATCACCGCATGACCCACAATGTGCCAGTATGTCTGATAAAAAAGACCGTTCATACCATCTGGACCTGGCGCCTTCAACGGATGCATCTGATTCAGCGCAAAAAGCACCTCCTCCCCTGTATAAGCCGCGGCCAAACCCGCATTCATCTCCTCCGTAACCCGCCCTCCAACTACACCTAGTATATCATCATATCCCACTGGAGCCTCGGACTCAAACAGACTTCGAAAGTAGGCAACAGCACAGCGCGAGACAGCTTCCGTCCCCTCAAACACCCTCCCTTGCTCATCACACACCTTAGAAATAAAATTCTTCTGCTTACGTCCATTAGCAATTTTATGAAAGAAGCTAGAATTTCTATCCCCATCTCGCAACCAAATCGCTCGAGACCTCTGCCTCCAAAACAACTCTTCTTGCCTCAACAAATTCGCAATTTCCGCAACCACCTGCTTCCTTTCACGAACCCTTCCCACACTTCTATCTCCCTCATTAAGCACCTTCAACCTCTCCCTCTTTTTTACTAGGGTTTTAAGGATCTTGCCAATACTAACCCCCTTCCAAGTAACTAGCTCCCTAGTACACCTCGCAATATTCTCCAACAGGTCACCATCCCCATTCCCCCACCCACGCCGAATAGCATCCTCACACCCCTCTTCACCCACCCAAATATGCTCAAATCGGAAAATCTTCTCCCTCCTTCCATCTGTGGACAGCGGGCCGCCCATGGGGGCGCTTGGTGAGAAGCGAAAACAAGCGTTTGCATTTTGTATGGAGTCGCCACCAATTTTTATGGGAAATTGGAACCGTTCGAATACCTCATGTCATGTCAAGACATAAAGTAGTGACATGAACACTAAGCAATCGTTACCCTTAGCATTCTATGTCTAGAATGACTCTCGTGGATGCCAATGAACACGGGTGCTCACGGAGATCTGGAGTAAGGGGTGAGGGTACGTATTAGGAAGCTCTTTTGATCGAACACCTAATCCCGCCCGCCTCGATAGCGGCCTCTACTAATGATTAGGGAAGTTATTCGTACTCGATATATCGTCGATTATATGCATGCAATGCAACATCCATAGATTAATCCTAACATGTGAAGAATTAACTAAGTCGGTTGACAATTAATTTAACAAACAATTGATGTCGAAGTAGGAATTAATATTGATTTACATGTGAAAAACATACAAACAATATGAAATACAATAACGATAAATTACAATAAAGGAAATTACAATAATTACATCGGATTGGTGATTTATGTCGAAAATACCTTTTAAAATGGATAATTTGAGAAAAAGGGATAAAGAATAAAAGAATTAAATTAAAAGAAATACGAACAAATCAGAAAGTGATAATACGGATATTAGTTAGTAAATACATATTAATTAAACTAGGTCAAGGCGAAGAGGAGTTCGGGGACGAACTCATCCTGAACAAAGCAACAGATCGCGCCCCTGGGAAGAGGCGCAGCAGTTGTTGCGTCTGTTCCAAGGGTGAGTTCTGGCTGTGAAGCCGGAACCGCAAATCGTTAATGTCGATTGGTAAATTTAATGATTGATTAGATTATTTGACTCGGATAAAAGTGATTAATATGTTATTTACATGTGATTAAAGTCATAAAAACAGTAAAACACGGATGAGACAGATTTGAGACGGATTAATTACGTAAACAAACGATTAATTAGTGACATGGTGAATGAGTCCTCTATTGAAATAATTAACTAGACTAAACATGATGAATATACAACGAATATGTGAAAGCTATATCAATGATCGAATTCCAGAGACCCAATATGAACGAATTGAATCTCTAAAATCCGGGTTTGAAATTAATAACGAAAACCCGCAAATATTGATTATAAGGGATTTAAGTCGGATTTTAATGATGAATGAAACATGTTAATGAATGATGAATTATAATACATGTGAATTATTAGGACATTAAGACGAAGAAATAACAGACGAGACAAACGAAGGGAAGAATTTGGAATACGAATTACAGAGGATAAACGAAGAAGAAAAGAAGCAGGAACTGCGGCAGCCTCACGAAGAGGCGCAGCAGGAACTGCGCTCCTTCGAAGAGGCGCAGCAGTTGCTGCGTCTTTTCTCGACGGTTACTTACTGGAAATCCGCAAAACAGAGTTTTAAAGCACGGGTTTTAGAAATCGATTTTAAACGGTATTTTCGACGTAAACCTTACAATTGATTATACAATAAATAAAATACAATAAATAAATAAGGATTATACACCCTCAGACTTACATGTTGACGAAACGAGAAGGACTAAGATATCGATTAGTGATGCTCGACGCGAATGCAAAGAAAGTGCCCTCGTAAGAGGAAAACGATTAAGTTGATTGATTAGATTGATTATTGTGTAGTTGGTTAAATTGGTCGGTCATGCAACGGAGAGGCTGGTACCCGGAAGGATCCGAGCTTACGTGGTCGAATGTTCAAGCACGTAGGCGCCAATTAGTAAGAACAAAGTCTAGAATGCAAAGGGAGAAGAGAAGGGCGGACACTCGCGTGAGAAATATGAGGAGCGAAGGCTCCTATTTATACTAATCACACGGAGGAATTATGGTAAGAGTTGGATACGGAAGGAAAGATCCGGAAACAACCGACTTAGGTTTAACGCGGAAACTTGGACAAAAAGAAAAGCCCTGGGAAAAGGCGCAGCAGGCACTGCGTCCCTTGGAAGAGGCGCAGCACCTGCTGCGTCTATTCCCGGGTAGGTTCCTCTGCGCGTAGAAAACGCGTTTGACAGCCTGTCGTATTTTAGGCATAACTTTATCTACAAGACTCGTATTAAGGTGATTTCGGTGGCGTTGGAAAGCTAGAAGAAATATCTAGAATTTTCTGTGAAATAGGCCTGACCCACAAAAGACGTTATCACCTCGTAAAACGGGCCTAAAGGTCGGGTTGTCATTTTAGCTAAATGAAATGCACATTTTGTAATGTAAACTTTTAGTTTAGCCTAAAGAAGTGACATGAGACTCGAAATGAGATATAATCTCAACATTTTATGACATCCTAACCTTAGGTAGACAAGCACATTGCTTTGACTCGGGTTTTGACGGTTTTAGGAAATGAAGACGGTTTTTGACCCGGACTCCAAATGTACTCTAATTACTGCCAAAACGACCGTATCGGCGCGTAGATGATGACCATGAGGTAGACATTAATATTTGAGCAATCACTTGACGATAATCTTACGAACTGTCACAAATCGTTCCGCGAATCAAACATGCGGCCCAATCATCACCGGGTGGTTTGCGGGAGGTGCAGATACGAGGTATCTACAGAGCCCCCACTTTGACTGAGGCTTGGACAAGGCAAAAGTCAAAGTATAGCCATCAGGTCAATCGAAGATTACAACCTGACGACTATGGCGACGCGAGGCGGCTCAAGGGGTCTGAACCAAGGACCTATCGTCGGGGACATTTTAGAGTCTGTCGACTATCGGGGAGGGTCGTTTAAAGTCCATTAGACTACGTAAGGAAGCTCGCCAGCCATAAGAAGAGACCATACCTGAGATACCCCTGGGTGAAACAGGACTGAAGACGCTTCGGCAAAACTCTTTGGTCTGAAGATAACTTGGTGTCTGAAGGCATTAGGGGTCACAGGGATACTGAAGAAACTTCTTAACACTTCTGAAGGCTAACTCTGAAGGCTACCTCTCACTAAAGGGAAGGCTGAAGGACAATTCTCTCCAAAGGGAAGGCTGAAGGATACTTCTCTCCAAAGGGAAGGCTGAAGGATACTTCTCTCTAAAGGACTGAAAGGGGACTTAACTAAAAGGATGAATGATCGCCAGGGAGTATCTGCCTGTCTCTGTCCTCAAGCAAACTCTCACTGGGGAACAAAACGATGATTTTGGGGAATCTGCCTGTCTCTGTCCTCAAGCAAACTCTCACTGGGGAATAAAGCGATGACTTTGGGGAATCTGCCTGTCTCTGTCCTCAAGCAAACTCTCACTGGGTGATTATATTGACGACTAGGAACATCTTGATCGTCATGGGAGAAACCTTGAGTGAGCAATACTGCAAAATACTACTGCGCTGGATATAAGGATTTGAGCAATACTTTGCAAAATATTTGCTGCTGATATGAGGATTTGAGCAATCTTTGCAAAATATCGTCTTTTTGGATATAAGGATTTGAGCAATCTTCGAAATACTACTCTGCTATTGGATAAAAGGATTTAAGCAATCTTGCAAAATATCTTTGCTACTGGAGAAAAGGATTTGAGCAATACTTTGCAAAATATCTTTGCTTGCTACTGGATATAAGGATTTGAGCAATCTTTGCAAAATCTTTGCTACTGGAGAAAATGAATAGGGGTGTGTCGAAACATTGTCAGATAAAATCCGCTCGTTGTTGCAAGCGAAGTCTTGATAAACTACTGCTTCTGATACTTACCTGCATGGTTAGTATCCACACAACAATGCAATCTAATATATGCACGTAAGCAATTATCACATGGACCTCGAATGAGGAAACACATAGGCTTTGCAAAAGTTGTTTCTTTATAAAAGTTCTTTAAAACTTGTTCAAAGAAGCTTGTCGTTTGTAATGCGTTATGCATATTCAATGGGCTTTAGACACAGGACTTGACATGACACAGACCTACTAGGACGCGACGCGAAATGTAGACTTAGATTTGACGCGACACAGGGGATGACCTTGACAGACTTTGCTTAAGCATGCGAAACCCCTAGCCAAGTATGGGTGACAACGCGTATCAATTCCAAAGGTAGAAGAATTGCAAGAAAGATGGGGACATATAAAAGCAAGGCATGAGCCATGGATTAGCTGTTCACTTGGACTTCTTTTGACACCGTTTGCTGTAAAAGAGGTCCCTCTTGAGGCACGATAACTTTGAGAATCGATCTAAGACCTTTGTCATTGTCCGGACCGAGTACTAGCTAGACTTAGAGGAATAAAGGAGGGGCGGCATCTTGGAAGAGAAACCCCCAGGATGAGAAGATGACTCTGGACTTTGGTAAAAAAGAGGTTGGGCGACAATAAGGAGCCCCCAGTATAGAGGTGAATTTGGTTGTGGAAGGGATGTTAATTGAGGTTGGAAGTTTGAAAATTGAGGTTGGTTGTGTCCTTGGGGACTGCCTACGTATTCACGTGAAGTGAAATCAAACCAGATCGTAGTTCTAAGGTTTGGTTAATTTTGTTTGGGTGTTGTGGTTGTATCCTTCTTGTGTAAGAAAGGACTGCCTACGTATCCACCTGAGTAGGTGAAATCAAACCATGCTCGTAGTTCAAGTGTGTGCCTAAGCTATGTTGTTAGGACCTTAAAGTGCAGGGGTCAAAAGGGTAATATTCCTTTGGTGACTCGAAGAATCGATTTGAGATAACTCCCTCTGATCATAGACCAAAGAGGTACAATCAAGTTTGTAAAAGTTTCTTTGTCATGTGAGCACACTAGAAGTGGACCCTAAGGATGATATGGGCATGTCCCGTCCTAGGTAGCAAAGTATTTGAAGACTCCGTGTTTGGGTCAAGGTGAAACTGGATTGGATATTTGGAATGTGGAGCTTGGACATAAGAGGCTTTGATGAACAAATCTCTGGAGCTTGATTTTGTGGAGTTGAGGCTTGATGAGGTTATGGCTTGTAATGTGGCTTGGAAATGGAGTCTCTTGGCTTGATGTAGCCTGAGCACATAAGGGTAGGTTAAAATGATGTGGGTTCAAGTTTCCATGTCTTGGCCCTAAAGGATGGGTATATTCGACGAGCTTGAGAGGATTCTCAAAATTCCTAACTATCTCCCCATAACGGTCTCGAGAAGGACTTAGGGTGTGTGATGTATGAAAGGCTAAGTAAGGGTGCTAGCTGACCATCTTCATTGATGTCTTGATTCTATATAGAGTTCAGTAGTATTCCGCTCAATATTGTTCTTGATTCAGACTCAGATTCTTGGTCTAGAATATATCTCGGATTTCTGCTCAGATTTTTGATTCAGTTTTCGAAGATAACTTGACTTGGGATATCGACACTGACTCGCTTGATTGAGCCTTGTTCTTTTGACTCTTTTGTGTCGGATTATGGGCATAATTGTGGCCTTGGATATTGACCTCAGTTTCTCTTGATGAGCCTTTGTCTTTAATCATGGCTCGTATCATCTTGGATTTGCTTGCTACCATGTAATTGGGTCAGACTAGCACATTTAGTGCGAAATGGGGTGGTCTTTAGTAACATGGGTTGTTTATTGTGGGGAATGGGCTTGCCTTCCGTCATGGATTGTTAATAAGGGAGATGGTCTGGATTCGTCCTAGAATCTCTTGAGATAGGCTCGTCCTAAACTGGGGTTATATTGTGGTTTCTATTGCCAGACATGGAATAGGTAAGAAAAGAACACGGAGTTTCAGGTCCTCTACAACTTGGAATGGAACATCATCTAAGTGTACTCACATCGATTGTCATGTGTTGTTGTTGTCATTTAAAGAAAGTCTCAAACCAATTCTTGTTGTCACAGGAAAAGGGTAGAGGAAGAGATATGATAGAATATATGGAGTGAAAATTGTATTTTTATTGAAATGAATAATAAAATGTATTTAACATAGACTCGAGAAGATATGTGACTCGTGGGACAGCCCCCAGTTTGCCACTAGAAATGGAAGTGGAGAAAGATACTAGAACAAATATGAGATAGAAAGCCTAAGACTCGGACTCGGACTCGGACTTCGACTCGATCTTAGTTCTAGACTCGTAATCATCGGCCCATGCTTGAACATTTTCTCTTCCAGCAACTGGCTTCGACATCCATTTGAACACCCCGTCCTCATCATTGGGAATACTAGAAGGGTAAAGACCCAAGAGACATTCCTGTCTTTGAAGAGTAGGACACCCATGAGGGTCATTCTGTTCTCTTAACGGATCGAGGGTTGATAAAGATATCTTGCCGTGATCGAGCATATAGTGGATGGTATATTTGAGTTTGGAGCATTCTTCAGTGTCGTGCCCATTACCCCTATGGAATAAGCAATATTGAGAACCGTCCCAGAAGCGACCTCTCCTCTCGTACCTAGGGTCTGGGGTTGGACCGATTGGTTGGATCAGTCCTTTGGCAAAGAGTCTTTTAAAGGCTTCCGTATAAGGCATGCCTAAATTGGAGAATGACCTTGAATGCCGAGTTCCTCTTTCTGGTGAAGGTTCTATAACCTTTACGTCGGTAATGCGGATTGTTTGATTGTTGGGTTTAGATGTGGACGGTGAACCTTTTTGAATGACTTCATTGATACGAACAATCTCTCCCGATAGGTTTTCAATGGTTTTGATGCCACCTTTCAAATGAGAGGCGTAAACTGGGTGTAGACAGTCAATAACGCCCTCAACCAATGTCGCCTCCTTCGACTGATTGGGCATTTGTGAATCTATTTTTCTTCTTTTCACCAAATGATTGGTGGATCTTTCATCTTTTTGATCATCTGTGATATTGAACTCCCTATAAGATCGCTTAACTTCTGTACCCAAACATTTCAGGAGTGAGATAGAAATCCTACCATCCTCAATCCCGTCTTGTATAACATGCTTGAGTTTATAACAATTTTCGGTACCATGCCCCCTACCCCTATGGTATTGACAATATGAATTGCCATCCCACAATTTAGATTTCTTTTCTTGATCTGGTGTAGGTCCTATTGGTTGAAGAAGACCTAGAGAGGATAATTGGTTCAAGGCTAGGGCATAAGGTATTCCTAGATTTGTAAATGACCTGGGAGAGTTTTTTAATTCCTTTGAGGAAGGCTCCATGAGGTTGTCTTTGATTTTGGCTCCTGGATGAGAGAAACTAGGAATAGATTGCTCACTTTTTGCTTTCTCCTCGAGACCATGAGGTTGAGGGTTTATCTGGGTCTTAAGCTTCTTATCCATCTCAGCAAATTGATTCCCCATGTGGGAAAGCCGAGAGTTTAGAGCATCAATGGCTCCCTCTATCTTGGAAAGCATGAGCATTCCACTTTGGACATCGTCCTCCTTCGGCGCTTTGATTTCTTTGTCATCACGAGGATCGAGAAGATGAGAAAAGTCTAGGAACGATCCTTCATCGTATTTAGTGTTGTTAGACCCAGGAGGGTCGGTCCCATCGAATTGCTCCACAAATGGTGGCATTGGAAGCTTGCCATCCTCGATCATATCTTGAATAATATGCTTCAAACAAAAGCATTCCTCTGTATCGTGTCCCTTACCTCGATGGTACTGACAATATGAATTGCCCTTCCATCTAGGCAGTATCTTTTCAGGGTCCGGGGTTGGACCAATTGGATGAAGTTTCCCTTGGGAAACTAGTCTTTGTAGAGCTACTTCATATGTGATTCCGAGGTCAAGGAATTCCCTATGAGCTCGTCCCGGCCTTCTGGGTGGAGTTTCCAAGAGGTTAACCCCCTTGTCTTCATTGCCCTTCTTAGATGGGTGAGTTGTGTTGAAGCTATGCCCTAGCCTTGGGGTATGAGAAGACGGTAAAGGTTTCATCATATCTATCTTCTTTTCCATATTGATGACACGAGCGCTCAAGTCTTTGATGGTGGCATGGAGTTTAATGATTACAGCACTTAGTCCCTTGACGTCGACAGATAAATGTTCTTGAACACTTTCATTGGAAGTTGCAGAATTCCTACCGAGAAGAAAATGATGCGCATTACAACTTGATTTGACATGGGATCACGCATACTAAGGCAACAAACAAAGGAAGGGATGAGATGACACATCTAGACTTGACTTGTGAATTCGTGAAATGTCGTGAGCGACTTCTCGTGTTTGAATTCACGGTGCTCGGCTTTAATTTAGACTCGAGTGTTGACTTTGACAGAGTGACCCTTATATGATTGACCTTATTGACGGGATTGATGACACAAGTTGATTCTGGACTCGAGGTTTGCTTATAGGTGTTAAGAAGACTCTTGTAGTTTAGACTCAAATATGAGGCCCATTGAGACTCGTGTGTTGAGCCTCGGAACGTGTGACTCGAGTGTTTAGATCCTAACTGAATTGGGGTAGGGGGTCCAAAATGACGGCGTGACGCCTTAGGACTTGACTTGAAGACCCATAAATGTAAAGGAAAACGAGTTTATAACTTGACAGAGTTCGGACTAGGACATAGTCGGTTTGAACTTTGACTCTAACTTAGCCCAATTGAATTTACATACTTACATTTACATGGTTTGAAAATATTTTTTTTTTTGTTTTTTTTTTTTCGGACCTTTTTTGTTTTTTTTTTTTATTTGGACTTTTTTTTTGCTTTTTTTTTTGACTTTTTTTTTTACGTTTTTTTTGTTGTTTTGTTTTTTTGTTGTTGTTTTGTTTTTAGTTTTGAAATGGGTTTGTGGCCCGAATTTTAACTTGACATTTGGACAGAGTTTCGGCTTATTTTGCGCTATTTTGAAAATGTTTATATTTTGAAAAGGATTTTTATTTTACAAAATTTTGTCATAGTTTTGTTTAGAAAATGGTGATCACATATGATACAAGCATTCATACAGGCATTATAACGGGATGCTGAGTGCATTTAAATGGGTTTTGGTTTAAAGGGTGGGTTGCCATACCGAACAATCAAACCCGAATTCTGTGGAGAGGCTCGTGCCAAACAAGAGTAAGGCCGATTCCTAGTCCATTTCCTCAAGTAGTGAAGGCCCTTGATACAAACAAGAGTAAGCATCATGGTATGGATGACGTCAATCGTTATCCATCCTTAGGCCCAAATAAGAATTAGGACCGTTTAGACGGGACGATTGGTCGAATGGGTTGGGTTGGGCCTAGGAAGGCCGAATAAAACGGTCTAGGAAGACCGAGTTATGAAAACCGACAATTGTCTTGTACAAATTATTCCCTAACCTTGTTCAAGTTTCACCCTAGCTACACGTAAGTGTATTTTCCCCAATGAGTCGCCAAACGTGGACAGCGGGCCGCCCACGGGGGCGCTTGGTGAGAAGCGAAAACAAGCGTTTGCATTTTGTATGGAGTCGCCACCAATTTTTATGGGAAATTGGAACCGTTCGAATACCTCATGTCATGTCAAGACATAAAGTAGTGACATGAACACTAAGCAATCGTTACCCTTAGCATTCTATGTCTAGAATGACTCTCGTGGATGCCAATGAACACGGGTGCTCACGGAGATCTGGAGTAAGGGGTGAGGGTACGTATTAGGAAGCTCTTTTGATCGAACACCTAATCCCGCCCGCCTCGATAGCGGCCTCTACTAATGATTAGGGAAGTTATTCGTACTCGATATATCGTCGATTATATGCATGCAATGCAACATCCATAGATTAATCCTAACATGTGAAGAATTAACTAAGTCGGTTGACAATTAATTTAACAAACAATTGATGTCGAAGTAGGAATTAATATTGATTTACATGTGAAAAACATACAAACAATATGAAATACAATAACGATAAATTACAATAAAGGAAATTACAATAATTACATCGGATTGGTGATTTATGTCGAAAATACCTTTTAAAATGGATAATTTGAGAAAAAGGGATAAAGAATAAAAGAATTAAATTAAAAGAAATACGAACAAATCAGAAAGTGATAATACGGATATTAGTTAGTAAATGCATATTAATTAAACTAGGTCAAGGCAGAAGAGGAGTTCAGGGACAAAACTCATCCTGGAACAGGCGCAGCAGGACTGCGCCCTCTGGAAGAGGCGCAGCAGTTGCTGCGTCTGTTCCAAGGGTGAGTTCTGGCTGTGAAGCCGGAACCGCAAATCGTTAATGTCGATTAGTAAATTTAATGATTGATTAGATTATTTGACTCGGATAAAAGTGATTAATATGTTATTTACATGTGATTAAAGTCATAAAAACAGTAAAACACGGATGAGACAGATTTGAGACGGATTAATTACGTAAACAAACGATTAATTAGTGACATGGTGAATGAGTCCTCTATTGAAATAATTAACTAGACTAAACATGATGAATATACAACGAATATGTGAAAGCTATATCAATGATCGAATTCCAGAGACCCAATATGAACGAATTGAATCTCTAAAATCCGGGTTTGAAATTAATAACGAAAACCCGCAAATATTGATTATAAGGGATTTAAGTCGGATTTTAATGATGAATGAAACATGTTAATGAATGATGAATTATAATACATGTGAATTATTAGGACATTAAGACGAAGAAATAACAGACGAGACAAACGAAGGGAAGAATTTGGAATACGAATTACAGAGGATAAACGAAGAAGAAAAGAAGCGAGAATCTGCGCGGCCTCACGAAGAGGCGCAGCAGGAACTGCGCTCCTTCGAAGAGGCGCAGCAGTTGCTGCGTCTTTTCTCGACGGTTACTTACTGGAAATCCGCAAAACAGAGTTTTAAAGCACGGGTTTTAGAAATCGATTTTAAACGGTATTTTCGACGTAAACCTTACAATTGATTATACAATAAATAAAATACAATAAATAAATAAGGATTATACACCCTCAGACTTACATGTTGACGAAACGAGAAGGACTAAGATATCGATTAGTGATGCTCGACGCGAATGCAAAGAAAGTGCCCTCGTAAGAGGAAAACGATTAAGTTGATTGATTAGATTGATTATTGTGTAGTTGGTTAAATTGGTCGGTCATGCAACGGAGAGGCTGGTACCCGGAAGGATCCGAGCTTACGTGGTCGAATGTTCAAGCACGTAGGCGCCAATTAGTAAGAACAAAGTCTAGAATGCAAAGGGAGAAGAGAAGGGCGGACACTCGCGTGAGAAATATGAGGAGCGAAGGCTCCTATTTATACTAATCACACGGAGGAATTATGGTAAGAGTTGGATACGGAAGGAAAGATCCGGAAACAACCGACTTAGGTTTAACGCGGAAACTTGGACAAAAAGAAAAGCCCTGGGAAAAGGCGCAGCAGGCACTGCGTCCCTTGGAAGAGGCGCAGCACCTGCTGCGTCTATTCCCGGGTAGGTTCCTCTGCGCGTAGAAAACGCGTTTGACAGCCTGTCGTATTTTAGGCATAACTTTCTCTACAAGACTCGTATTAAGGTGATTTCGGTGGCGTTGGAAAGCTAGAAGAAAGATCTAGAACTTTCTGTGAAATAGGCCTGGCCCAAAAAAGTAGTTGGCATCCCCAGCGGAGTCGCCAAACTGTGGACAGCGGGCCGCCCACGGGGGCGCTTGGTGAGAAGCGAAAACAAGCGTTTGCATTTTGTATGGAGTCGCCACCAATTTTTATGGGAAATTGGAACCGTTCGAATACCTCATGTCATGTCAAGACATAAAGTAGTGACATGAACACTAAGCAATCGTTACCCTTAGCATTCTATGTCTAGAATGACTCTCGTGGATGCCAATGAACACGGGTGCTCACGGAGATCTGGAGTAAGGGGTGAGGGTACGTATTAGGAAGCTCTTTTGATCGAACACCTAATCCCGCCCGCCTCGATAGCGGCCTCTACTAATGATTAGGGAAGTTATTCGTACTCGATATATCGTCGATTATATGCATGCAATGCAACATCCATAGATTAATCCTAACATGTGAAGAATTAACTAAGTCGGTTGACAATTAATTTAACAAACAATTGATTTCGAAGTAGGAATTAATATTGATTTACATGTGAAAAACATACAAACAATATGAAATACAATAACGATAAATTACAATAAAGGAAATTACAATAATTACATCGGATTGGTGATTTATGTCGAAAATACCTTTTAAAATGGATAATTTGAGAAAAAGGGATAAAGAATAAAAGAATTAAATTAAAAGAAATACGAACAAATCGAAAAGTGATAATACGGATATTAGTTAGTAAATGCATATTAATTAAACTAGGTCAAGGCGGAAGAGGAGTTCGGGGACAAAACTCATCCTGGAACAAAGTAGAAGAGATCGCGCCCTACGGAAGAGGCGCAGGCGATTCTTTGCGTCGTCATTCCCAAGTGAGTTCTCGCGTGTGAAGCGGAACCGCAAATCGTTAATGTCGATTAGTAAATTTAATGATTGATTAGATTATTTGACTCGGATAAAAGTGATTAATATGTTATTTACATGTGATTAAAGTCATAAAAACAAAAAACACGGATGAGACAGATTTGAGACGGATTAATTACGTAAACAAACGATTAATTAGTGACATGGTGAATGAGTCCTCTATTGAAATAATTAACTAGACTAAACATGATGAATATACAACGAATATGTGAAAGCTATATCAATGATCGAATTCCAGAGACCCAATATGAACGAATTGAATCTCTAAAATCCGGGTTTGAAATTAATAACGAAAACCCGCAAATATTGATTATAAGGGATTTAAGTCGGATTTTAATGATGAATGAAACATGTTAATGAATGATGAATTATAATACATGTGAATTATTAGGACATTAAGACGAAGAAATAACAGACGAGACAAACGAAGGGAAGAATTTGGAATACGAATTACAGAGGATAAACGAAGAAGAAAAGAAGCGAAATCTGCGGCCTCACGAAGAGGCGCAGCGGAATCTGCGCTCCTTCAAGAGGCGCAGCGATTCTTTGCGTCTTTTCTCGACGTTTTACTGGAAATCCGCAAAACAGAGTTTTAAAGCACGGGTTTTAGAAATCGATTTTAAACGGTATTTTCGACGTAAACCTTACAATTGATTATACAATAAATAAAATACAATAAATAAATAAGGATTATACACCCTCAGACTTACATGTTGACGAAACGAGAAGGACTAAGATATCGATTAGTGATGCTCGACGCGAATGCAAAGAAAGTGCCCTCGTAAGAG
The DNA here is from genome assembly GCF_048544455.1 of Silene latifolia. Classification (NCBI taxonomy): domain Eukaryota; kingdom Viridiplantae; phylum Streptophyta; class Magnoliopsida; order Caryophyllales; family Caryophyllaceae; genus Silene; species Silene latifolia. The sequence continues at coordinate 6,963,675 of NC_133533.1, read as the reverse complement.
GAAAACGATTAAGTTGATTGATTAGATTGATTATTGTGTAGTTGGTTAAATTGGTCGGTCATGCAACGGAGAGGCTGGTACCCGGAAGGATCCGAGCTTACGTGGTCGAATGTTCAAGCACGTAGGCGCCAATTAGTAAGAACAAAGTCTAGAATGCAAAGGGAGAAGAGAAGGGCGGACACTCGCGTGAGAAATATGAGGAGCGAAGGCTCCTATTTATACTAATCACACGGAGGAATTATGGTAAGAGTTGGATACGGAAGGAAAGATCCTAAACAACCGACTTAGGTTTAACGCGAAACTTGGACAAAAAGAAAAGCCCAGGGAAAAGGCGCAGCGAGGCAAGGCGTCCCTTGGAAGAGGCGCAGACTGCTGCGTCTATTCCCGGTAGGTTCCTCTCGCGTAGAAAACGCGTTTGACAGCCTGTCGTATTTTAGGCATAACTTTCTCTACAAGACTCGTATTAAGGTGATTTCGGTGGCGTTGGAAAGCTAGAAGAAAGATCTAGAACTTTCTGTGAAATAGGCCTGGCCCAAAAAAGTAGTTGGCATCCCCAGCGGAGTCGCCAAACTGTGGACAGCGGGCCGCCCACGGGGGCGCTTGGTGAGAAGCGAAAACAAGCGTTTGCATTTTGTATGGAGTCGCCACCAATTTTTATGGGAAATTGGAACCGTTCGAATACCTCATGTCATGTCAAGACATAAAGTAGTGACATGAACACTAAGCAATCGTTACCCTTAGCATTCTATGTCTAGAATGACTCTCGTGGATGCCAATGAACACGGGTGCTCACGGAGATCTGGAGTAAGGGGTGAGGGTACGTATTAGGAAGCTCTTTTGATCGAACACCTAATCCCGCCCGCCTCGATAGCGGCCTCTACTAATGATTAGGGAAGTTATTCGTACTCGATATATCGTCGATTATATGCATGCAATGCAACATCCATAGATTAATCCTAACATGTGAAGAATTAACTAAGTCGGTTGACAATTAATTTAACAAACAATTGATGTCGAAGTAGGAATTAATATTGATTTACATGTGAAAAACATACAAACAATATGAAATACAATAACGATAAATTACAATAAAGGAAATTACAATAATTACATCGGATTGGTGATTTATGTCGAAAATACCTTTTAAAATGCAAAGGGAGAAGAGAAGGGCGGACACTCGCGTGAGAAATATGAGGAGCGAAGGCTCCTATTTATACTAATCACACGGAGGAATTATGGTAAGAGTTGGATACGGAAGGAAAGATCCGGAAAAAACCGACTTAGGTTTAACGCGGAAACTTGGACAAAAAGAAAAGCCCTGGGAAAAGGCGCAGCAGGCACTGCGTCCCTTGGAAGAGGCGCAGCACCTGCTGCGTCTATTCCCGGGTAGGTTCCTCTGCGCGTAGAAAACGCGTTTGACAGCCTGTCGTATTTTAGGCATAACTTTCTCTACAAGACTCTTATTAAGGTGATTTCGGTGGCGTTGGAAAGCTAGAAGAAAGATCTAGAACTTTCTGTGAAATAGGCCTGACCCACAAAAGACGTTATCACCTCGTAAAACGGGCCTAAAGGTCGGGTTGTCATTTTAGCTAAATGAAATGCACATTTTGTAATGTAAACTTTTAGTTTAGCCTAAAGAAGTGACATGAGACTCGAAATGAGATATAATCTCAACATTTTATGACATCCTAACCTTAGGTAGACAAGCACATTGCTTTGACTCGGGTTTTGACGGTTTTAGGAAATGAAGACGGTTTTTGACCCGGACTCCAAATGTACTCTAATTACTGCCAAAACGACCGTATCGGCGCGTAGATGATGACCATGAGGTAGACATTAATATTTGAGCAATAACTTGACGATAATCTTACGAACTGTCACAAATCGTTCCGCGAATCAAACATGCGGCCCAATCATCACCGGGTGGTTTGCGGGAGGTGCAGATACGAGGTATCTACACCATCCCGCCCCATACGGCCATCCCCTACAACCTTAATCGGAGAATGATCCGACCATTCTCTATTAAGATGATACAGTCTAGCATACGGGAACTGATCAAACCATGCCTCATTGGCCATGGCTCTATCAATACGAGACTGTCTATTATCCTCACCGACCTGTCCATTGTCAAAAGTAAACTCATAACCTTCCAACGGAATATCACGAATACCAGCCTCATCCACAGCATCTCGAAAATTATTCATCTGCCACTGCGCCCTCGACCCCCCTTTCATCTCAGTAGAATACAAAACTTCATTAAAATCCCCTAAACATAACCAAGGACCATCCCCCTCCCTCGCCAAGACTCTCAACAGCTGCCACGAAAGATGCCTGTCTTGCACAGCCGGCCAACCATAAAAACCAGTCACACGGCAGGCCACCCCATTAAACTCGACGTCAAAATCCATAAAATGGACCGAAACCGACCGCATTACACACGACACCCCACTTCTCCATAAAAAAGCAAGCCCGCCAGAACGACCCACACTATCTACAGCCACTCCATCATACCCCTCAACTCTACTAATGATCCTACACATTTCACGACTACTCAATTTTGTCTCACACAGAAACATCATAGCCGGGGCCTCCCGTCGGATAAGGTTCCGAAGCCCGCCTACTGCATCGGGGTTGCCCAGCCCCCTGCAGTTAAGGCTCAACCAATTCATTGGGCCCGGCGGGGTTGATGGCCATCAACCTCCGCCTCAGATATCAACACATCCCTGTGTACAGCTGCCCTCTTCATACCGCCATCCGTATTATCCTCATCCCGCCCTCGCTTATTAAACTCATTGACCAGACTTTGCTCACACAATAAGGAAGGAGCACTACTCCCAGCATTCACCTCCCGTTCAATTCTTGTCCAACCCCGACCCCCACTCTTCGGCCTCTCCACATTACACGGAACCCCGACTGCCTTCTCCCTAAACACACATCCTCCATCGCGTTTCCCTAAACCCTTCACCCCCTCCTCCCTGACAACTCCAACAGCCTCACACCTCACATCTCCACTCAACAGACCCGCCACACTCCCCTCCCCCGTCCCTTGATCACCATCAGGAAGCCCACCGTCATCCTGTCCAGCATTCCTCGCCCCAAACCCGTTATCCTCCACACCCTCCAAGACACTACGAACCACCGTGTCTCCTGACCCATCCTTCTTCTTGCCACTCCCCGACAACGTAAACTTCTGTAATTTTGCAATCATCGCCTGTTCATCCCGCCTGTACTCTTCCTCAAAATCAGGACGTAAATCACGCGCAGTTTTCCTCCCCTCTACGACTCCCACCGAGCCACCTTTTCTTAATGGTGCTCTCAAACCATCCCCATACTGCAACTCATCCTCGTCATACGGACCATGCACACAATCCTTAACCCCATGTCCCAACACCCCGATTTTAATTATATGTTATTGTTGTATTTGTAATTATATTGTAATATATTATGAAAAGAATATAACGACAAGCTAAACTAGATTCATGCCCGGGCTTCAAAATTTAGGCTCAATGAGCTGCGAGCCAAATCCAAACTCAGACTCAAACATTCTGAGCGAATTTCGAGGCTATTCGAGCTTGAGCTCAAATTGTGTCGGTTATACTCGTAGATAAGCTTGTTGGATACCAACCTTATATGCATAGCAATGTTGTGTTGAAAAATACAATACTTAGAGCATATTCTACCTAATCGACATCTGATAATAAAATTTTTATGGAATCTCAAAGAGAAAATGTAGCTACTTTTAACTTCATTGTCAAATGTCAAGAGTGAGAGGAATAAAAGTTCCAACGTTCTATACCCTTGAAAACCATGGTATTACCTTTTCGCATCTAAAATAGTTGTAATGTAGTGTAGTAGCAATAATAAATAACATCGAATTTCAGAGTTTTGATTTTAAAATTTGGGGACGTTTTTACGAATGTTGTAGACAAGTAAAATAATGAAAAAAATAGTCGAAATATAAGTAAGATTAATCAAGTCTACCTCAAAAAATAATATAAAATAAAATAAAAATGAAATATAACCTCATATGAATGCGGAGCTTAATCTGACAAGTGACAAGCAAGCAAAAACAGTTGTTATTTCCAAGCATATTGATTCTGTTTTATCAATTCTATGTCTCAAAAGTGTTGCCTTTTGTAGGTTGTTCACTTACATCAAAATGTACATTTGTTGCTTGCGATAGACTACTATAAACTATAGTGTATATAGTCAAGGGTTGTTTGATTGCATTTAAAAAAAAAAAAAAAAAAGTTTTTATACAAGTAAAATGATTAAGTAAAGAACATGAGTTCGACGATAAGAACTCTCTTGTTTTCAACTAGTGTAGATTCCCGTGTTACAGCACGGTATTTTTTAGTTTTGTTTTATAAAGAGACATTCTAATTAAATTAGTTGCATATATAAATTAACTCTACCTTTACTATTATAATGTACAAATATAATCTTAGTAAAAGGTAGAAAATGAAACTTTATTACCATCAAAAGACACTTTAATTTAAGTTATTTTTGTCTTAACCATTTTTACTTTACTATAAAAATTAACTCTATAATGCTATATCATTGCATGAAACAAATTTATGACATTAAATTACGATTAAGTGATGTAAAACTGTAAAATCTAATTAAAATGTGTATAAACCTTATAACAAAAGCAGGTAAAAACAGTATATCACGCACTTAAAAAGACGATTTACGAATAATTAGACTAATTAGGCTAATTTTTAATTAAAAAACTACATAATAATAGTTCCCGTCCTTTAAAATATATACACCATATTTAGAGTATAACTGATGAAGGATAATGTAAGAAACAGATTTACGTAATTTTAGGGTGTAAGTGATGACAATAATTATGTTAAAAACTGCATAAGAAGCAGGTTTGCGTAATTTTAGAGTGTAACTGATAAAATATAATATCTATGAAAATGGAAATAATTGCATAATAAATTATGGATTTTAATGAAAAAGTCATAAATATGAATTTTAATTAAAAGATTAGAGTTTAATTATAAGAATATATTAATTGAAAAGATAATAATATAATGATTCTTTTTTTACTTGTTACCTTATTTAGTTAGATTCCTTTTGGAGGGAAAACTAAGAGAAATTTTATTCTCTTAGTAGTAGGGGGGAAGTAGTAGGGGGGATTATAAGGAGAAAGTTGGGGTTTGGAGTTTAATACTTACCCATAATTTAATACGCTTATTTGAACCAAACAATAAAAATGTAAATTACATAGTTTTACATTTTATGTGAATTAAAAAGTTTGCTTAGTTACATTTTTATTACATGGAAATTTCCACTTATCAGAGGATAAGTAAACAAATTCAGCCATTATAGACGAATTGAAATATATGAGAAGTGTTTAATTAGACTCATCTCCAATGTTGGCAAACAACCACAATATAGAGCTTAATTTGCCACTCGGTTTTTTAAGCTAATTTGCTTTTCGATTACGTATCGGCCCAATGGTTGGCTACAATGCTTTCTAACTTTTGTATTCCACAATCAAGTTTCTCTTCGATGAAAAACTTTACTTCTTATTTTTTTAAACCAAGTTAGATGCTTGGAAGTTACTTGCTTGCTATTTTATAAATATTGCAAGTAAATTCCTAAAGCAAACCATTGGAGATGCCCATGTACCCGGACTTAGGGGCTAGGGCCTTAAACATTCAAAAGTACAAAAAAAAAAAATTGTAAAGGGACTAATGAATCAGACCAACGAGCTTTTCAGGACATAAGGAACAACCAAAAAAACTCCATCACTTTTTCGGGATTAATCTCACCTTCTTCTCGCTGCATATATGAGAGACCAAACAGAACTCGAATTGTGGTCAAACAACATACAATTTTTACAATTTACATATATACTTCTTACATTTTGTTTTTTGTAGAGGGCAACCAAGCATCTCAATCATTTATGAACAATTTAATTATATAGTCTATATAATCTATAGTTGGTTTGGTATCTAAATCCGTCTAATTACGTTTTGTCATTTTTCTAAGTGTTTGACATTAGCCGGCAGGGAATCTCTTCTTCATTTTACGCAAACTAATACGTAGTATCTTTAGTTTTTAATGATGCAATTACTGTAATAAAATATTACAATCATATCTTATCCGTAAATCTTCTTGCTATAAGTTTGAAATTGTAAGCAAGACTTTGTTCTCATTAAGATTGGAATATTACCAAGAAATAATTTCGAAGATCTTTTACTTGTAATTTTTTTAATTCTAGTGCTTCTATTAAGGATTATACAAATTGACTTCAAATCTATGACTTACATAAAGCGAAATAATTATTTATTATTTGTAGACACTTAAATTTCATCCAAAAAAATAGATAAGAATGATGATGATGATGATCAAGATTGTAGCAATGTTGTTATTTGACGACGATATGTTAGACCAAGATAGTCATAATGACCCAATCTCCCTTGTTTACCTTTTGCACTTGGTCATTTGTATCGAGTTGTAGGCCCTGTTTGGTAAACAGTATATTCGGTGAAATTAATAGATTTCGACTTAAATAGTAGTTTGACCAATCAATCTACTAATTTTACATGTTTGGTTAATAGCATATTCAGATAGCATATTGACCGTAATCTACTGTTTTTGAATATGCTGCTAATAGCAGCATATTGAGTTTATACATGGAAATGGCAGATTTGTCTTATAATCTACTAATTACCAAACACGCTTTCTTAATTCTGCTAATTTCATATGATGGTCAAACCTGCTACTAAAATCTGCCAATCGTATTCTGCTAACGTTATCTGCTATCATTACTCTGCTTCTGCTGTTTGCCAAACATGGCCGTAAACAAGTTAGCATCTATTCTTTCTGTTTCGGTAAATAGTTTACATTTGCTTTATTTTGTGAGGAGAAAATAAAGTAAGTGTAAACTTTTGACTGGAACGGAGGAAAATAGTAAAGTTATTTGTGACGGAATTGGTAGATTTCATTATAAATGTTTTAATATATAACATGTGAGATCTCTATGAGTAGTATGAGTATAATATAAAAAGAAATTGATAATTTACATATGTTTATGTGTAAACTCCGTCATGTAGAGTTATTTTTCAATTTTTTTGATCACATCCTCTTTATAAACACTTTAGAAATTTAAAACGACGCATGAATACACTTCATGAGCACATATGAAATACTCTATGTTAAGAAGTTATTTAGTAGGGATACCTCATTGAGGAAGTTTGCTGATAAGTTTAAATGACTAATGCTTAAAAGAATTGAAAGTATTACTTAGTACTCATATTAATAAAGTGTACTTTTTTTCCGGAAAATTATGATAAAATCTTCACAGTTAAGCGTTTTTATTGAGAAGTAATCTTAAAATGTGTAATCTCGTTGGAAGATTTTCAAGATGCCCAGAGAGAATTATGGATTTTGTGTATTGCTTACTCATTAGTCACCTCATTTTATTAACCAACCGGGGTTAGGGGTGTTCATTTGTCCGGACGACCAAACCGGATTAAACTCTCTAAAATCATGACTGAAGACCAAATAAGGGTTAAGAGATGGACCGGACCGGAGACCGGACCATATTAATATTGGTCCGGTCCGATCTGGACCAGAAGAACGCGTGGACCAGACCGGACAGGACCAAATGGATCGAATATGATTGTCATGGAGATGTAGGGGTATATAAAATGAGAACTCAAGAAGTTCGTAACATTCAAAATAAACAACAATACCTTTTTACAGTATTTAACTACATAATTACACATTTTTATAATACTTGTAAATAAAATGAAAAATAAAATCAACAATATTACAATTTAAAAGATATTTTTGTTAAATAAGTTCGGTCCATGGTCAAACCGAATGGACCGCAGACCCGACCAAAGACCAAATTAGAGTAAATAGGTAGACTATGGACCAGACCAAATATAATTCAGTTCGGTCTAATCCGGACCAAATGGTCTCGATCCAGTCTAGTCTTTAGTCCGGACCACTGAGCGAACACCATGTTGGTTTTAGACATTGACACAAATGAACCAAAACCAATAGTCCACAATCAATCCACACACCAATCTAACCCAAACTAACAAATTAAGCCCACAACATTATGTAAGTATAACCCACAAAATCCAACCCCAAAATCTCCCAATCTTCAAAACCCTAATTTCACAGCAACCTCAAAACATTTCATCATCTATAAAACCTCACACTCACAAAACATCCCAAATCCTCAGCTTCCAGCCGACGTAGAACAATTTCAAGGTATACCCTTTTCAATTCAGTCTAAACCCATGTTAATTCCATTGTTATAATCTCAGATCTTTGCTTATTTAATCGATTTTTTGCTAGAATAATCGATTTTGTGTTGTGAAAATGTATTAGGAAGCCATGGCAGTCCCTTCATTGACTAAGAAGATTGTTAAGAAGAGGGTTAAGCATTTCAAGAGGCATCATTGTGATCGATATATCTCAATTAAGGTAGTTTTTTTTATTCCTTTTTTGATTTATTTGTTGTAGATTTGTTGCTATGTAATTTGGGTTGTGTAATAGTTGTAATCTTTTATTGTGGTTTGGTAAATTTGAGTGATTTTTTGTTTTGGGTAGGTATCATATCTTGTTTACAAGTATTACTCCCTCCGTCTCAATCATTTATTTATCTATTATGAGTATTTCGATGGTATTATTTGTAGATAGGTTTTCAATGGTATTTCGATTTTGTTATCCATGGGGATTGACTCGCTAAATATTGTGTAAAACGGATCCATATACGAGAAATAAGCCGTAAAGTGTTCTTTGCAACCTGTCAATACCATAATACGGAGTGCAGAGATTCACTTTGTAGGGTTGTTTTTGTTAGGCCATTTCATTCTACAAGTAGTTGATAAGAATATTATGGGCTATCCTTTATTTGACCAAATTTTCGAGCTCGCTTTTTTTTTTCCCTTTAAATTGCGTCCGTATGGATGCACGGTGGAAATGATGAATAAAATTGACGCCCAGTCTTTAGTGCATCTTATGTTGCACGATGAAGATTGTCTAATGCGTTCCTGATTCTACCATGCTTAGATTTTATTTGTTATTGATGGTGCTTGACTTGCTAAATATTCTTTAAACATATCCATCCACGAGAACGTAGCAAACCATAAAGTGTTCTTAGTGATCTGTTCATACCTTGATACGGAGTGCATAGATTTACTTTGTAGGGCGGTTTTTGTTACTCCATTGCAATCGATAAGTAGTTAATAATAATGTGATGGACTATTCTGTATTTAACTAGGATTTGAGTTCGCTTTTTTTCTTTATTTTGTATCCATATAGATGCATGGTAGAAATGATGAATAAAATTGACGCCCAGTCTTTAGTGCTTCTTCTGTTGCACGATGAAGATTGTCTAATGCGTTCCTGATTCTACCGTGCTTAGATTTTTTTCTTTGTTTAACAAATGTTTTACAATTTTTATCGCCTGAGCTAGTTTACAGTTTTTACGATTGATATGAAGATATGCTCTTGACGCCCAGTCTTTAGTGCATCTTTGGTGCCCAATGAAGATTGTCAAATGCGTTCCTGATCAAAACATATTAGTTTAAATGGACTGTCCGTGTCATTGAATTTATAGTTTCTGTCTGTGTCAAAATATTTTTCATTTTTGCCTTTTCGGTGACCTGCTTTAAAAGTTCATGTTTTTGTACCCTTAAAGTTGACTGATATGATGAGAAGCTCTTGACGCCCAGTCTTTAGTGCACCTTTGCTGCGCAATGCAGATTGTCAAATGCGTTCCTGATCAGACCATTTCAGTTTAAAATGGCTGTCCATGTATTAAATTTCTAGTTTCTTTTCTGTGATATAAAATAATTTTCATTTTTGGTTTTTTGGTTAACCACTTCAAAATTGTTCATGTTTTGTACCGTGGACTAATGATATGAAGATAAGCTCTTGACGCCCAGTCTTTAGTGCATCTTTGGTGCACAATGCAGATTGTCAAATGCGTTCCTGATCAGACCACCATACTTTAAAATGGATTGTCTATGTTATTGAATACTTCGTTTCTTACTTGGCTTTCATGTTTTTTTTTCAAAAACAAATTTCCATTAGATATGCCGATGTTAAGAAACTTATCGTCATCCTTTTCTTAAAGGCATCTCTTTCCCTGTATGTAACTCATGGTGATATAGTGTCTTTGTCTTTAATATGAAATGTTGAAAGAGAAATGAGGATATCCATCCACCTTTTCTGCTGTATAGTGATGAACCTTTACATGCACTACCATCTGATCTCTGATACATTCATTTGAACGACTAAGAGTGCAGTTGGACAATTTTAATGAATTAGGAGACGGAGGTATCTATTCCTTATTAGTGGTCCGATGTCTATGGTGGATGTTACCTAACACTCGTAGTTTAATCTTTGCAAGTAATGGATGATAGGTGTTAGAGTTATAAACATTCTGAAGTTATCTATCCATTATTTAGAAGGCTAAACTAAGATTGTAAATTACATCCACGATAAAATTCCGACCATTTAAGAATTGCCCTTCATCTTTTTTAGGAGATTAATAAAATGCTGACTCAGTTTTAATTGATTCTTGCATTACTGCTTTATTTTTTTAAAATCCTTGGCTCCTTGCAGTTTCTTTGAAAGACTACAGTTCATGATTTTTTTCCAGTCTGATTTCTTACTTATTAATGTAGTGATTTTCCTACGATGTTTATTACCTGGTTATTTTTGAGGTTGTCATTTGAAAATCCCCACTTAATAATAGAATGCTCGTGCCTGTGGTATCTGATGTCCTGCCTTATTTGTGGTTGGACGTCTCGTTTTTATGGCACATATTATCATTGAGCAGATCTTGCGACACAATTGGCTATGTTTCTTATTAGCCTTTTGTTACTATAACTCGGCTCACATTTTGTTTTGTGAATTTTAACTCAATATACCTTTCATAACATGGAAACTTAATCAGCCTGTTTTTTTAGCACATATATTGTATATGCAAGTTGGTTTTCTTGATTCAGTATTTTCATTTATTTATTTTAAAAATACAACCTAATGGAAATCAAAGTAACTTATCGGTAATTTCAACCGTCTGTGACAACCAAAGTCAAATGGAAATAATATGAAGTTGTAAATAAACTAATCTCTGGTTTTTTTTTTTGTTTCTCGTAATGACAGCCAAGCTGGAGAAGGCCAAAGGGTATTGATTCTCGTGTTAGGAGAAAGTTCAAAGGAGTTGTGTTGATGCCCAACATTGGTTACGGCTCTGACAAGAAGACCCGACACTATCTCCCAAATGGCTTCAAGAAGTTCGTTGTCCACAATGTCTCAGAGCTCGAGCTTCTCATGATGCACAACCGGTAATTGTCTTCAGTTGATAGTTTGAATTTTGTACCAGAGTCTTGTGATCTTTCTCGTATTTTAAACCTATTGTCAATTTGGCATGATTCTTGTAGGACTTACTGTGCCGAGATTGCCCACAACGTGTCAACCAAGAAACGAAAGGAAATTGTCGAACGAGCTGCCCAACTCGATGTAGTTGTGACCAACAAGCTTGCTAGGCTCCGTAGCCAAGAAGATGAATGAGCTTAGTTTTCCTTGCATCTTCATGTTTAGTGAACATTTGCAGTTCTTCTACTCGAGTTTTGTTCGAACATGGTATATTTTTGTTTTGATCGAGATTTTGATCCCTTGGTATGTACTAAAAGTTTTATGCAAATTAAGTTATATACATTAGATTTTATTTTGGTTTCAAGAATCTGTTATTTGCAAGTATCCAGTCTCTAACTTACGTGACCGAACATGTTCATATCCTGTTGCACCTTGGCAAAGAGGCCGATTTAGCTTTGCGGAGTTCGGCAATTGTGTCGAAGGGTTTTTGCATTGGTAAATCTGTGTAAGGTTAATAGCATCGGAATTAGACTTGGAAAAATAAGATCGAACCCGAAAAATTGATTGAAAAAATTAAATAGTATCCGAAACCTGACTCCATCTGAATGGAACCAAAACTGAATAGAACTCCATAATAACCTAATGAAATCCGAACCTGAATAGAACTCCATAATAACCCATAAGAATCGAACTGATTGATCTGAATGAAAAATGTTTATTTTTCTCATAAATACACTCAAATTTAGGCGTTTTTTCATTAATTATTTATTTATTAATAGTATTATAAATTACTACATTCAAATTGCAAAGTATAAGGTCCATCTAAGCCATTTTTAACTATGACCCGAAACTCAACTGGACTGGAATAACCCCGACCCGGATCGTACCGGACTTGAAATAGCACAAACTCAACTGAACTAGAATAAACTCAACTGATTTCGTCAGGTCTAAGCTTAACTTTTCTAATTTCGAGTCTTTGAATCCATCCCCTGATCGGAGGCATCACTCCTCAACGACTTTACTTGCTATCGGATATTTTTCGATACCTAGACTTATAAGTTATAACTTTTGCTTGATAAGTACTCCGTATATCCTTTGCCTGACTTGAGGCATCATCACCAGTCGATCAATCATCGATCTGCCAAAGAATATTTACTTCTCCCCAGCAAAAGATACAAACACAGGCTAACATCTTAGAATATGCAACTAAAAAACTAATTTTCGACGATACATTTTCGCTGTTTCCTTTTTGTTTACTAAGAATCTTGTCTTCTGCTTTGCCTGTAGTTTAAGTCATGTCCTTTACAACCCCACATAGAAGCCTCCTTCATGCAAGTAAAGAACAACCAACCTATAACACCATTCATATATAATTCCTCATAACCGCTACAACACCCTACAACATCAACCGCCTTTTCTAGCTCATCATTCTTACTCGACTTTTTTCTTCCTTATCGAAAGAGATGGTTAATGATCAGATGAGACCCGTGGCCTCGTTGCTTCTGTTTCTTAATTTCTGTATGTATGTTGTGTTATTAGGCATCGGTGGTTGGGCTATGAACGAAGCAATTGAACACGGTTTTATCATCGGTAATCTCTCTACTCGTTTCTAAGAAATTTGAAAACTGTTTAATTTTATTCAAAATTGTCGAAAAATTTAAGAAACTTATCAGTTTCATAGTTCGATTTTTAAAATTGTATTTTCTGCCTTTGACAGGTCCGGGATTGGTGCTGCCAGCACATTTTTCACCCATCTACTTTCCGATGGGGAATGCTGCAACTGGGTTCTTTGTGATGTTTGCTTTGTTAGCCGGAGTCGTTGGTTCTGCCTCGTGTATCTCAGGCTTCAACAATCTCCGTACATGGAGTCGTGAGAGCAACCCGGCAACAGCCACTATGGCAACCGTTGCTTGGACTGTAACTGTTTTAGCTATGGGGTACGCCCTTTCTTTCCTTAAAAAAAAAAAAAAAAAATTGACGCAACTTGAATGATCTCTGACCTATATTAACCCGACTTGAAATGACTAGAAAACAACTATCTCGACCAGGTAAATGACCAACTAGAAAACAATGTGAACCGAAAAAAAAAGGCCGACTATAATGCACTCTAAAAATGATCTGAACCGGTAATGACCTAACTCGGATTACTCCTTTTAGGTTTGGATGCAAGGAGATCGATCTACAGTTCAGAAACGCGAGCCTGATGGCTTTGGAGGCATTCACTATCATTCTATCCGCAACACAACTCTTATACGTTGCTCTTCTTTCAGCACCCGTTCTTTAAGCAACCCACCCGAATATTTGTTCCAATGTTATTCTTTCACGAGGCCGAGTTCAATGGGGAAAGAGAGGATTTGCATTGCTCCATTTTGCTTCATGTTTCTCCATTTTAAGTGTGGTTTTATTTTCTCAATGACTTGTAATACCTCCAAATTGAAATTTGTATAAAAAAACGAAACTATATTGCTCTTAGATCTATTTTACTTCCCGATACGCTTCCAACAAATTTTCGAATTTTCATGGAGATCAATCAAATTGCAGAAGTTAGTTGAATGTGCTTCGATGCAAAACCCTTGGAACTTAAGGTGTACTTCGGCCATAAATATCGACTATAGTTAGCCACCCTTTTAAGGCTAAACACGCCTAAGGGTTCACTTGGGATAAGGGTAACTGGTACAGGCCGAGAATGTTTTAATGGGGAAGTGTTGCGTCTGTATGTGACTATGTGCATGGTGCCGGAGTTATTTCTATTGTTTACTTGGGCTCGATTCTTTATTTACTTACGATCTACTCATCGTTCGTGTAGCTTGGCCTTCTGCCTTGCCATTATCCGAGGGTAACGCGTTATCTCCATCCGCAACCATAAAATCCTACTTTTCTTTATTTTTCCACAAATTCTCACTTTAGACGGACACTATCTGTCTAAAGTTGTAGACGGATAGTGTCACTCTCACAAAATGAGAGTAGATAGTGCAAGTGGGTGGGAAATGGATACAATAATTGCCCTCCCACTTGCATTTTGTGAGAGGGCCACTAGAAGGCCACTTCACTCGCTACCTTAATCTATTAGGGCAACTCTGCAACATCAAACTATCCGTCTACAGCTTTAGACGGAATTATTTTTCCATGTAGTATCTCAACATCAAAAGGCATGTACTCGAGACTGAAACTGAAGATGATTACACACGATCACCACTTGTACATAATAAACAACACAAACTTGGCCACAAGATGTTGGTCTCACATCTTTTAGATGGCTTCCTCAATGCACATCATTCATCCATGCTGAAAACGACTTCGTTTGGCCGATTCCTTTGAGCCGAAGAACAGGCCAACCAGAGCAATTCAATAATGTGATAGTAGGAGACCACAACATAAACTCCAACTCATACCCATTAAAAAACATTGACATTTGCTAATTCAAATGACAAAGCATCATGAATTCGTGAGAACGACATACTCCCGGTGACTTAGAGCTCCCGTCAATATTAAGTCACCCTTACGGGTCTTACTCGGCAATATATTGCATCGAGGATGCATTGATCAACCGTGACTTCATACAGTCCACGGTATTAGCGAGTTCAACATTTTCCGAATCCACTGAAAACGGGAATTTTGCGAGAGATTGTGAAAAGATCATGAAATTTGTTTTGGAGAAGATACCGTGCTTGTAACAAAACCGGGAATAAGAGAGAATCTTCAAAAAGTAGTTTGGTCTATGTATTGTAACTCGTCCTCAAAACGATACAGATAAAGTACACGACCAATAAATGAAATTCAGTTCTTAGCACACGATGAACAAAGAAAAACACGAAACTGGGCAAACCCACGAAAAATCGACCAGACAAACTATCAACAAAAACCGCTATGCAAGTGCAGGATAAAAGCAGTTCATGTAGTATGCTCACTTGCAGATTGTTCTTTCTGGGATTGCTTGATACGGAGTATGTCCTTACCAGCTGTATACAATAATCCCCACGAGACTGTCTTCTAGTTTCCGAAGCCGCTTCAAGTGTGACATTTCACTGACACTGCCAGAAGCATTGCTTCTGCAACACAGAAATGCAGACGATATCAGTATGATAGGGCATGAAGCTATATAACAGTAAGCTTTTGACTGCGTCTGTCTAGACGTTTTCCGATTAAGTTCTCTAACTTCCGATTCTCCTCTGTAGAGATTTTATCCAGACCAGTACTAAAACCCAAAACACACTTGACATATATGAAGGCACGCAATTGCGACCAAGGTTCAAAATCTCGGCCGAGTTGTATCGGATTTTCACTCTACCAATACGAGATATCACCGCGATCAGTCCGCGACGGCCGATTAAGGAGCGGTTATACCGCGACTACGACTAAAACCGAGATTTAAAACCATGATTACGACTCAACAACAAGAAAACTAACTGACAGGAAACTATCAGACCTTGATACGTAAAACCTCGTTTATAATATACAAAGTTTCTCAAACACAAAAGTGACGAGGCAACAGATGAGCATAAGAAAATTCCAACTGAAATTAACGGAAGGTTACCAAACAAGAACATTAGTAGCAGCAGTACAGCTCCGAAGAACAACATCATAACAATCAAAGATCACATACATGCCAGATAACTAGTTCAGAGAAATAGCCAAGAGTTCCGACAGTCTTACAAGTCAAACACTCACCTTAAGTTTATCTACCGTGATCCACCAGAGAAAACCTCCAATAGTCCACAGCAACTGAACACGGATGTTCGTTGCACCGGCAATGGAGCAGCAGATAACAACGGCTGCAAGTTAAAGGATGAAAACACATATCAGTAAACAGAAAATGAATACAAAAATTGTTCCATGACGAAGAAAAGAGTAAGTCTTGTATAAGATTGTCTCATATGTGAGACCAACCAAATTCCTCGTGCAATTTTCTTTTCATTATAGGATTTAATGGGTTGGTTTCCCATATAAGTACGGCTCATGCAAGTTTTTGTGATTAAAAAACGAGAGGAAACATCTCAGATATACCTCCTCTTCTGCGTACTTATGCGTCTCTGGCATTTTGCCATTGTCTACAGCCTTAACACCAGAAGACTGAGGCAACGACCCTTCAGTATCTCTAACCAAGACACCTACAGATTCAGATGTATTCTCAGAGCCTCCATCCCCAGCTGGACTTACTTTTTCCTCGACTTTCGCCTGAACCAAATCGACAACTGCTGAAACAACCTCAGATTTCTCATCAGATGGCCGTAAGACTTCATCCACAAATTCCTTCTGCCCCGACTCAATCACATCAGAAGTCAATGATTGGTCAACTGGTACACTCTCACTAACAATAGAGGACTCTTCTGGCAAAGAAACCACTTCCTTAACCGACTCTTCCACAGGGATACTCTCCTCAACATAATCATCCACCAAGTTTTCCATGGACGCGAGCACAGAATCATCAGGCGTCACCGCTTCTTCAGGCTCCTCCTTCTCGACTGTCACCTCGTCATCATCCGAACTAGAACTGGTACTGCTGCTACTGCTAGAGATTTTACTAGCCACGCTAGTAAACTTCCTAGAATTGTCATCAGCACGAACATCATCATCAAAATTCTCCTTTTGTTGCTTCACTTCTCCTGCAATATTTCCCTCACCCTGATCATTCACCTCACTTCCCTCGAACTTCCCCTCTCTTTCGACATCAACAACATCTCTATCCCTCTCACTATGAGACCTTGGATCATCACTCCCTACCATAATTTCATCCATTTCACAAAAATCAATCAAATAAAATATCAATATCAAATCAATCAATCAACCAAATCAAAAATCAAACAATTTTAACTAATACCCACCAACCCAATTCACACAATCAACCAAAAAACCCAATCAAAACCCAATTAAAACCCCACTCTTAAACCCTGATCATATGAATACACAATCTACAACAACAATAACATCAGAGCCTTAATCTCAAAATGATTTGGAGTCGGCTGACATGAATATTCCTTTATAACCGTCACTGAGTGATCGCACACCTCAAAATGCATGTACCAATATACAACATAAATTAGCAAAATTCCACCAAACAAAGCACCAAATAGACAAACAAACACACACCCAAGGACCCAAATACCCAATTTCCAACTAGATTACCAATTTATACACACAAAAAGCAAAGATCAATAATTGAAACACCCAAAATAAGCAAAATTCCACCAAAAAAGCACCAAAAAAGTACCAAAAACATAAACAAACACACACCCAAGTACCAAATTCCAACTAGATAACCAATTTATACACAAAAACAGATAAAAGATCAATAATTGAAAGACAGATAAGAGCCCATGTGAAAGGTATATAAAGATTAAACCTTGAGAACTATGAGACCCATTGTTTATAGTAGTATGGGCCTCTTTTTCCAACTTTTTTCTGGCAGCTTTTCTCTTCTTAGCACCAGAAGGCATGATTGTTTTGCTAAATTATGTGTTATATCAATCAAAGAATTCAACTTTATTGAGATTTATGGGGTACCCAGATCATGTAATGTTCCTCTTTTTCTTCTTTGATTGATGTAATTAAGAAATAACTATTAAAAATTACTGAATCTAAAGTTTCCCTGCAGAAATTATACTGTAATTCTGCAA
Source organism: Silene latifolia (assembly GCF_048544455.1). Lineage (NCBI taxonomy): Eukaryota > Viridiplantae > Streptophyta > Magnoliopsida > Caryophyllales > Caryophyllaceae > Silene > Silene latifolia. The sequence continues at coordinate 6,945,697 of NC_133533.1, read as the reverse complement.
ATTGATGAATATTAAATGTTTGTATATAGTAGTAGTGAGTTTATTTGAATATGATAAAGAGGGTAGTTCCAAAAGTTTACACCTCAACTGTGTTGTTTTTTGCAGATTTTAATTGGTTTATATATGTGGTAGAGAGAGGGTAGGTATGTAATCTGGGAAGATGGTAGAGTTACACCAGGTGTATGAGGCCCTCATACACCACCAATAAAAATGCTCCACTTGTCCATTTTGAAGAATCTAAATTTATCCATTAATTAGCTTGATTCCTTCATTAATTACTCTCATATTAATTGTATCTCGGTAATCACATATATTTTATTAATTAAAAAAACTTCTCTCCTAATTTTTATTTAACTCTTATTTATTACTAATACCTTTTATTATTTTTAGTATTTATGTATACCTTTAATATTTCGTATATTTATGTATACCTTTAATATACGTACACACTCCTGTATACGCTACGATTTATTATACGTACTGTATTAATTTCTTTATACGGTATGATTATTCCTTATATGTATCATGTATGTTTATGTATTTACGGAAATACATTATTTGCGTTAATTTTTTTTAATATTTTTTTTTCAATTAATATTTTTTCATATAATACCTTTTCTTTTGTCTTATATTTAATTTTTGTTTAAAATTTAATTTTTTTTGTTAAAATTTTTTATTTTAAATTATATCTAAATTTCGTTGTAATTTCTTTTTTTTTGCATAAGGTTTTGTTTTATACACACTGGTTTAAAATTTTAATTAAATTGATTAATATTTTATTTGTTTAATTTATATTTGCTAATATCCATGACGGGAAATGAAAAGGGCCATATATATATATATATATAGAGAGAGAGAGAGAGAGGAAGGATCAAGTGAGTCCACCCTTCTTCATTGAGTCCCTAAGTCCTCTTTAGGGCCATTGAAAAGATGAGATGAGGGGTTGAGATTGGAAGGGAAAAGGGAGGGATTAGTGCTAAAATTAGGGGATCAATCCTAATTAATCACTTTCCCTCACTATCTTCACTAATCAAACCCTAATTTCACTATAAAACCCTTCTTTTTCCACCCACTTCTCTCTCATCTCACAATTATCCTCCCCCTCATCTCTCTAAAAACCAAAAAAATCTCAAATCCTCTCAAAAATCCAACAAAATTCAAAAATCAAATAATTCAAAAAAAAAATTCCCCCCTCTTCCTCACCTACCCGACCCCACGTCCACCTCCACCGCCACCAACCGCACCACCAACCGCACCCACCACCCTCCTCTCATCCTCACCCACCACCCTCCTCTCATCCTCACCACCACCGACTACCCGCCACCACCGACAACAACATCAAGACCACCCAACTACCCTTCCCACCACCACAAACCACCCCAAAACACCACACATTCTCGACACCTTCAACATCCCAGCCGACACATTCTCACCACCCAAAAACACCACCATCGACACCTTCACTACCACCACCACCACCTTCAACATCCCAGCCGACCCGCCATTCTCGACAACTACCCCAGATCTGCAACCCCGACAACCCGACAACAACCACCACTCCGATAACCCGACTTGTTTTTGTTTTGTTTGCTTTGTTTTATTATTTTTTTTGTTTGCTTTGCTTTTCACGGTTTTAGATCTGTGGAATTTCTGTTTTGTTTTATAATTTTTTTGTTTGCTTTGCTTTTCATGGTTCAATGTTCTATGCTTTGTGTTTGCTTTGGTTTTCACACTTTTCACGGTTCTTTGCTTTTTGTTTGCTTTGCTTTGCTTTTCACTGTTTTCACGATTTGTGCTTTTCACCTTTTTTTTTTTTTTTTTTTTTGTGTGTGTCAGATTTCTAAAGAAGTAAATATCGTATTGTTATAAATTTCAAATTTTGTATTTCAAATCTCGTCTTGTTATTATATTGTTTTGTTTCAGATCTGGTTTTAAAAAAATACACTCGTATTTCTTTAAATTTCCACTCGCATTTCTTTACATTTACACTCACATTTCTTTACATTTACACTTGTATTTGTTTACATTTACACTTACATTTCTTTACATTTACACTTGTATTTGTTTACATTTACACTCACATTTCTTTACATTTACACTCACATTTCTTTACATTTACACTTGTATTTGTTTACATTTACATTCACATTTCTTTACATTTACACTCACATTTCTTTACATTTACACTTATATTTGTTTACATCTACACTCACATTTCTTTACATTTACACTCATATTTCTTTACATTTACACGCATTTTTCAGATTCACACCCTTATTTCTTTACATTTACACTCGTATTTCTTTACATTTACACTCATATTTTTTACATTTACACTCGTATATCTGTACATTTACACTCGTTAAATTTATATAGATTTGCACTCATATATTTTTGTGGATATGAGTTGGTGGTGGAGGACGACGGTGGTGGTGTTTTTTGGTAGTCGGACTAAAGTTTTACTCGTAAAAGACAAAGTTGACGGTGGCGTTTTTTGGTAGTTGGACTAATGTTTTACTCGTAAAGGACAAATTTACACTTATAAAGGACCAAATTCACACTCAAAGGACAAAATTTACACTCTAAAACCTTCAAATTGACTAAAAAATCAAATTTACACTCTTAAAATGTTACATTTACACTCGTAAAACCTCACATTTACACTTGTAAAATGTTAAAATTATATAAATTCAAAATTTCCGTCACAAAAAAAATCAAATTTACACTCTTAAAATGTTACATTTACACTCGTAAAACCTCACATTTACACTTGTAAAATGTTAAAATTATATAAATTCAAAATTTCCGTCACAAAAAAATCAAATTTACACTCTTAAAATGTTACATTTACACTCGTAAAACATCACATTTACACTTGTAAAATGTTAAAATTATATAAATTCAAAATTTCCGTCACAAAAAAAATCAAATTTACACTCTTAAAATGTTACATTTACACTCGTAAAACCTCACATTTACACTTGTAAAATGTTAAAATTATATAAATTCAAAATTTCCGTCACAAAAAATCAAATTTACACTCTTAAAAATGTTACATTTACACTCGTAAAACTTCACATTTACACTTGTAAAATGTTAAAATTCTATAAATTCAAAATTTCCGTCACAAAAAATCAAATTTACACTCTTAAAAATGTTACATTTACACTCGTAAAACTTCACATTTACACTTGTAAAATGTTAAAATTCTATAAATTCAAACTTTCCGTCACAAAAAATCAAATTTACACTCTTAAAATGTTACATTTACACTCGTAAAACCTCACATTTACACTTGTAAAATGTTAAAATTATATAAATTCAAAATTTCCGTCACAAAAATCAAATTTACACTTTTAAAATGTTACATTTACACTCGTAAAACCTCACATTTACACTTGTAAAATGTTAAAATTATATTTCCGTCACATTTACACTTGTAAAACTCATACAACATTACATTTACACTTCTTAAATCTAAAACTCAAAACTGATTAATTAGGGGCTAGAGAGAGAAAGAAAAATTAATTAGTGTGTAGAAATTTGATTAGTGGTAATTTTTTTTGGTAATTTTCAATCTCAACCATCCATCTCAATCCAACCATCCACATTTTTTTCCTTTTCTTTTTAATGGCCTTTAATCAAATTCATCTCAACCTTCCATTTAGTCCATCCAATGGCCCTTAGAGGGACTTATGGACTCAATGGAAGTGGTGGACTCATTAGATCTTACCTCTATATATATATATATATATATATATATATATATATATATATATATATATATATATATATATATATATATATATATATATATATATATATATATATATATATATATATACAGGATTGGATATATGATGAAATAAGTTAGTGGTGTAGTGGTTTAGTTGATACTTTCCTTACTAAGTGTCTCGTGTTCGAATCCTCTTGTGGGTTTTTTTTTTTTTTTTTTGGGCATAAATTTGCACAAGTTAACCAAATGCTATTCTAATACTTGAAAACATAGACTCAATCTTTGTGAAAATGAATTAAGAAAAATAGTCATTGATTTTGATTGATCATAAATTATTTGTTTAAAGAAGTCAAGTGATATACAAAAAAAATTCATACTTCCTATTTACAACCTTCTATTTGTTTTGAGATAAAGTGAATGAGTAATAAGGATGAGTAAGAAAAGGTTAGGTAGAAATGAGATTCTTCTTTTAACTCACCCGTATTTATAATAAGGATTGCGACCTTCGGTGAACCATGACATGAATAAATTTAATTAAATTAAATAAATTTGGTGGTTCATGAATAAATTCAATTAAACTATTAAATTAAATAAGACGCCTCGGAATACTAAAAGACAGAATTTTCTAAGATTACAATATTAAGGAAAATAACAATATTAAGGAAAATTAAAGATTACAATATTAAGGAAAATAAAGATTACAATATTAAGGAAAACTAAATTAATAAAAACTAAAACTAAATTAAAGATTACAATATTAAGGAAAAAAAGATTACACATGTGTCGTTTCCTATGCCAAAAGTTCTTTTTTAGTTAATAGATTTAAATTAATATATTTTTGTATAGGAAATTGTTTTTAATTTAATATGTTTAGGAAATGACAATGTGTCCTTTAATCTTCCAATACAATGAATTGTATTTTAATAAATATTAATTAACATAATACTGAGTATATTTTTATTTAGGAAGTTATTTTTTAATTATTGTATTTCAACAATTAATGAAATAATATTAAGATAAACTTAAAAAACAAAAGTGTACTTGCATTTTGGTTCAAGAACATGTATGGCAATTTATGCAAATCGCATTTCATGTCACAATCACAACTTGTTCAAATCAGTTTTTTTTTTTTTTTTTTTTTTTTTTTTTTTTTTGCAGATCTCAATTTATTTCACAATACCCAGAAAATTACAACTTATAGATGAAAACTACTACAAATAACATTAACATAAAACCAACCAACTTAACATAAAACTTGACAACATTTGCTAATCCAACAATTTCTTTCTTCAACTTAAGAATGTCTTCATTTCCCCCTTCAACACCACTTGACCCATCTCCCTCTTCATAACAATTCTTCAATTCTTGCTTTCGAGTATGAATAATATGATTCTCCGTCAACCAACTAACAAATATATTACATTCTTGACATTTAAAGTAAGCTTTTCGTGGGTTGTTTGCGGATCCGGAAATTTTTATTACTGCATTCCGTCCACAACGATAGCAAGGTTGATTGAAAAACTCCATCCCCATTATTGGGTAGTTTTTGGAAGTATTTAAAGAAAAAGACATGACTATAAGGGGACTGTTTAAAGAAAAAGTAAGCAAATTGTTAAAAAAAAAATCTGGGAAATAAGGAAAAATAGGAAAAGGAAGAAGATTAAAGGATATAATACTTAACAAGAGAAATTAAATAATAAACTAGAAAAGAAGTAATAGAGAGAGATAAGTTGAATAAAATAGAGATGAAGAAAGTATTACTGAGAGAAGTTAGAGAGAGAGAGACTGATTATGTTTTAGTTAATATGATACACACCGAAAAATGCTTATAAAGGTTGTAATATTCACTAATCCGTGGTTTTCTTTGTGATTGGTCAGTCATAGGATGAACGACCACGATTTAATGTTAAATATTATCTAATAATCTATTTACAACTGAACGACCACGATTCACTCTTAAGTATCATCCACTTTTTATGTTGTTCTAATCCTCAATTGATGTTTTCCCGCCAAATGCAACATTTTCAACCGTTGAATATAAAAATAATCGTACAATCCTATTGATCGTACGTTGTAACGATTAGTCAATAGCAATGTACGATCGATAACATCTTAAAACATAAGTGACGTGCATGACATTTTAAACGTAAGTCTTACGTTCCGATCATACAAACGTTTCTACGATTAGTCACACACTGTTGATCGGGACAATTAACTAATTATATCAACATACGATCGATAACATCTTAAACCATAAGTGGAATAACATCTTAACCTTAGGTCTTAAATTTATGTCTTACGTTCCGATAACATATAAACCCGTATTGATCATACATTGGTATGATTACTCGTACATTGTTGATCGGGACAATTAACTATTTATAGCAACGTACAATCAATAACATCTTAACTTTAAGTCTTTGAGCCTTACGTTCCGATCTTATATAAACCCGTATTGATCATATATTGCTACGATTAGTCAATAACAACGTATGATCGATAGCACCTTAACCACAAGTGGCATGACATCTTAATATTAAGTCTTACTTTTCGATCATATATAAACTCATATTGATCAAACATTGCTATAATTAGTTGTACAGCTAAACCCTAAAATCCCAAATAAAACCTACAAACCCTAAACCCCTAAGAAACCCTAAACCCTAAAACCACAAATAAACCCTACAAACCCTAAACCCCTAAGAAACCCTAAACCCTAAACCCCAAACCCCAAATAAACCCTAAACCCCTAAAAAACCCTACAAACCCTAAAATTATATTTTAATTAATCGAAGATGGGCTAAAACTTGGATGAACATACGATCAACGCAATGAGCTATGTAGTACATTTGTTTTATGTTTCAAACATATAATTTATGTTTTAATATTTTCATTTAATAAACAAAATAAATTAATTAAATGTAATTATTAATTTCTTAACAAATCAAAACTTATATTTTACTATCTAATTTAACCGTAATTTTTCATATTTACTAATAGATTTTCGAAAAGTGACAAAAGTAATTTTTTTGGATAATTTCTTAACAAAGTAATTATTCATTTGTTAAATGTAATTTTCCATTTGTTAACAAAATAAAACTTATATTTTACCATCTAATTTAACTAACATAGTTTGCGTTTGGATAAAAATATGCTTTGACAATAATATGTTACTTTATTCTACGAAGTTACGTAAATTATTTACTTTCAATAATATAAGAACATGTAAATAAATTAAGAAAATGTCATTTCTATTATTTTTAATAATTATATTAGTCATCAATACTTTTTATCTATTTACCTTCTCGAATAATGTAAAATAAATTAAGTTTGCATAGGGAACTCAAACGTTTATATAATTTAATTTTATGAAGAATGGTAAGAGTTACCCTTTTTTTTTAATTCTATTTTATTTGAGAATGATAAGGGTCTTTTTTTTGTTTTTTATTTATTGATTTTAATTTATAAAGATATTTAAAAAAAAAAGGTAAGATAAGAAGGAAATAATTTTTCATTTTAAAAAGGACGATACAAATAACATGTAAAAAAAATAAACCAAATTTCGTTGAGTCCCTAAATTCTCATCTCTACCATTAGATCTTACATGATGAATGGTTGAGATTAAAACAAAAAACAAACACTCACCAACATGTAATTAATGCTTTGTCTCCCATAATTTCAATTTCCCATTTATCTAATTAATTACTTTCTTCTTCTTATGAGATAATTTATTAAATTAATGCTATCATTTATATTTCAAATATCAAAATATAGGATTTAAAAATCGAAATTTTTTACCCGCATAAAATATAAGCGGGTTCGTAAAAGACTCAAATAAATCGTCATTCGGACTCCGATTAAGGCGAAACAAAAGCCTAAATTTATTATTTTTTCGAGCCCAACGCAATGGAAATATTTTCGTAGACGATTGAGTTTTTGAAATTTTTAGTACCGCTCCGTGAATTGGGAGTTACACAATATGCGATCCAAATTACACTTTATTCGCTTGAAATTACACGTAATTTATTTGAAATTATATCATATCTACAAAAATTTAACAATGAAAATCTCAAATAATTATTTTTTAAGTCAATAAAAAGTAAAGTTAAAAAAAAAGAATTATGTCAAAGAAATTACAAAGATAAAATAATCACCGTAAATAATAATACAACAAAAAAAATTACAAAGAAAAATACATAACGGGCTAATTAATATTGAATAATAATACAGCACAAGAAAAAGTACAAAGAAAAATACATAAAGAGCTAATTAATATCGTATAAGTTAAAGTACAAATATACAAAAAAAGAAATGTATACGCCTCTCAGTATAAATATACGAAAACAAATTTATACATAAATACATGTATTAATTATAAAATAGAGTTAAAATAAAAAAAATTAGGAGAAAAGTAATTTTAATTAATAGGGTAGATTGTCAATACCGAGAACAATTATTAAGGCTAATTAATGAAGGAATCAAGGGAATTAAGGATAAAAATTAGATTCTTCAACTTTGACAAATGGCGCATTTTAATTGGTGGTGTATGAGAGCCCTCATACACCTGGTGTAACTCTACCCTTTTCGTGTAATCTGTAGGAGTTTTGTGTTCTTGGAAATTTCAAGAAAGCAGTTAATAAAGAGATAGTGTTCTTGTGTTATGTAATCGTCGGCATTCTGAAGCACCCGGCAGCTGGGCTTTTATTAGTGTCGACTGGTCGACGGATTCCTGTTTAAGACGGACATATATCCGTATATTGTACTCTGTATTTGACAAGAATCGGAACAAGTAAATAGATGGGACGAAATAAAATGTTTAAAAATTTATAAAAACTAGCTGATGTTGTAGTTGGTAAAGTCACGAGTGATGGTATACATAACCTGAATTCAAACGCTTGTATCAAAATCGCACTTAAAATTCACTTTACACCAAAAAAAAAAAAATACACAAATATTGTCTTATCTATTAAATACGGGTGAAATTTAAGCCATTTTAACCTTAAAACGAATAAGACTACTTGAATGAATACTAACTTCTTAGTCTCTTACACATCATGCTACTTTCATTATTTTAATAAAAGAAAAAGGTATTTTAGTGAAAATGCAGTTTTTAGTCAAACAATTTTGAATCATTTTCTTTTGACAATTTGGGATGGTTGGTTTTTGAATTATTTTGAAATAAAGTTTAAAATAAGAATGGGTCATTTTAATTTATTTGTCTAAATATGATGCACATCAAGTTGTTAATTGATGGGCGATTTAAAAGTATTTTCAGTCCAATAATAAAATTCATTATATGATTTATAAAGTGTGTTTTATACGTAGTATGAAAAATACAAACGTGAGAAGTTTCAGACACACAATCTAAAACTATTTATTTTACATTTGTATTTGCCATAACAACCTAAGTTACGTATCCCATTATGATGTTAGTATAGAATTATATAATTTTTTTCCCAAAGAGACCCAACTAGACGAGGCGCAATATTCATTCTCCCAAGTTTAGATGTTTTTTTTCCTACAAAGACCCGATTTGGCAATTAATCACATAATTAATGATAGACCCAGAATTTGCAGTTAAAGGGTGCGAAAAATTTAAGCATGATGGAAACTTAAAAATTTTCAAAAAATTAATTGATTTTTTTTGTAAAATCATTTTTCAAGAGGCTAAGCGTCCCCTGTTAGCCCTTAAACTAAGGGTAGAAAGAAAATAAATTATGAACCCACTTAATAATAAACTGCTATGATTAAAAAAAATTGTTAAAAATTAAGAGCATATACATAAATTAGATTATCTTTTGCTTAATGCATGGTTTGTCAAAAGACAAATGTAAGATTTTAGAGATCTAAAATTAGGCAATTGACAATTGATCCCCCTCACATGATCTTTGAAGGGGAAAGTATAGTTTATGAGGCTTATGAAGGAAGACTAATTTGTCAAATAAAAAAGGCTTATGATTTATGAAGACAAATTAAAAGGGTGACACAAGTTGGTGACCAAAGGAATTAGTGAGTGGTCTATACATGCCCATGTTCTCACTATATTTAATTTTATGTACTTCTCTAGTTTTGTTTGGTCTTCATTTATATTTTAGGATTTTGGTTAAACATATTTAATGACTTTATTTATTGACTATATCAATAAGTAGTGTTAGGGTGCAAATCTTTGTCCCTCATCGGTAGAATAAAGATGAAAGATCATCTTTATAAGTGTCTACAAAATATAATAGTACGAGGCCTTTTGGGAAGGAGCCAAAGAGTAAATTCGTGAGGGCTTGGACTAAAGCGGACAATATCGTACTATTATGGACAGTGGACACCGTTACAACAGAGGCCCAACACGAGGTATTCACGCTTCCGCACAACATCTGGTATTAGAGCCCAATGTTTGACTTGGGCTAGACACGATGATGCATCAGCAGACCCAAGATTGAAGTTGTACATTGTAAGGCATGAAACTCCTAGCTCAGGGTGACTCATTGAGCAAGACCGGTCCAGGGTTAAATGGATTAAAGGCGTCATAGGTCTTCTGGGACAAAGACCATTTGTGTACTAGAATTGTTGATCAGGTGGACCCTTATCAGATTGGATGCCACAGGTCTGGTGGGTCCTTTCCAGGTTCCGCACAACATCTGGTATTAGAGCCCAAGGTTTGACTTGAGCTAGACACGATGATGCATCAGCAGACCCAAGATTGAAGTTGTACATTGTAAGGCATGAAACTCCTAGCTCAGGGTGACTCATTGAGCAAGCCCGGTCCAGGGTTAAATGGATTAAAGGCGTCATAGGTCTTCTGGGACAAAGACCATTTGTGTACTAGAATTGTTGATCAGGTGGACCCTTATCAGATTGGGTGCCACAGGTCTGGTGGGTCCTTTCCAGGTTGGATGCCAGAGACCGTTTGTTGAATAAAGATGGAAGATCATTTTTATAAGTGTCTACAAAATATAATAGTACAGCTCCTTTTGGGAAGGAGCCCAAGAGTAAATCCGTGAGGGCTTGGCCCAAAGCGAACAATATCGTACTATTATGGACAGTGGACACCGGTACAGCAGAGGCCCAACACAAGGTATTCACGCTTCCGCACAACAAGTAGTGTGAGTAGCTACGGTCTCACCGTATTGTTTATTCGGATAAAATTATAATCCTTTTAATTTGAAACGGATATAGATAATAATTTGGTTATCTATGAGATAGGTATTCAGCTATTTATTCATTCACTGAATTAATAGCACTAAATCTATATATATATATAAAAGAGAGTTTTTTCGAGCGATCTGAGAGCGTCCACATCATCAAAAATAAATTTAGGAAAGTATAATTTTTTATGTAAAAAATAAAGTGGAAAATCTTTTAATTATTATAATATGTATATATTTCCTAAATTATATTCAAGTGATATTTCCAATTTTATATCAAACTTTTACATTTCATTTGTCGAAAAAAATATCGTTAAAAAAATTATGAAAATAATATAATTAGCTTTGTGGTAAAAAATGCTATCATTAGAGTATAAATTTCATATTATTTGCACATATTAAAGATGGTGTACTTCTTAGTATGTAAAATTGTGTACTTTTTAGTATGTTTTCTCCCACATTGGAAAATAAGTAGGTGTGGTGAACATACTACATATAAATAGTAGAATTGTCCCACATTGAAAGATTAGTATAAGGTGGGTGATTCTATAATTATAAATAGGAGGCATACTTAGAACTTATGCATCAACCCAAAATCTTTTGAGTCTCTTAAGTATTGTCTTGGAGAGTTCTTAAAAGTTTATATCATTATATTTATTTTCTACCTATAGATTTTATATGTCTCACATTGAAAAATATAGGTGTGGTAAATATACTACGTTTAAATAATATAATTAAAATTGTGTTAAAAAAAATTCTATCATTAGAGTATAAGTTCATATCATTTGCACATATTAAAAAAAAACGTATGAATATTAATAGATGTATTTGCTTATTATTAAATCGGGTTGGATGTCGAATTAGGTTCAAAAAATATGGTGTACTTTTAAATATGTTATTCATCTCACATTGAAAAATAATGTAGGTGTGATAAATATATACTACGTATAAATAGTTGAATTGTCCCACACCATAAGATTATCATAGGTGGGGTGATCCCATGATTATAAATAGGATTTATCCTTGGAACTTAAGTATCACCCCAAATATATTAAATCTCTTAAAGTATACTTATTATATAAGAGACTTTAAACATAATCTTGAATTAAATGTTTATTTTTTAAAGTTGCAACATTTTTTTAGGTGGGAGAAAGATCGATAAAATGGTTAATATTATAGCGGAAATTTTTCATGTTTACACATAATACCCCTAATTTTAAGTTTGTACATATAATACCCTTGTGTTTACTTTTTTTCATAATGTCGTTACTCCTATGAGTAACTAGATGAGTAACTGAGCATGCCCTGCTATTTGTGTTTTGTTATTTAGTTATTAAATGTTAGTTTATTAAATAAATATGGATTTAAGAATTAGATGACGAAGTGTTTGTGTAATAGACGATAACAAAAGCAAAAGGCGTCAAAAGTCATAGGAGTAATGACATTATGACAGAAGTTGTCAAATGGTATTCTAGGAAAGAAAAAGGTGAACACAGGGGGTACCATTTGTAGAAACTTAAAATTAGGGGTACCATGTGTAATCTATCAAAGTTCAAGTTTACCATGAGAAATTTCCAATATTATAATGATATAGTTAACTAAATTTTCATTTAAAAGAGAGAGATATCCGTACCAATAAAATAATAAAGGGGGTATTATTTTTTAATTGTTATTTTATTGTCGCGCCATCAAACTTAACGTCCATTTAACAGCCTTTATATGGGGGTACCATGAGCAAAAAAATGGAACCTCAAGGATACTATAGGCAGATTCTTAAAAGTAGGGGCAACATGGAAAATCTAACAAAATTAAGGGGTACCACGGGAAATTTCCGTATCTCAATTACGATAAAAAAAATGAAGAAAAACAACGACAAATATTAATGGAGAGTACTTGATCATATTATTAAATTTAAATATAACTATTAGATATAATGAGTAACAATTAACCGTATTCGGTATTCGGGATCTGGTGAATGTCGAACCAAGTGCAAAGAAGATGGTGTAATTCTGAGTACGTTATTTGTCCCACATTGAAAAACAATGCAAGTTTGATGATATATTACGTATAAATGGTAGAATTGTCCCACATCAGAAAAATAATCCAAGTTTGGTGAATATATTACTTATAAATAGTAGAATTGTCCCTCATCGAAAGATTAGTATAAGATGGGGTGATTATATGATTACAAATAAGAGTTAACCCATGTATATATTAATCTTTTTTTTTTTTGAAAGAGATATTTTAATAATATGTAAACAAATCATTAGACATAGAACGTAAACATTAAACCTTTTTTTTTGCATTATAAATAAGTTAATTAACCCGTTGCAACGCACGGGCATTCAAACTAGTAAAATACTAACACTCACATATATTCAACAAATATGGTGAATTAAGTTAATGAGATAGAGTATGTATAAGCCTTCATGCTTAGGATGGGAATGGAGTTGGAGCTATGCGAAATTCAACCATTTCATCGACATTTTTAGCAAAGTAAAAAGATTAAATATGATAAGTTTCGTTATCGGGCCTGAGCCGCACCCGCATGGAGGAGAGAGAGTCCGGCTTGACACTCCCCCTCACATGTGAGGTCCCTGTTCCGACAGATTGGATCTTTTTTTTTAAGTCTTTTGTCCAACTGCAATTTTTCTGGCCCAGTTTTTCTTTTTTTCTATTTTTCATGCCCAGGTCTTTGTTTTAGTTTTTTTTCGACCATGGGCTCTGATACCATGATAAGTTCCGTTATCGGGCCCGGGCCGCACCCGCATGGAGGAGAGAGGGTCCGGCTTATAAGTCCAAGGAGGTTCCATCCCAAAACCAATTGGCAATGGGTGGAGTAACTCCTTGGTTTATATAATAGACAACTCTCTCCTCTTTTTCCAATGTGCGATACTCACATGTGCCTTTTTATCATGGGTGAGCTGTATCTTGACAAAATATGTTGCTTTTAGAGTTTTAGGTTGTAAGTTTTAATAAAGTATATCGTAGCCTAATTACCTAAGTATAAAAAATTTAAAACCATGTGAATTTGTATGATGATTATTCACCTCGCCTTTTAATATGAGGTTAGGCTCCGATCTCTGCTAAATTTCTGACCGTTTACCATTTTACTTGAAAATTTCTTTAATAAGAATTTGTATATCCAAAAAGGTTACTATGATTCTATGAGTAAGAGAATTAATTGACCAAGTGCTTTTAGTGTGGATCCGAGACCACATAAATGGAGGAGTAGTAGTTATTATTAATTGGATTCTGTTGTGTTAAATATGACATGGTGTTGCTAGACTGCTAGAGGCTGAAAGCAAGTTAAAAGTCAGTCGATTAGGTAAACAGGCATGAATTCTACACTGTACAAATCAAGGCATTGCATTTTGCGACCAGGTGACGTCAAATAAAGGGTATCTACACATCACCTTTCTTGTGATGTCAAAATGTACTGTAATGATAAACAAAGCGTCTTGCTTGTCACGAGTTAATCCCGTCATAAGCTGAAGACCTCTCACAAAGAGAGAGAGAGAACAAGGTGGGGCACCTCCCATGTGCTTCCCCACTCATCTCTCATGAGTATTTTGTGAGAGGAAATGATATCCTTCACAAGCTTGTGACGGATATCGCCGTATTCAATAAGATTTTGTGAATGATAAATGGAAAAAGATTTAGGTAAAATTTATATTGTATTTCTTTTATTCCACTTTGTAATTTATTTTCGCAATACATATTTTTTTTACACAAAATCTCATTTGTGACGGTGATATCCGTCACCAGCTTATGACGGATACCTTTATCATTTGTTATTTAATAATCGACTCTCTTTTCTTTCTTTGATCTTTCTACCAAAATAAAAAATAAACAAATAACTGAATAAGAATCTTTAATCTTTCTACCAAAATAAAAAATAAACAAATAACTGAATAAGAAAAAATACATAAGTAACCTCACTAACAATCAGTCAATCACTATCTTACCGTTAAAAAAAGTATACTCAGTTGCTCACTAGTCAATAGTCTCACTATCGACTATCGTAAGTGGCTTAGTGATGAGATTTGGCCGACATACTTAATCTTGTTGAACTTCTACGGAGTACTATACGAATGGGCCGGTAAATCCAATCAGTAATTGGGTTGGTTAGCTTAACTTTGAGGCCCAAATACATTTACTTAAATAAATTTGTACTAGTTTTAATCCCGTGCAATTTGCACGGGATTGCAGTTTTTAGTGTTGTCATTTCTGAATAATGTTTAAAAGAATGATTAACCGTATTTAAGATTTTCGATTTGTAATATAATTTTATATGCAATTACTGAGTATGTATATAGGTATATGAGTTATGACGGACGTACTAAAAATATTTTAATATTAAAAACACAGTTTATATTCAAAGTATATCAAAACATAATTGTTCCGGGTATGAATTCCGAAGCAGGTTTGTTTACCACGCTAGCTTTGTCGAATAATGCCTCTTCTAGCCTTGACTGCTCTCCTCGGCCTCTCCTGCAATAATGAGCAAACTCAGGGCTTGGCTTTGTGCCAAGCGTACTCACTCCGACGCTCAAGTCAGTGAACTTATTGTGATTAAGTAGTATGTTGCTTGAGGACGTGTATTGTAGAGAGATGAGAGAGATAATACCAATTTAAGGGGTTCTTAGGTTAGATTCTGGATCCCCTCCTCAATGAGGATTGAGGAGTATTTATAGACTTTCACCTTTTGTCACGTAGTGGCCTAGTGGGCCAAGTGGCGTAGCAGGTGGAAAGACCGATCTACCCTCGGCCGAGGGACCCATGGCAGGCGGCGAGCCTGGTTGACTCCATGCCGGGGTTCTTGGATATGAGTACGCGGGTATGTGCCCATTGGTAGGTTGTCATGCCGAGACCAGTGGCGGCAGTAGAAAAAATCGCACCGGGTGGTATGTCTAAGTCATTGACTTCTTTGTGGATATCTTTGACCTTGCTCAATCATGTTGACTTGGTCAGTCGGCGCGCGAATATGCCCCATCAATTTGCCCCCGCCGTAGTCTATGCTTAGTGGTATGGGCTCCGATGTATCTTTGAGCGTATATTCTGCGCAAGTGAAAATTTTCTCGCCCGGCTTCTTCTCCCTCGGCTTACTTACGTGCGGGCCGTACCATATCCCCCCTCCACATGGATGGGTAATGGACATCAAATGTGGAAGAAAAGATGTTCTTGGCGGCGGACTCGAGGTTGAGAGTCTTGGTGTACTTTTGATTGCCCCCGGCCGGTGCTACTTAGCTTGGTTAGTCATACTGCCGGCGGAGAACAGATACTTTAGGATTTTGCTGAGGAAGATGAATAGTCAAAGGGATACAAAGGGGCGTGTTGAAGACGCTTGGTTACTGTTGCATTGATTGACATTCAATCTTGTTGCGTCGATTGACATTCCGTACGCATGCCGACATGTGTCTCTTCGTTGATTGGGCCGACGCTTTATGGGCTGCGTTACGATTGGTCCTCCTTTATGGGCTTTTGCCTATAAATACCAGACTTTTGAAGTGAAATTGGTTAGCAATTTCATTCATTCTAAAAATTTTCTTCTTTCCAAAATTCCAAGTCTTTCCCTCTCTTCCGATCTTCAGAATTTTTACGTCGGCGTAGCACTTTTCTTCAAGGTAAACCGAAAAACCTTTTCAACTTTTTGTTTTGTTTAAGTAATTGTTGTGAACCATGTCTTCTACTGATGCCGGTCCCAGTACTCGTGCGCCGGGGGGTTCCCCGTCGCGTCTTGATGAGGAGGAGGTGGTAGCCGCAATTCCGTTAAGGTCGAGGGGCCCTAGGTCTCCCTCCCTAAGTTGACCGCGAGTTCGGAGGAGTGGGAGGATGATGACGATGTGGATGACGGTGATGATGATGATGATAGGAATCCTTCCGGGGCGGAGAGGGCGACAGTCTTGCATCATTACGATGCCTGTACTACCGGCGCCGATCGTGGTTTTATCGATAAGTTGGTCCGCTGCTCTGGCTCCGAATTCTTCGAAGAGCACTTCTTTTTTGGCAAGGGGTACAACATTGTCATCCCTGGGGAGGGTCAGGGCCGTCTGTTGCCCTCCCCGGTCACATCGGCGTATATATGAGGCACCGGAGTATGGTCTCCTGGTTTCCTCTCAATATGTACGTCTCTTCCATAATTCAGGCGATGAACGTTGCAGCGGCGCAACTTCACCCTTTGGCCGTTAGGACTATAGTCGGCTTCGTGTGGGTGTGTGTCGCCGGGGGGTGATCCCAACGGTAAACTTATTCCGCCGAATTCATTTTCTTCGAATGAATGTTCAAGGTGGCCGGGGTGGTATAGCGTCCGGATCGAGCGGGCTATCTCACCGTGCCTAAGCTCACCTCTTGCAAGGGCTGGAAGGAACGGTGGGTGTATGTCGAGGTCCCAGATGATTATCCGTTGCCTCGGTCTTTTGAGCACCATGTTAACTTGCGGTGCGAGAGCAAAGGGGAGCGTGAGAAGATGATCCCCAAGGGCAAGAATAAGATGGACGCCGGAATGTCTATCTTAATGAGGACGAGAAGCGAGCACAAGCTTTTCGAGGTCGATGATGATGGGGCGCCGAAGGTTTGGTTGCCCCCGACGCAAGTCATCCAGATGGATGAGCCGCTTTGCCACGTCGGCCTCATACCGGCCCTAGCACGGGGTGAGTGGGGTCGGTGTGAGGCCCATTT
This sequence comes from Silene latifolia, assembly GCF_048544455.1. Taxonomy (NCBI): domain Eukaryota; kingdom Viridiplantae; phylum Streptophyta; class Magnoliopsida; order Caryophyllales; family Caryophyllaceae; genus Silene; species Silene latifolia. Next base: position 6,928,141 of record NC_133533.1, on the reverse strand, counting down.
CTGCTTTAATGTTTTTCGTTGTTTGTTTCTTGACATATCCCTTTGTCTAAGTTTTGCTTTGTTTCTTTTACGAGCACTTTGGTCCCGAATCGTCGAGCAACTCCTCGAGAAGATGGGGCTGGACAAAGACGGAAACGTTAAGGAGAAGAATCAGAAGGTCGATGTGCATGACCGCCGTCCGTCGCCTCGACCTCCGAAGGGCTTGGACGATACGGCGGCCCAGGCCAAGGTAGGTAGCTTGCCATTCCTCGCCGGTCCGAAAAGCGAAGTCTACGGCGGCGACGGTGTCAACCTCGGTTCCGCCTCAACCAGAGGTGGAGGTCGTTGATATTGTCGATGGAGAGGACTCCGATCTTGAGGATCTCCGCTTAGGCGTAAGAGGAAGAGATCTACCCATGCCACCGATGCTTCGCTTCCGTCGCTCATGTTAATGCCGCGCCGAGGAAATGGATCAAGGCGCCAAGAAGAGCAAGCCCTCCGGTGCAGTCTAACTTGCGGCTCGGTTTAGCCGCTCATTAGATATACCGATGATCGGCTCTCGGTATGTCCATGAACGTTGACGTGGACTCTTTGGTTGAATTTTTGTAGATCAACCGGCGCGATCATCCCCATTGCGAGCGGCGAGTTGAGAAGAGGCCTATACAGACGGCGGGAAAAAATGCTGACTCCGTACTCGCGTCGATATCCAACGACCGGCTCATAGCGGAGGGTACAAAGCTGAGCAAGAAGGTTGGGATTTGGTCCGAACTGGTCGGCTCTCGTATTAGGGAGCAAGAAAAGGCCTTGGCCGAGACGGGGCCGTTGATAGAGCAGCTGAGGCTCGATGTTGTTGCCGCAAAGGGGGTGGCCGGAAAGGCTAAGCATGACCTCCTTGCCGCACAAGCGCGAGTCGAGGAAGTTGAGAAGCTGCTGTCGGCCGAGAAAACCAAAGTAGAGGCTGCTGATTCTGCCGCCGCCAAGCTGAAGGAGGAACGGGACAGGTACAAGGGCGGCTACGACGTTGTTGTCGCCCAAAGGGAGGAGTCGAAAAGGGCGTATCGGCTCCAAGCAGAGTCGCATAGGGAGACTAGTGCTATCCTTGCCCAAAGGGAGAAGGATATTGAGACACTTCAAAACAAGCTTCTCCCACGCATGTGTGCTCAGTATAGGGACCTGACCGAAGAAGCTTTCAGGGAGGTGGTAGATGAGGTCTATCCGGATGGCTCCTTTCTATGGACAAAATTTGACGAGCTGTTCGATGATAGGCTCGAAGCTAAAGAGAAGGCTGCGGCAGATAAGGCTGCGCCGAGGGATGCCAGGGGCCAAGAAGGAGGAGGAGGCGACCGCCGCAACGGCGGCCCTTGCGAGAGAAGACGAGGGCGGCCGGGGAGGAGTCCGCGGGACGATCAAGGCATTGAGGATGCTAAGGCTAAAGAAAGTCTGCGGCGGATAAGGCGGTGAGGATGCTAAGGCGCCAAGAAAGCCGAGGATGCTAAGGTCGCTAAGAAAGTGCGGCGGATAAGGCGACCCGGAGTTGCATCTAAGTCGCTCACCGAGGGTAACGCTGCGATGGCGGTAAGGGCAAGCAAAGAACAGGCATAGGGAGACGGGCGGTCGTCACCAGGCTCACCCGGCGTCTCGGATAGCTTCAGTTATTCGGGGGCCAACTATTAAGCCTTTTCTCCCTGCCATCCTTTTGGCGCTTCAAAGAACCAGTCCGAAACCTTTTGCTTTACTTTTCCTTGTATTTTTGTAAGACCTTGGTAGGTAGAGTCTTGGCTTATCCCAAAGGGGACGGCCGTCGTCTGTACTTCTCTTTTTTGTAACTTCGTTATCTTTTCCTTAATGAGATCTTGCTTGCTTCGCCTCTGGCTTGGCCGAGGCCTTTTGATTTATTCCTTCACTTGTCTTTTTGCGTTAATTAATTGAGCGCTTTTCGTTTTTACCTTCGGCTTCAGTAAGAGGCGATTTAGAATGCGTGTCTCAACTGTGTTTAACGTCTTTAAACTCGGTCTTAATTTGCCGAGGCGATTGCGTTAATTAATTGAGCGCTTTTTCGTTTTACCTTCGGCTTGGCCGAGCGGTTAAAATGCGTATCTCAACTGTGTTTAACGTCTTTAAACTCGGTCTTAATTTGCCGAGGCGATTCGTTAATTAATTGAGCGCTTTTTCGTTTTACCTTCGGCTTGGCCGAGGCGGTTAAAATGCGTATCTCAACCGTGTTTTAACGTCTTTAAACTCGGTCTTAATTTGCCGAGGCGATTCGTTAATTAATTGAGCGCTTTTTCGTTTTTACCTTCGGCTTGGCCGAGCGATCGAAATGCGTATCTCAATTGTGTTTAACGTCTTTAAGCTCGGTCTTAATTTGCCGAGGCGATCGCGTTTCACTCGTCTCTTCCCGGCCGATTCACGGGGCAACGGAGTTTACGTTTTGACCGCCGTTGAACATATGTTAGCATATCGGCTCGTCCCCCGTCACTCCCGTTAAAGGCCGGGATGAGACGAGGTTTTGGCTCTGTCTGCTGTGTACATATGTTAGTATGCCTTCTGATTGGGATGGATTAACACTTTGATGAAAAACTTGGATGACTCCTCATTAGATATGAATATGCATTGGGGTGCCAACAATTGTTTTGGGCAACTCCACCGTTATATACAAAGTATTTTACGAGATTGTCGGTGTTCCAATGGCTCATCAAAGGTACATCTCCCATGTCCGTCACCCGGTGTGTACCCTACCTCATTTCTTCAACTACCTTGTAGGGACCCTCCCGATTGGCCGTCGACTTGCCATGGATGTTTCCTTTGTTGGTGGCGGCTGACTTCCTTAGGACCAGATCTCCTACTTTTAAGTCCCTTTTGTGGACCCTTCGGTTGTAGGCCCTTTTCATTCGGCTCGATATCTTTGCTAAGTTGAGGCGTGCCGTATCTCGGCTTTCTTCGACCAAGTCCAGGGAGGTTCTTAGGCCTTCCTCGTTTTCATCCGGGTTAAAAGTGGCCGTTACGAATGTTGGCACCGTTGCTTCAATCGGCGGGATCGCTTCGGACCCGTAGACTAGGTGAAAAGGACTGTACCCCGTTGCTTCTTTCTCCGTGGTCCGGAGGGACCATAGAACGCCGGGTAGCTCATCGGCCCATCTTCCCTTGAGGTCTTCAACCTGTCTTCTTCAAGCCGTTGAGGATCGTTTTATTGGTCGCCTCCGCTTTGTCCGTTGCTCCGGGGTGGCGGACGGAGGAGTATGCAAATTTGATGCCGAGTTCTTCCAACCAGCTCATTATTGTGTCACTCCAAAATTCTCGGCCATGGTCGAACACCATGACTTGGGGTAACCCAAAACGAGTTATGACATTTTCCCGATCACCTTTCTTACGGCCGCCGCGATTTTCGCAGAGCACGCCACGGCCTCGACCCATTTGGTGAAGTAGTCGACGGCGACGATTAGGAACTTTCTTCCTCCGGATGCCGTTGGAAATGGCCCTAGTAGATCCATTCCCCATTGTGCAAAGGGAAGGGGATTAAGCACTGTTGCGGGTCTCGGGAAGGTGCGTGTATCACGGAGCGTGCATCCGACAATTGTTGCATTTTCTCGGTTTTGTTTCGGAATCTTCAAGCATGGTGGGCCCGAAGTAGCCGGCTCGGAGAGCTTTGTGGGCTAGTGTTCTTGCCCCCATGTGATGACCACGATGCCTTCGTGTATTTCGTCAAGATTAGCTCTGCATCGGCGGACCGACACACTTCCCGGGGAGTGGCCTCGTCACGGACCTCCTGTATAACTCTCCTTCAAATACCAAGTACCTTGCTGCGATCCTCTTTATCTTTTGTGAGAGATTGCGGTCCTCCCAGAACTCATTTGTCGGTTTAAACCTCTTTATCGGAGTCATCCATGTCGTCTCGGCTTCCACGTCGCACACCATGCCGATGGTTTCGTCAATGCTTTTAGCGTTCTGATGTCCACTAGCACGGTGCGGCTGATATTCTTTATGGTTGAACCGCCAGCTTTGAGAGAGCGTCGGCCGGTTGTTCTCGGACACAGGGATGTGTCGCATTTTGAATGACTTCAATTTTGAGGTCTCGGCTTTTACCTTTTCCAGGTATCTCACCATCCCATCGTCCCGAGCTTCGTACTCTCCTTCGTATTGGTTAGTCACCAAGAGAGAGTCTTTTCAAAATGATGTGTGTTACGCCGGCGCTCGGCTAACTCAACTCCGGTTATCACCGCCTCATATTCGGATTCGTTGTTTGAGGTCGAGAAGGTAAACTTCAAAGCGTACTCGAATTCGTCCCCGTTTGGGCTGATGATAAGGATGCCGGCTCCCGAGCCGTTCGTTGTGGAGGATCCATCGGTATATACCTCCCACATGCCGGGACACGATTCTTCCCGATACGTGCATTCGGCCAAGAAGTCTGCGCCAGCGCGCCCCCTTTATCGAAGGCCTCGGTTTGTATTGAATGCCGAAGCCGGATAGCTCTCTCGCCCATTTGATAAGTCTCGCCGATGTTCAATTTTTCCAATGCTTTTTCCAACGGCTGGTCGGTTAAGACCGTCATGGGATGTGCGTCGAAGTAGGGTTTCAACTTCCTTGCGGCAACAACCACGGCAAAGGCGCTTTTTCAATCGGCGGGTAGTTTCTCTCGGCGGGCAACGGTGTATGGTGATAAAGTAGATTGGTCTTTCTTTGCTTGTTTTCTTCTCGACGATTACGACATGCCGATCGACCGTGGCCGAGGTTACTTGCTAGATATAGATATAGCGTTTCCCCCGGCGTCGGTGCCTGGACAGGGGTCGGGAGAGTTTGCGAGATGGGCCTTCGATTGTTTGAAAGCCGTGCTCTTTCCTCCCCCAGCCAGAAGTCCTTATTCCCCTTTAGCACTTTGAAGAATGGGGTGCTCTTGTCGGCTGACCGAGAGATAAATCGGGCAAGGGCCGCCATCCTCCCGGTCGATATCATGACCTCTTTGCGATTCCTCGGCTCCGGCAGTCTAGAATTGCTCGCACTTTCTCTCGGATTGGCATCAATTCCCCCAGCGCCGACAAGCACGCCGAGGAATTTGCTTGCGGCCGGTTCCGAAGTTGCACTTTGTAGGGTTAAGCTTCATCTTGTATTTCCTTAGTGAACAAAATGTCTCGTGTAAATCGGCTAGGTGCTCGCCGTCAGACTTGCTCTTGACAATAGCATCGTCGACGTAGGCCTCAATGTTTCGCCCTTTTTGATTTTGGAATATTTTGTCCACCAGTCTTGTGTAAGTTGCGCCGGCATTTTTCAAACCAAACGGCATCATTTTGTACATGTAGGTGCCGTGTATGGTGATGAATGCGCATTTAGGCATGTCTTCCTCTGCCATGAATACCGATGGTATCCTGAAAAGGCGTCGAAAGCGTGGCTCGGATTGTGTAGCCTGCCGTTGCGTCTATTAAGCTATCTATCCGAGGCAAGGGGTAGCAATCTTTCGGGCGAGCTTTATTAAGTTGCGTAAAATCAACACACATCCTCCACCCCCTGATGACTTTTTAACCATTACAACATTAGCTAGCCATTCAGGGTACGTACAAGGGATGATAAAGCCTGCATCTAACAACTTATCAACCTCGGCCTTGATGGCATCTTCCTTTTCGGCCGAGGAGTTTCTCACCCTCCGCTTCACGGGGCGGCGGGGGAGTACGTTCGGCTTGTGAACGATGACTTCTCGGCTTACACTGGCATCTCGGCGGTGAGAGTACGCAAAGACATCTTTGTTCCTTCTCGGCAGGTCTAGGAGATCGGCCACGAATTTTGGTTCCAGTCGCACCGACGATCACGGTGCGTCCCGGATCAATCTCTATCTGTTCGGTCTCGGCCCTTCGACCATGGCGACGTGGTTGGTGCTCATCGGTTCGTCCTCCTGTCTTAAGGATGGGTTCTTCCCTTTTTCCTCTTTCTTTGCCACTTTGAAGGATTGCATGTTGCATCCTCTGGCCGATATTTGGACGTTGACCACCTCGTCTTTTTCGTTCTTTGAGACGAGTTTATGAACCTCCCGCGGTCCGAGATATACATCGGTGTCGGTGCCGGATGGACATTACAAAGATCGACCTCACTCAGGGTGACACGACCGATGAGAACGTTGTAAGCGGATGAGCCGTCGATGACCACGAACTCGGACATCACGTTCTTGGCCGCGTCGGACGGGCCGAACATCACCGGCAACTGATAGACCCCGGGGGACCAAGCCTGCCCGAGAAGCTGTAAGGGGTTGGTGCACGGGCTAAGGTCCGCAATTTTCAGGCCGAGCCCCAGAAAGCACTCCCTGAACATGATGTTCGTGTAAGCACCCGTGTCAATCAGGCATCTCATTACCAGGTGGTTGGCTATGTCTAAGTGGACTACGAGTGGGTCGCTATGCGGGGCGATGATTCCTTCGTAGTCCTTCTTCCCAATAGTTATGTTCGGGATATTGGAAGCGCGGGCCGCTGTGGTGGGCACGAAGTTGACGGCCTGATACAGCTCGTTCAGGTGCCGCTTGTGCCCGTTAGCGGATCCGCCGTTCTCGTTTCCCCCGATGACAACATGAATTGTTCCTATCCGTTGAAAGACGGATTTTTTATCTGAGCCATCGGTGTTAGTCTTTTGGCCTCCGGCAACATATTTGCCGAGGCTCCCTTTTCGGATCAGCTCTTCAATGGCATTCTTCAAATGCCGGCAGTCGTTGGTTAGGTGACCGGTGTGGCCGTGGTACTCACAGTACAGGCTCGTGTCACCGTCCCCCCTAGGTTTGGGGGGCCTTTCCCACTTCTGCCCCTCGTTTCTGCTTAGGGAGAAGACCTCGGCGGCCGATACGACCAGGGGGGTGTGATCTTTGTACTTCTTATGGTAGTACGGACCTGAACTCCCCGGCGTCCGGCTGGTTCTCGCTTCGGCGGGCTGTCGGCCCGCGACCTATTATTGTCACGGCGCCCTTCATCCGGCTTTTCCTCCCGGTGGCTCTTTCTTTCTGAGTGCCCGGCCTCGCCGTGGCCTATCCATATTTTGTGATAGTCTTCGACTTTAATGGCCTGGTCGGCCAATTTCTGGCGGACTCAAGGCTCGAGCCACCGCACTTGATGAGCTCGTTTTCAAGTCCCCTCCGGGAGGCCTTTCATCGGTCGAAGGCGCTAGTTCGCTGTTCGGCTCCCTAATCTGCCGAACCACGGCGTCGAACCTCTTCACATAGCTTCGGAGTGACTCGCCTCCCTCCCTGCTGATGGTTAGGAGATCCGATGTCTCAACGGCTCTCCTTTTATTGGTGGAGTCTTGGGCCAAAAACGCGTCTCTTAGGTCGGAATAGGAGTATACCGACCCATCGGGTAGCCCCTTGTACCAGCTTTGCGCCATTCCAACCAAGGTCGTTGGGAAAACACGGCACTGGACCTCGTCGGGTTGCTCCCACACCGACATGTGAGACTCGAAAGCCTCGGCATGATCGGTTGGGTCGCCCTCTCCTTTGTATGATATAGGCGGTAGCTTTAGCTTTGGCGATGCGGGTCTCTAGGACATAGGCACCGAGGGGTGTCGACCACGTGTCTAATGACACGCGGCGATCGGCTCCTCGCATCCCTAGTCCGGCCCCTCTCCTTGTGGCGGGAAGGGCTTCTTCTCCGACTACGGTGAGTCGGACTCCTTCTTCGACTCTGGTGAGTCGGACTCCTTCTCCGACTCTGGTGAGTCGAACTCCTTTCGCTCGTCTGGGGCATGCCTCGTGGGTGTCGCGGCGACATCGTCCCTCCGCGAGTGCGGGAAGGGCTTAGTTCTACCACTGACACTCTGGGCTCCCCCGGCGTCTTGGTGGTCTCAGCCTCTCTTAGTGCTTCGTTCAGGTTTCTCGGAGTCACCTTTTGGGCCCTAGCTTCCTGGACAGGTCCCGCCGCTCTTGCCGGTGTGACAGTGTGAGCCGCGCCGACAATCAGTCCAGGAGTCATTCCAGCTTTCGCATCAACCACACGTCCCATGATGGTGACCTGGTCGGCGGGCGTGCGCGTATCTGGCATTATTGGCATCCCGAACTCCGGTTGAATTATCCGGGTGGTGGAGGGCGCACAACCTCAGACCATGTGGACGGTACCCTCCGGGTGGAGGGGCTCCTCGATTCGAACACCTCTTGTTCTTTTGACATCTCCTTAGCTTTTTGGGTGGGTTTTTTTTTTTGTGTTTGGGAATGACTAGCTTCTAGTATCCTTTCCCCCACAGACGGCGCCAATTGTTCCGGTATGAATTCCGAAGCGTGGTTTGTTTACCACGCTAGCTTTGTCGAATAATGCCTCTTCTAGCCTTGACCGCTTGCTCTCCTCGGCCTCTCCCCGCAATAATGAGCAACCGAGGGCTTGGCTTTGTGCCAAGCGTACTCACTCCGACGCTCAAGTCAGTGAACTTATTGTGATTAAGTAGTATGTTGCTTGAGGACGTGTATTGTAGAGAGATGAGAGAGATAATACCAATTTAAGGGGTTCTTAGGTTAGATTCTGGATCCCCTCCTCAATGAGGATTGAGGAGTATTTATAGACTTTCACCTTTTGTCACGTAGTGGCCTAGTGGGCCAAGTGGCGTAGCAGGTGGAAAGACTGATCTACCCTCGGCCGAGGGACCCATGGCAGGCCGGCGAGCCTGGTTGACTCCATGCCGAGGGTTCTTGGATATGAGTACGCGGGTATGTGCCCCGGCTGGTAGGTTGTCATGCCGAGACCCAGGCTGGCAGGCCGAAAGGCTGCACCGGCTGGTATGTCTAAGTCATTGACTTGCTGTGGATATCTTTGACCTTGCTCAATCATGTTGACTTGGTCAGCGGCGCAGAATATGCCCCATCAATTTGCCCCCAGCGTAGTCTATGCCGTGGTATGGGCTCCGATGTATGCTGAGCGTATATTCTGCGCAAGTGAAAATTTTCTGCCCCGGCTTCTTCTCCCTCGGCTTACTTCTGTGCGGGCCGTACCATATCCCCCCTCCACATGGATGGGTAATGGACATCAAATGTGGAAGAAAAGATGTTACTGGCCGGCGGACTCAAGGTTGAGAGTGCCGGTGTACTTTTGATTGCCCCCGGCCGGTGCTACTTAGCTTGGTTAGTCATACTGCCGGCGGAGAACAGATACTTTAGGATTTTGCTGAGGAAGATGAATAGTCAAAGGGATACAAAGGGGCGTGTTGAAGACGCTTGTTCTTGTTGCATTGATTGACATTCAATCATTGCGTCGATTGACTTCCGTGTACGCATGCCTCGACATGTGTCTCTTCGTTGATTGGCCGACGCTTTATGGGTCTGCGTTCGATTGGTCCTCCTTTATGGGCTTTTGCCTATAAATACCAGACTTTTGAAGTGAAATTGGTTAGCAATTTCATTCATTCTAAAAATTTTCTTCTTTCCAAAATTCCAAGTCTTTCCCTCTCTTCCGATCTTCAGAATTTTTACGTCGGCGTAGCACTTTTCTTCAAGGTAAACCGAAAAACCTTTTCAACTTTTTGTTTTGTTTAAGTAATTGTTGTGAACCATGTCTTCTACGATGCCGGTCCCGATACTCGTGCGTGCGGGGGTTCCCGTCGCGTCTTGATGAGGAGGAGGTGGTAGCCGCAATTCCGTTAAGGTCGAGGGGCCCTAGGTCTCCCTCCCCGGAAGTTGACCGCAGAGTTCTGGAGGAGTGGGAGGATGATGACGATGTGGATGACGGTGATGATGATGATGATAGGAATCCTTCCGGGGCGGAGAGGGCGACAGTCTTGCATCATTACGATGCCTGTACTACCGGCGCCGATCGTGGTTTTATCGATAAGTTGGTCCGCTGCTCTGGCTCCGAATTCTTCGAAGAGCACTTCTTTTTTGGCAAGGGGTACAACATTGTCATCCCCGGGGAGGGTCAGGGCCGTCTGTTGCCCTCCCCGGTCACATCGGCGTATATATGAGGCACCGGAGTATGGTCTCCTGGTTTCCTCTCAATATGTACGTCTCTTCCATAATTCAGGCGATGAACGTTGCAGCGGCGCAACTTCACCCTTTGGCCGTTAGGACTATAGTCGGCTTCGTGTGGGCTGTGTCGCCAGGGGGGGTGATCCCAACGGTAAACTTATTCCGCCGAATTCATTTTCTTCGAATGAATGTTCAAGGTGGCCGGGGTGGTATAGCGTCCGACGAGCCGGGCTATCTCACCGTGCCTAAGCTCACCTCTTGCAAGGGCTGGAAGGAACGGTGGGTGTATGTCGAGGTCCCAGATGATTATCCGTTGCCTCGGTCTTTTGAGCACCATGTTAACTTGCGGTGCGAGAGCAAAGGGGAGCGTGAGAAGATGATCCCCAAGGGCAAGAATAAGATGGACGCCGGAATGTCTATCTTAATGAGGACGAGAAGCGAGCACGAAGCTTTTCGAGGTCGATGATGATGGGGCGCCGAAGGTTTGGTTGCCCCCGACGCAAGTCATCCAGATGGATGAGCCGCTTTGCCACGTCGGCCTCATACCGGCCCTAGCACAGGGTGAGTGGGGTCGGTGTGAGGCCCATTTCTGCTTTAATGTTTTTCGTTGTTTGTTTCTTGACATATCCCTTTGTCTAAGTTTTGCTTTGTTTCTTTTACGAGCACTTTGGTCCCGAACTCGTCGAGCAACTCCTCGAGAAGATGGGGCTGGACAAAGACGGAAACGTTAAGGAGAAGAATCAGAAGGTCGATGTGCATGACCGCCGTCCGTCGCCTTCGACCTCCGAAGGGCTTGGACGATACGGCGGCCCAGGCCAAGGTAGCTGCTGCCATTCCTCGCCGGGTCCGAAAAGCCAAGTCTACGGCGGCGACGGTGTCAACCTCGGTTCCGCCTCAACCAGAGGTGGAGGTCGTTGATATTGTCGATGGAGAGGACTCCGATGCTGAGGGATCTCCGCTTAGGCGTAAGAGGAAGAGATCTACCCATGCCACCGATGCTTCGCTTCCGTCGCTCATGTTAATGCTTGCGCCGAGGAAATGGATCAAGCGCCAAGAAGAGCAAGCCCTCCGGTACAGTCTAACTTGCGGCTCGGTTTTAGCCGGCTCATTAGATATACCGATGATCGGCTCTCGGTATGTCCATGAACGTTGACGTGGACTCTTTGGTTGAATTTTTGTAGATCAACCGGCGCGATCTGTCCCACCATGCGAGCGGCGAGTTGAGAAGAGGCCTATCTGACGGCGGGAAAAATGCGACTCCGTGCTCGCGTCGATATCCAACGACCACTCGCATAGCGGAGGGTACAAAGGCGAGCAAGAAGGTTGGGATTTGGTCCGAACTGGTCGGCTCTCGTATTAGGGAGCAAGAAAAGGCCTTGGCCGAGACGGGGCCGTTGATAGAGCAAACAGGCTCGATGTTGTTGCCGCAAAGGGGGTGGCCGGAAAGGCTAAGCATGACCTCCTTGCCGCACAAGCGCGAGTCGAGGAAGTTGAGAAGTCTGTCGGCCGAGAAAACCAAAGTAGAGGCTGCGATTCTGCCGCCGCCAAGCTGAAGGAGGAACGGGACAGGTACAAGGGCGGCTACGACGTTGTTGTCGCCCAAAGGGAGGAGTCGAAAAGGGCGTATCGGCTCCAAGCAGAGTCGCATAGGGAGACTAGTGCTATCCTTGCCCAAAGGGAGAAGGATATTGAGACACTTCAAAACAAGCTTCTCCCACGCATGTGTGCTCGGTATAGGGACCTGACCAGAAGAAGCTTTCGGGAGGTGGTAGATGAGGTCTATCCGGATGGCTCCTTTCTATGGACAAAATTTGACGAGCTGTTCGATGATAGGCTCGAAGCTAAAGAGAAGGTGCGCGAGATAAGGCTGCCGAGGATGCCGGGCCAAGAAGGAGGAGGAGGCGACCGCACGCAACGGCGGCCCTTGCGAGAGAAGACGAGGGCGGCCGGGAGGAGTCCGCGCCAGATCAAGGCGGAGGATGCTAAGGCTGCTAAGAAAGCTGCGGCGGATAAGGCAGCTGAGGATGCTAAGGCTGCCAAGAAAGCTGAGGATGCTAAGGCTGCTAAGAAAGCTGCGGCGGATAAGGCAGCCCAGGTTGCATCTAAGTCGCTCACCGAGGGTAACGCTGCTGATGGCGGTAAGGGCAAGCAGCAACAGGCATAGGGAGACGGGCGGTCGTCACCAGGCTCACCCGGCGTCTCGGATAGCTTCAGTTATTCGGGGGCCAACTATTAAGCCTTTTCTCCCTGCCATCCTTTTGGCGCTTCAAAGAACCAGTCCGAAACCTTTTGCTTTACTTTTCCTTGTATTTTTGTAAGACCTTGGTAGGTAGAGTCTTGGCTTATCCCAAAGGGGACGGCCGTCGTCTGTACTTCTCTTTTTTGTAACTTCGTTATCTTTTCCTTAATGAGATCTTGCTTGCTTCGCCTCTGGCTTGGCCGAGGCCTTTTGATTTATTCCTTCACTTGTCTTTTTGCGTTAATTAATTGAGCGCTTTTCGTTTTTACCTTCGGCTTCAGCCGAGGCAGTTTAGAATGCGTGTCTCAACTGTGTTTAACGTCTTTAAACTCGGTCTTAATTTGCCGAGGGCAGTTGCGTTAATTAATTGAGCGCTTTTTCGTTTTTACCTTCGGCTTGGCCGAGGCAGTTAAAATGCGTATCTCAACTGTGTTTAACGTCTTTAAACTCGGTCTTAATTTGCCGAGGGCAGTTGCGTTAATTAATTGAGCGCTTTTTCGTTTTTACCTTCGGCTTGGCCGAGGCAGTTAAAATGCGTATCTCAACTGTGTTTAACGTCTTTAAACTCGGTCTTAATTTGCCGAGGCGATTGCGTTAATTAATTGAGCGCTTTTTCGTTTTTACCTTCGGCTTGGCCGAGCGGTCGAAATGCGTATCTCAACGGTGTTTAACGTCTTTAAGCTCGGTCTTAATTTGCCGAGGCGATCGCGTTTCACTCGTCTCTTCCCGGCCATTCACGGGCAACGGAGTTTACGTTTTGACCGCCGTTGAACATATGTTAGCATATCGGCTCGTCCCCGTCGTCACTCCGTTAAAGGCCGGATGAGACGAGGTTTTGGCTCTGTCTGCTGTGTACATATGTTAGTATGCCTTCTGATTGGGATGGATTAACACTTTGATGAAAAACTTGGATGACTCCTCATTAGATATGAATATGCATTGGGGTGCCAACAATTGTTTTGGGCAACTCCACTTGTTATACAAAGTATTTTAAGATTGTCGGTGTTCCAATGGCTCATCAAAGGTACATCTCCCATGTCCGTCACCGGTATGTACCCGCCCTCATTTCTTCAACTACCTTGTAGGGACCCTCCCGATTGGCCGTCGGCTTGCCATGGATGTTTCCTTTGTTGGTGGCAAATGACTTCCTTAGGACCAGATCTCCTACTTTTAAGTCCCTTTTGTGGACCCTTCGGTTGTAGGCCCTTTTCATTCGGCTCTGATATACTGCTAAGTTGAGGCGTGCCGTATCTCGGCTTTCTTCGACCAAGTCCAGGGAGGTTCTTAGGCCTTCCTCGTTTTCATCTGGGTTAAAAGTGGCCGTTCGAATGTTGGCACCGTTGCTTCAATCGCGGATCGCTTCGGACCCGTAGACTAGGTGAAAAGGACTGTACCCCGTTGCTTCTTTCTCCGTGGTCCGGAGGGACCATAGAACGCCGGGTAGCTCATCAGCCCATCTTCCCTTGAGGTCTTCAACTGTCTTCTTCAAGCCGTTGAGGATCGTTTTATTGGTCGCCTCACTTTGTCCGTTGCTCGGGGGTGGCGGACGGAGGAGTATGCAAATTTGATGCCGAGTTCTTCCAACCAGCTCATTATTGTGTCACTCCAAAATTCTCGGCCATGGTCGAACACCATGACTTGGGGTAACCCAAAACGAGTTATGACATTTTCCCAGATCACCTTTCTTACGGCCGCCGCGCTTTTTCGCGAGCACGCCACGGCCTCGACCCATTTGGTGAAGTAGTCGACGGCGACGATTAGGAACTTTCTTCCTCCGGATGCCGTTGGAAATGGCCCTAGTAGATCCATTCCCCATTGTGCAAAGGGAAGGGGATTAAGCACTGGTTGCAGGTCTCGGGAAGGTGCGTGTATCACCGGAGCGTGCATCTGACAGCTGTTGCATTTTCTGGTTTTGTTTCTGGAATCTTCAAGCATGGTGGGCCAGAAGTAGCCGGCTCGGAGAGCTTTGTGGGCTAGTGTTCTTGCCCCCATGTGATGACCACAGATGCCTTCGTGTATTTCTGTCAGTATTAGCTCTGCATCGGCAGGACCGACACACTTCAGGAGTGGCCTCGTCACGGACCTCCTGTATAACTCTCCTTCAAATACCAAGTACCTTGCTGCGATCCTCTTTATCTTTTGTGAGAGATTGCGGTCCTCCCAGAACTCATTTGTCGGTTTAAACCTCTTTATCGGAGTCATCCATGTCGTCTCGGCTTCCACGTCGCACACCATGCCGATGGTTTCGTCAATGCTTTTAGCGTTCTGATGTCCACTAGCACGGTGACGGTGATATTCTTTATGGTTGAACTGCCAGCTTTGAGAGAGCGTCGGCCGGTTGTTCTCGGACACAGGGATGTGTCGCATTTTGAATGACTTCAATTTTGAGGTCTCGGCTTTTACCTTTTCCGGTATCTCACCATCCCATCGTCCCGAGCCAGTACTCTCCTTCGTATTGGTTAGTCACCAAGAGAGAGTCTTTTCAAAATGATGTGTTACGCCGGCGGCTCGGCTAACTCAACTCCGGTTATCACTGCCTCATATTCGGATTCGTTGTTTGAGGTCGAGAAGGTAAACTTCAAAGCGTACTCGAATTCGTCCCCGTTTGGGCTGATGATAAGGATGCCGGCTCCCGAGCCGTTCGTTGTGGAGGATCCATCGGTATATACCTCCCACATGCCGGGACACGATTCTTCCCGATACGTGCATTCGGCCAAGAAGTCTCGCTGCGGCCGCCCCTTTATCGAAGGCCTCGGTTTGTATTGAATGCCGAAGCCAGATAGCTCTACTGCCCATTTGATAAGTCTGCCTGACTGTTCGAATTTTTCCAATGCTTTTTCCAACGGCTGGTCGGTTAAGACCGTCATGGGATGTGCGTCGAAGTAGGGTTTCAACTTCCTTGCGGCAACAACCACGGCAAAGGCTGCTTTTTCAATCAGCGGGTAGTTTCTCTCGGCGGCAACAAATGTGTGTATGGTGATAAAGTAGATTGGGTCTTCTTTGTTGTTTTCTTCTCGACGATTACGATCGACCGTGGCCGAGGTTCTTGCTAGATATAGATATAGCGTTTCCCCAGCGTCGGTGCCTGGACGGGGTCGGGAGAGTTTGCGAGATGGGCCTTCGATTGTTTGAAAGCCGTGCTCTGTTCCTCCCCCAGCCAGGTCCTTATTCCCCTTTAGCACTTTGAAGAATGGGGTGCTCTTGTCGGCTGACCGAGAGATAAATCGGGCAAGGGCCGCCATCCTCCCGGTCAGTATCATGACCTCTTTGCGATTCCTCGGCTCCGGCAGGTCTAGAATTGCTCGCACTTTCTCTGGATTGGCATCAATTCCCCTGGCGCTGACAAGCACGCCGAGGAATTTGCCGGCCCGGACACCGAAGTTGCACTTTGTAGGGTTAAGCTTCATCTTGTATTTCCTTAGTGAACAAAATGTCTCGTGTAAATCGGCTAGGTGCTCGCCGTCAGACTTGCTCTTGACAATAGCATCGTCGACGTAGGCCTCAATGTTTCGCCCTTTTTGATTTTGGAATATTTTGTCCACCAGTCTTGTGTAAGTTGCGCCGGCATTTTTCAAACCAAACGGCATCATTTTGTACATGTAGGTGCCGTGTATGGTGATGAATGCGCATTTAGGCATGTCTTCCTCTGCCATGAATACCTGATGGTATCCTGAAAAGGCGTCGAGCAGGCTCAGCATTGTGTAGCCTGCCGTTGCGTCTATTAAGCTATCTATCCGAGGCAAGGGGTAGCAATCTTTCGGGCAGGCTTTATTAAGTTGCGTAAAATCAACACACATCCTCCACCCCCCTGATGACTTTTTAACCATTACAACATTAGCTAGCCATTCGAGGTACGCGTACAAGGGATGATAAAGCCTGCATCTAACAACTTATCAACCTCGGCCTTGATGGCATCTTCCTTTTCGGCCGAGGAGTTTCTCACCCTCTCGCTTCACGGGCGAGCGGCTGGGAGTACGTTCACTTGTGAACGATGACTTCTCGGCTTACACTGGCATCTCGGCGGTGAGTACGCAAAGACATCTTTGTTCCTTCTCGGCAGTCTAGGAGATCGGCCCTGAATTTTGGTTCCAGGCCGACACCGACGATCCGCGGTGCGTCCTGGATCAATCTCTATCTGTTCGGTCTCGGCCCCCTTCGACCATGGCGACGTGGTTGGTGCTCATCGGTTCGTCCTCCTGTCTTAAGGATGGGTTCTTCCCTTTTTCCTCTTTCTTTGCCACTTTGAAGGATTGCATGTTGCATCCTCTGGCCGATATTTGGACGTTGACCACCTCGTCTTTTTCGTTCTTTGAGACGAGTTTATGAACCTCCCCGCGGTCCGAGATATACATCAGTGTCAGTGCCCGGATGGACATTACAAAGATCGACCTCACTCAGGGTGACACGACCGATGAGAACGTTGTAAGCGGATGAGCCGTCGATGACCACGAACTCGGACATCACGTTCTTGGCCGCGTCGGACCGGCCGAACATCACCGCAACTTGATAGACCCCGGGGGACCAAGCCTGCCCGGAGAAGGCGTACAAGGGGTTGGTGCACGGGCTAAGGTCCGCAATTTTTTCGTGCCGAGCCCCGAAAGCACTCCCGAACATGATGTTCGTGTAAGCACCCGTGTCAATCAGGCATCTCATTACCAGGTGGTTGGCTATGT
Organism: Silene latifolia; assembly: GCF_048544455.1. Taxonomy (NCBI): domain Eukaryota; kingdom Viridiplantae; phylum Streptophyta; class Magnoliopsida; order Caryophyllales; family Caryophyllaceae; genus Silene; species Silene latifolia. The sequence continues at coordinate 6,911,340 of NC_133533.1, read as the reverse complement.
CTAAGTGGACTACGAGTGGGTCGCTATGCGGGGCGATGATTCCTTCGTAGTCCTTCTTCCCAATAGTTATGTTCGGGATATTGGAAGCGCGGGCCAGAGTGGGCACGAAGTTGACGGCCCGATACGACTCGTTCGGGTGCCGCTTGTGCCGTTCTCGTTTCCCCCGATGACAACATGAATTGTTCCTATCCGTTGAAAGACGGATTTTTTATCCGAGCCATCGGTGTTAGTCTTTTGGCCTCCGCAACATATTTGCCGAGGCTCCCTTTTCGGATCGGCTCTTCAATGGCATTCTTCAAATGCCGGCGATCGTTGGTTAGGTGACCGGTGTGGCCGTGGTACTCACGATGACAGGCTCGTGTCACCGTCCCCCCTAGGTTTGGGGGCCTTTCCCACTTCTCCCCTCGTTTTTACTTTAGGAGAAGACCTCGGCGGCCGATACGACCCGGGGGGTGTGATCTTTGTACTTCTTATGGTAGTACGGACTGAACTCCCCGGCGTCCGGCTGGGTTACTCGCTTCCCCGGCGGGCTGTCGGCCCGCGACCTATTATTGTCACGGCGCCCTTCATCCGGCTTTTCCTCCCGGTGGCTCTTTCTTTCTGAGTGCCCGGCCTCGCCGTGGCCTATCCATATTTTGTGATAGTCTTCGACTTTAATGGCCTGGTCGGCCAATTTCTGGCGGACTCAAGGCTCGGGCCACCGCACTTGATGAGCTCGTTTTTCAAGTCCCCTGGGGGAGGCCTTTCATCGGTCGAAGGCCGCTAGTTCGCTGTTCAGCTCCCTAATCTGCTGAACCCTGGCGTCGAACCTCTTCACATAGCTTCGGAGTGACTCGCCTCCCTCCTGCCTGATGGTTAGGAGATCCGATGTCTCAACGGCTCTCCTTTTATTGGTGGAGTACTGGGCCAAAAACGCGTCTCTTAGGTCGGAATAGGAGTATACCGACCCATCGGGTAGCCCCTTGTACCAGCTTTGCGCCATTCCAACCAAGGTCGTTGGGAAAACACGGCACCAGACCTCGTCAGGTTGCTCCCACACCGACATGTGAGACTCGAAAGCCTCGGCATGATCGGTTGGGTCGCCCTCTCCTTTGTATGATATAGGCGGTAGCTTTAGCTTTGGCGGTACCGGGGTCTCTAGGACATAGGCACTGAGGGGCTGTCTGACCACGTGTCTAATGACACGCGGCGATCGGCTCCTCGCATCCCTAGTCCGGCCCCTCTCCTTGTGGCGGGAAGGGCTTCTTCTCCGACTCTGGTGAGTCGGACTCCTTCTTCGACTCTGGTGAGTCGGACTCCTTCTCCGACTCTGGTGAGTCGAACTCCTTTCGCTCGTCTGGGGCATGCCTCGTGGGTGTCGCGGCGACATCGTCCCTCCGCGAGTGCGGGAAGGGCTTAGTTCTACCACTGACACTCTGGGCTCCCCCGGCGTCTTGGTGGTCTCAGCCTCTCTTAGTGCTTCGTTCAGGTTTCTCGGAGTCACCTTTTGGGCCCTAGCTTCCTGGACAGGTCCCGCCGCTCTTGCCGGTGTGACAGTGTGAGCCGGCGCGCTGACAATCAGGTCCAGGAGCTGTTCCAGCTTTGCTGCATCAACCACACGTCCCATGATGGTGACCTGGTCGGCGGGCAGCGGCGTATCTGGCATTATTGGCATCCCGAACTCCGGTTGAATTATCCGGCTGGTGGAGGGCCGCACAACTCCCGAGTGTGGACGGTACCCTCTGGGTGGAGGGGCTCCTCGGTTACGAACACCTCTTGTTCTTTTGACATCTCCTTAGCTTTTTGGGTGGGTTTTTTTTTTGTGTTTGGGAATGACTAGCTTCTAGTATCTGTTTCCCACAGACGGCGCCAATTGTTCCGGGTATGAATTCCGAAGCAGGTTTGTTTACCACGCTAGCTTTGTCGAATAATGCCTCTTCTAGCCTTGACTGCTCTCCTCGGCCTCTCCTGCAATAATGAGCAAACTGAGGGCTTGGCTTTGTGCCAAGCGTACTCACTCCGACGCTCAAGTCAGTGAACTTATTGTGATTAAGTAGTATGTTGCTTGAGGACGTGTATTGTAGAGAGATGAGAGAGATAATACCAATTTAAGGGGTTCTTAGGTTAGATTCTGGATCCCCTCCTCAATGAGGATTGAGGAGTATTTATAGACTTTCACCTTTTGTCACGTAGTGGCCTAGTGGGCCAAGTGGCGTAGCAGGTGGAAAGACTGATCTACCCTCGGCCGAGGGACCCATGGCAGGCCGGCGAGCCTGGTTGACTCCATGCCGAGGGTTCTTGGATATGAGTACGCGGGTATGTGCCCCGGCTGGTAGGTTGTCATGCCGAGACCCAGGCTGGCAGGCCGAAAGGCTGCACCGGCTGGTATGTCTAAGTCATTGACTTGCTGTGGATATCTTTGACCTTGCTCAATCATGTTGACTTGGTCAGCGGCGCAGAATATGCCCCATCAATAATGAACCTATATAAATTTGAAATATCATAACATTGTTACAATATACAATCATAAGTAAATGGTAATACAAAAATCTCAAAATTTTCTTTATTATATATACATTTTTCATTGTCACAACTTACTCATAAATTAGAGTTGTCAACCCATTTTCAATTATGATGCAACGTATTGTTAAACGACAAATTCTCATTATAGACGGATAGTGGTAGTGTCCCTCTCACAAATGAAAGTGGGTAGTGCAAGCGGGTGGAAAATGGATACCCCCACTTGCCCTCTCACTTTAATTTTGTGAAAGAACCACTATCCGCCTATAGCTATAGATGGATAGTGGCCATCTATAATGAGTCGGACTGTTGTTAAACATGTGTAAACACCAATCTTGGAAAATAGCAACCTTATTATCATATACAACCAAATAACTGTTTTATTAGGCAAGATTATACATTTTAAGGTGAGTTTTGTAGTTTTAATTATTATAGTCGTTGCTTCAGGCCCAAACCCCATCATAACTGTCCCCAAAGTCCGTCATTACTCGTATTTTTGTGAATGTTAAGTAATCTATTATGGTATTTTTCTTTTGTAATTTCATGTAACCATTTTTTAATCGTGTCATTATTGTTTGGAGCGATTTTTTCAAATAATATTTATGTGAAGCTTTACTCATGAACTCTTGAATAGTTACTTTTTACAGTAACTAAAATTTTCATCCAAGAATTTTTATGCTAGAATTTTTTTTTTTTTTTTTTTTTTTGTGTTTTTGTCATTTTCTTATTTTTGTTGCTCTAAATCAATTTTTTAGATTAGTTATTATTTTTCATATTTTTGATATAATGATACTGATATGATTATCTTTCAACATATTGATGGTAAGTGTATGTTAATGTTATTTATATACAAAATTAAAAATGGATGTAACTTTATTTGATTTCTTTGATATAGTTTAACTAACATTTTTGGTCATATTGTTCAAAAAATTCTTTAAAGTAACTAATTTTAAAATGTCATTTATTTGATTTACTTGATTTGTTAAAATTGAAAATGAAAATAATACTAATCAACGTACAAAATATTTACTAAGTTGTAAACACTGATGTAAAAGAGTCAACCAAAACAATTAATTCTCATGTGTTCTCAACATGACCCACCACTACTGATTTTTTGGAAAAAAAAAGAAAAAAAAAACCGCATATGATGACGTGGGTTAATGAGGATACTTTAAATGTTCCTGTATTTATAAAGATAAGATACTCTGTGATTTATTAAGGTTACGGATAAGTAACAAATACATCTCAAACGTTTACACATATATATAGGTGATAATCAGACGCGACTCGCTCAAAGCTTGGCTCGCTAAATTAACAAGTCAAGCTAATCAAACATTGATTCGGTTCGAAAAACTCGCAAGCAACTCGAATTTGTGTGATAATATAACTACTTTACTCTTGTTTTACAAAAATAATTAATAAGATTATATCTTTCTAAAACCATATCAAATATCTTTATTAATTTGTTGAATATTTTTATATGCAATCTCCAAATACAACTTTAAACTATCGAAAGAAAAAAAATCGATATCTTAACAATTATATATAGGGTCGAGTTGAGCTCGAAACGGGCTCAAGCTCGGGTTAAAGCTAGTGAGCATGGTAATGAGCTTAATTTTTTCAAGCCCGGGTAAGCCTGAGATCGGCTTGAGCTCGAGTTTTGTTTCATGAACACAAGTCGAGTAAGGCTAAGCTCGACTCGTAATCACCTCTACACCTGTGTGCAATTTAGCCGCAAACGTTTCACAATGTGCAAATTGGCACTATAATTTGATATAATGTACAATTAAGTTTAATTATTTTCCGATTAATTACACACTCGAAAAGATTAAATAAGAACCATCTCATTTAAATTTGTGATCTAAATAAATTCCGTGTCAATCATTAGTCTAAGATATCTTCGGTTTCAAGCTAGATTACACTAAAATCTGCCAACAGTGTGATCCCAATTTTCCTCAAACATTCAGTCCACCATACTTGCTGTCACCTGCTTAATAATACCCTCCAAACAAAATCACAAAATCCCCCTTTTTTACCCTAAAAATGGAGTCTTTCAGAAGACAAGCCAGCAAATTGAGAGATCAAGTTGCCAAACAACAACAGGTATATCAAATTTGACTTCTACCCATTATTTTTTACCTCATTTTCTGTCACCCCTTTAATTTAATTTGATAAATATTGCATCTTTCTGGAAATTAATGATGGTGTTTGTGTTTCTGATGATTGAGATATAATGCAGGAATGCATAAATTTAGCTTAATTGCGATGTTTAATTGTATATTATCTTCATGAATTGTTCTTTTTTGGTGTTTAATTATGTTTCTGTCAATGCCATTGTTGATGGGAAATGATGAATTGGAAAAAAGTTCAACAATTTATGTCATTTTGTTTTTTTATAAGATTAGATTCAATCATTCAAGAAAATTCATACCAATGTGAATGAGATTATTAGATACAACTTGTGAGAGGAAACGGTATACGTCACAAGCTTGTGACGGATATCCTCCGTCTTCAATGAGATTTTGTGTATTAGATATTGAAGCTTTATTGAGTTTTAGTATAGTGTAATCTTTTTCTTGTCAATGATTATTGTGTAAGACCGTCTCACATTGTAAGACGTCTTATTCTATAATTTATGTTTTCTTGTTGAGATAGCCCCCCAAAATAAAAGATCTTGGTTTACACACTTTTCGCCCGACCCCTAATCTTGTTGGGATTATATGGACAATTAAGGGTTTGAGATTATGATTCATGATAACTACTTATTTGACATTGCACAAAAGTACATATAAATGATTGGTTTTCTGTGAGCTTTGATGAGTTGTTTCCTGTATTTTTGAGCATTTGAAGTTGCATTGGCTCTTTAAACTGCATGATGTTATTGGTGATGGTGTCTCAGCTCGAGTGTCATATGCCCACATAACTATTCCTTGGCGTTTATGACTTATTTCTTTGGAACTTCTCTTCGCGTCTCTTTAGAGTTCTAGGCAACATTTCTGCCGTAAACCACTTAAATTGCAAATTTGTGTTTAAAATAAAGACATTTTCTTATCGGTTAACTTAGTACGAGGTATCCACTGACTATATATGTATGACTTGCGTAGAGAGTGTAGACCTGATGCAAGTCCGTGGAGGTTGTCAGTTGTGACTAAGATGTCTTATGTGTGGCCTTTTACTGGCATTTTAGTTGATTAGTATTACTTTAAAGCGTAACGTGTTCCCAACACTCTTTGTATTAGGCATTAGCTATTTGGTGTTGCTTCTGTGTTCGTCACTTGGTCTTCGACTACTTACACTAGGAAGCGTTTAATTTCAATCTGGATTTGTAGGCAGTTATAAAACATATCAGTGGAACTGGCTATGAAAGTTCAGATGTTATGGTCATTGATGAAGTGGAGCTGCAAAGACATACACAATTAGACAAGTTGTACAAATCGACTCGCTCAGGAAGGGTGAGCAACTTCTCTAATTCTCTGTTTTCTTTTGTCTTTGTTAAGTCTTCTTCGATTGCTGTTCTTCTCTAGGGACAACGTTCAGGTAAGGCTACATATACCTTGAGGCCGTGGCCCTCTCCGCACTGTACTGAAAATGGGATCGACATAAAGTCGCCATTCTCTAATTACAGCTGTTGTTAGCCAGTTACATAAATATACAATGACATAAATTGGAGCTGATAGCTATCTTATTGAGTTGCCGTATCCCGCTCTTTGCACGATATTTAACATAGAAGTCTGTCCCATATTGACTCAATGACGCGTGATAAAAAAAATTATTAATGCATTCTAGGTATGTTTCAGCGTAGGCTTAATAATTATGGCAGTAACTCACATCTTAAAATCATCAATGGAGCGAAGCCGGGGCTTCGGAGATGCCACATAGTTAAAGCACCGTTTTTCACATTTCTGCTGACTCAACAAATTCTAAACAACCTTTGACCCAATCAGAACCGACCAGCTCTAATTATGTAACTACAGGGTTCCTCTTACGGGTTTTCTCCAAGACAGTATGAGTTGTTCATGACGAGAAGGTTGGTAGAAGCAAATAGATAAGATGAATATGGTTCCAGATCATCAATAATGTACAGTAGATAGGAGGACCGTGTCATTGTGATTAGCTGTAAAACGTTGATGAATTAGATATGAGTAAAGCTGCAGAATGTCTGTTTTATGGGTTTAGATACCATAAACTACACGGGTAGGAACGGCTAAGAGACTGGTAATGTCTGTACCTGTTGTTACATGCACATCCTTTTCTTTTGTAGCTTCTACCGTGAGCCTTTTTCCGACTCGCTGAGTTTGAATTGTGTACTGCAAATTGAATTTCAGGATTTCCAAAAAGAGGTGGTTAAAGCTGCCGAAATATTTACTACTCTTGGTTATCGAAAGATCGAAGCAGGTAGAAGAGCAATATCTGATTTTTATGATTATGAACATGTATTTGTAGTTCTGAATTTCTGATGGTATTGGTATGCATATACATCAGACCATTCTTAAAGAAACCAATTACTGATGTTCTGTGATCATTTTCGACTTTTCAAGGTACTAAGTTGGCCGAGGAGTGTTGCAAATATGGAGCTGAGAATACTGAAGACAAAATTTTGGCTAAGGCTGCATCTATCTATGGAGATGCTCGGAAACACGTGGAGAAGGAGCAAGAAGACTTGAACAGACTGCTGTTGTCTCAGGTAGTTAGATCCTATAGCTTTGTTTGGATAGAAAGGTTAGAGGGAAAGGGAGTCTCCCTTTCCCTCCCTGCAAGCCTTTTTAAAATCTCTCCAACGCAGGAATGTTTTAGAGGGGAAATGACATTCGACCATTCCACCTCCCTTTCCCTCATCTCTTTGTATCCAAACAATGAGGCGTGGGAGAGATGCATGTTTTTGTTTGAGTCAGAGAGAAGGTATAGCCTTCGGTACAATATACTACTTGGATTTTAGTTCTACTTAAGGCCAAGTTCAGACCATCACTCTGTTTCATCTAGAGAGGTTCTAAGTGTATACGAAATAGTACCCCTGGGTGCAATTCCATTGAGTAGGCAAAAAGAGGAAAATGGGAAATTTCCAAAAATGCAAATAGAGTAAGCTTAGATTAGTATAATGTGACACAAATCCATTAAACTAGCACCCTACCCATATACATACCTCTATACCCACTAAACAATAAATAAAACCAGCTTATAACTACCGCATAATATTTGGCGACTCTCATGGTATTCTTATCACAAGACTGTCTCATATGAGAATTTACGATGCTCTGGATGGGATCATGAAGGCCATCATATTATGTTACAACATATTGATTCTATCTCTAATAGTGGAAACCATGAGAACTTCATATAATTTTGAAACTTGGTTCACTCGTCCTGTACATCATAAGGTTAAGCAGATTTTTGTTAACATCCCTCGATAGGTGTTATTAGAATTTGCTGTCATAGATTATAGCCTCTTCTATCTAGTCTTTTGCATACCTCTTGCTAGCTTATACATTTTACAGTTTGAAACCTTGTTCGCTCCAGGTATTGGATCCCTTGAGGCAAATTAGTACCGGTACCCCTTTGGAGGATGCTCGTCATCTTGCTCAACGCTATAGTCGAATGAGACAAGAAGCAGAAGCGCAGGTGTGTGATTCTTTCTGCCTGATGTAATAATTATTTTTGCCTTGTCTGTTACCCTCGTCGTGATGGAATAAATCAAAATGACTCAGAGACTGTCTGCTCTTGTACTATGAAACCGCTGTCGAACTATGTGGTTCTTGGTGATCCAATTATCACTATGGGTCACTCGAAAACATCTGTATGTTTTCTAACACAGGGGTAGGTTCGCCTAAATCTGACCACCCTTACTCCACCTTCAGCAGGGGCCCGTCAAGCACTAGGGTAATGTTGTAGTTGTCTTTGTGTTCTACCCTCGTCACCATGTCAGATCTACTTTCTCATATGGTTTAACTGAACACATCTTGTGTACTCTTCTCAAATTATAAACTTGTCACGTTAATGAGGGGGAGTTTTCTTCTTCAACCTTTCTTCAACCTGTCAATACTTCTTATGATCTCATTTTTTAGTTGATGTATAATCAAAGCAAAACAGGCAGCTGAGGTTAACCGCAGAAGGGCTCGTGTAAGAGAGGCTGCAACTCATGAACATACAGCTAAGCTACAAGCAGCAGAAACTAGAATGCAGGAGTTGAAAGCTAACATGGCAGTTTTGGGAAAAGAAGCAGCAGCTGCACTATCTTCTGTTGACTCACAGCAGCAAAGATTGACATTTCAGAGGCTTGTAGCATTGGTTTGTACGCCTGTGCATCCGAATCTTATTTTTTACTCTCTTCGTCCCATTCGTATTGTCCTCCATTTGACTTTAATGGTCGAACGTAGAGAACTTTGACCAATATTTTCTCACAATGTTCAATGACTGCAACATTTTTAAATTATAATATGAATTTTTTTTCCCTGATAACTCAAATAAAACAAATATTTGGAAGAATTATGTTATATATCCAAATATTTGGAAGAATTAATGGTCAAAGTTGAAAAGATTTGACCACCAACGTCAAATGGGGACAATAAATTTGGAAGGAGATAGTGTTTTGTGATGATCCTTCGCTCTTACAAGTGAATTGCTTTTTTAAGGTTGAAAGCGAAAAGAATTACCATTTAAGGGTTGCAACCATTCTAAATGAAGTCGAAGCTGAGGCAAGTCTCCCAATCATCTGGTAATGGAGTTTTTATTTTTACTGCAGTAAGTAAATCATGAGTTCGTTTTGTCTCTGTTACAGTTGGTGTCAGAGAAACAGCAGAAAGAGGCCACTCCTCCTATTCTTTCAATGGAGAACAACTCAGAGAAGAAGATGTACTACTTGGCTGAAGTATGTAAATGTTATCCTTATTCTTGTACAGCTCTACCCATTTTCGCGCGCAAGCATTCATATACAACAACAACAACATCAAAGCCTTAATCCCAAAATGATTTGGGGTCGGCTGACATGAATCATCCTTTCGAACCGTCTATGGGTGAACGCACGCCTCAAAATGCGAATAAAAAAGGGAAGATAAAAAACAAAAGGGAGAACGAAAATGTAATGGAAAGTCAAGGTGAACTTAGGGGTTTTAAAATCGAATTCCGTCTTTCTTTTATAAAAACTTAAAATTTAAATCGAGAGAAAAGGTTAAAACGATTTTTAAAAACCGAAATAGAGTTAAGGATCCGGAATGAACCAGGTAAAATCTATAAGAAAGTGGTTGTTGAAAAAGTGTGTAATAAAGGAGAGAAAAATAAATAAATTAATTTCTTTAAATTAAATAAATAAAAAAACACTATATGGCTTTAAGTCTTAAACTGTAGAAAAATGCTTCTGGGTGAACCAGGACTAACCGACAAGGTTATCGTTTTCATTGTGTTAGAGGCCAGCACGGCCAACTTAAAATCGAAAAAAAAAATGTTAAAACTATCTTGAACTTCTGGAACCATTATATGGCTTGCTTTATTTGAAGAAGACACCCAATGTCTTGTTTGAAGTCAGAAGATTTTGTAAGAGGCTTGCTGTGATAACTGTTATCAATTGGCTTTGAATTTGCGTTTTTGGAGGATTTCTATATGTATGACCAAGGACTTTATTGCCTTTTTCAGGTTGTCCATGCATTCAGGGCTGAATCTGAGAAAGAGCTAAGTCTTGCAGTTGGCGACTACGTTGTTGTTCGCAAGGTCCGTCGTTGCTTCTTGATTTCTGCTACGTACCATTTCTGCATATTCTCTTCTCTTCAATAGCATTAGTTGTCCGAGAGTTTACTACCCCCTGTTTTTGTTGTCCTCATTTGATCATTAATTTATCCAAATGTGTATTTTTGTTCTGTCGAGTAATCTCAGTTTCTTGTGATGATTTAGGCAAGCCCATCAGGGTGGTGTGAAGGGGAATGCAAGGGCAAAGCGGGTTGGTTTCCATCTGGTTATGTTGAAAAGCGTCAAAGAATCCCGGCAAGAAACATGGCAGCTGAGGCCTACTAGATACGAGTGCAGCATTTTGAAGCAATCAGAATGGTATTGCATTCTTACTGTTTCCTTTCTGGGTACTTGTTCGACTACTGTGAGATCCAAACCCGTTTATCGGAAGTGTGATTTTTCGTTGCTGACTTGTTGCCCTTCTGTAGTTGAAAGTTCTAATAGTGTGGATGTTATGTTGAGAGTTTTACTTGCCATTGCAGTGATTTTCAAAAGATTGCTGTAGAAATGGGCGGAAAAGTAGATCAAATGCACTGAAGTCTCTTAAATGCAACGTAAAAAGATGTACTCTGGAGTCCATGCAAGTGTACAACACGCCTTCTATCTTTACGTATGTCATTTTCATTCGTTACTACTTCGCGTTAGTAGTTAAGTTTTTCTTTGCCCATATGTTTTGCGTTGAGGAGAGTATGTTTTGGACTCGCTGCCTTGCTTACATGCAAACTTGTGCGCGATGATTTTTAGAGGACAGTGGATGGAAGATAATGAACTGTTGTATGCAAATGGAATATAGTGATTTCTTGTTTTGGTTATGCAAGGTTGTTCGCTTACTGATTTTTTTTGTTACGATCAATCACTTTCAAATTATTTGGCTACAAATTTTGTGTCCTTGTAACACATAAAAATATACTCCTTCCGTCCCAATTATTTGTTTAACTTCGATTAAAATACTTCTTACAAAAAATACAAAATGTAAACAAAAGAATGGGACGGAGGGAGTAATTACGTTATCTCGTAACAATAATTATTTGTATAAAAATCACTCTGTTGAATTTTTTTTCTAGAAAATGACCGCCTCAGAGTTTGAGACCGTTTTATGGGAAGATAGACACCAATACAGATTACAGTCAATTGAACTGTTCCCGAGACAGAGAATTTTACTTTAGAATTTAGGGCTAGAGTTATGATTTTTCGTCTTCGAAGTTGTAAATTAGGCTATATATACAGCCTAATTTACTTCGTATCTATTTCATTCAACGAACTCCTCAAAAATATACTTCGTATCTATTTCATTCTACGTAGAAAGATGGTACCCTCAAAGTTTATTAACAAAACCGGGAATCATAGCGTTGTTATTAATGGCAATACAGTTTCGGTGAAGGTAGTAGACTGCATAGTGGCTGTTAATGAGTTCATGCAGGATATCGGTATCTCAAGTTATGAAGATATTGTAGGCTTAGAATATAAGCAAACTGTTGACGCTAACGGCAAAGCCATCGGTAAATATGGACTAATGGTCCTAAGCGGAGGATATATCGGGAAATGTCTCGTTATCTGCTTGGACAACATGGGATCTCCTGAAGTTCCTAGATCACTTTTAAGGTACTTAACCGACAAAGATCGATGCTTCATTAAAGCCTCGTCGTTATCCTGTGACCATTACTGGGTGAAAAATACTCTTTCTGATAAATGTATTGAGGCGGGTGACTTGGCAGCTCGGGTGCTTAATAAACCCGATCTTATTGGTTCAAGTTTAACTCAGATTGCCTGTCAAGTTGGGATTACGTTTGAGGAGGATGACAAAGGGTCATGTAGTCGTGCTTCTTCAAGTACGATTCAAATTGAGCAGAAGTGTCCCGGGGTTTTGACATCTGAACAGGTGAAGAAGGCCGTCACTAATGCCTATTTATGCAACAGGATTGGTCTTAAGTTACTTTGTTCTCATTAGCTGCTTCTCGTATCTGTTCCGTTCTTTGGAGGGTGAAGTCGTATTTGGTTGTCCTCGTTTAGTCGTTTTCCTTTAGTTTATCATTCGTGTCTGCAATGAATAATCATATACTCAGTATATGCAAACTATTTTGTACTTTTGTTTGTTTTCGTTAAGGTAATTTAGGATCGAGTCATGTTTCATTTGCTCCGCAATGAATTTTGCACTGCGTAAATTAGTCTGAATACAGACTTCGTTACAAACTTGACAGTAACTTGCTCCGAAATGACCCCATCTTATATTCATATGGCGCAAAGCTATTTAGGATACAAACTTGACCGTTACGTGTCATATTCAACCTTAATTAGAACATTAGTGATTGAGAAATTATCAAAAAGCAGGATGATAAATACCCGTCAGAGGATTATATATCTGATCTACTACCTCCAATTCTATAGTTTATGAGCATTCTAATAAAGTATTTGAGTTTTATTTTAAAGTTTCTGAGTTTTACTATGAAGTTTATGAGTTTATTCACTTAAACATTAAGCTCTAAAAAATTACAATAAAACTCAAAAACATTACTATAAGTTTAGTTAAATTTGAGTTTTGATGGAAAAAATATTAAAATCTAACTTATAAACTTTAATATGCTCAAAAAAATATACATATGCTCAAAAACAAATAAATTTTGAGGTAATAAGCTCAAAAAAATACATATATGCTCAAAAAACAAAAAAATTAGAGATAGTACATCCGATGTCCTTTTTCTCAATACTGCTCCATAGATATCAACAACATATTAATAAATACTCCACATAGTATTCTGTATATATTATTATTTGAGTACTTTAATAAATAGGAAGATGATTTAGTTCTAACTTGTAACAAAAAAATATTTTTTGAGAATAATATTTTCATTATGTTTATTTCAATATTATAAATATTTTTTTCAAAGACTTATACATGAATGAGTGTATGCAAATTATATGAGGTTAATTTTGTGCTTCTACTAAAGTAAGTTATAAAATAAACATGTACTTTGAAAAAACCAAGTAGATATATAAGTACCAATTAAAATTTTCTAAAAAAAAAAAAAATCTAAATTCAACTAAACCAAATGCATAGAATAAAATTAGACGATTTTTTTCCCTGAAAATAATTGTTGATATTAATTTACAATGTCTTTTAGAGATAAAATGATAATTTACTTTATATTATTTTAACGATTAGCATTTTAAACATAAAATTGGTTTATTTTGTGCGACCCTAAATTAATCGGTCTTTGACTAAGACCAAACCGACCGAAACTTCAAAAAATGAGGACTAAGGATTAGACCTAAAAAATTTCAATTGGGTTCAGTCTTCAGCAAAAGAATCAGTTTATTTCATTTTTTCAGTCCAAACCTAAACTCGCTCACCCCTACGGTGTACCGGAAAGTGGTGAAGCCCAACAGGTTCTCAAATCTCAACTCACTACGGAGTAGCATTCAATTTCAAACACAACACAAAACTCTCAAAGTCCCAAACTTGGGATACCCAAAAACCATGAAACAAACAAACAAATGTCTAAAAACAATTCCCCTTTGTGTCTTCTTGTCCCTTACTCTCCTTCATACAGTTCATTACTCTCTCTGGAAATGTGCACCTTGTCTTTTAATCTCTCTTTTAAAGCCTAAACACCTCCTGCATTCCTCTCTTTTTAACCAATAACTCCCTGCAAAATAGACCACCCCTATACTAATTAAAGTTGATTACTTTTAAAACCCGTTTTAACTTTAAGACGGATAAACTTATACCCGTCTTAAATTAAAACGGCTCATTCATTCATTCAATACATAGCTTGTTTTTTTATTGTTTTGTTTTTGGATCTACTGTCTACTTAAACAGTTCAACAGTTCAAAATTTATTAACTTTGAAAAAAAGTCATTTTTTTTATTTTCACCTTCTTTTTTAATTTTTCCCCTTTTTTTTTTTCTTTGGGTTTTTGTTTTCTCTTTCTTAGGGTTTGAAAGATGGGACCTTTCATCTGTTTTGGAGATGCCCACATTGTTCTTCATCCTTTTCAGGTGTTTTTGGCATCTGGGTTTGCTGTTTTTAGGTATATTTCTCATCCTTTTTTCTTGGTTTATTTTGATTTTGTATGTAGTTCTTGATTAATGATTGCCCTTCTCATGTTTTGTGTGATTTCTGTTAATCTTTTGTAAGACGGTTTTATACTAATATCAAACGGATCCTATGAGTCATGGATGTTAACTAGAAGAATCCGTTTTACAATATACTTGTGTAAGACCGTCTTACAAATGTAATTTGTTAGTGGATTTATTTGCTGTTGTTTCTGTTTCCCTCATTTTGATTTGATTGATGTTTTTACCTTTGGTGGTTGCTTGTTTTTTTTGGGTATGAGTTCTTTAAGTAAAGTGTGCTTTTTGTACTTCGATTATGACTTTTTGTAAATTGTCCATTTTCTTGCCGACTGACCACATTCTATGTTATTATGACTCTTCTAATTTCCTCGCGTACCCGTGTTCAACACTCGACACTCAGACATGTGTATGACACTTGGACATCACATTTTAGACCAAAATATGCATATTTTTCACAAAAATATCCAACACCTTGACACGCACCCGTGTCGAATACTTCTAAACGAGTTTGAGTAATGTAGACCACATTAGTATTATTGAGTTAGTGAAGACATTATAATCTCTTATTTATAAAGTGGAAGGTGAACAATTGAATCTATTAAGAATTTATTAATGTGCTTCAGCACATGGAGTGATATACTATGTTCCTCGGAGTCGATTAGAAGTATACGACACGGGTATCTGTCCAAGTGTCGGATCTGTTTATTTTATGAAAAAAATTCTTGTTTTTGGTCTAAAATGGTGTCCAAGTGTCGAGTGTCCTACACGGGTAAAATGAAGAGTCCGAGCAACATAGGTGATATAGCTAGTTTTAACAAAAAATAGATCAAACCAACAAAAAGAGAGTGATCTTAAAATGGCGTTCCTTAACTTCCTATCTGATTTGACTTGGCGATACTTTCCAGACGAAGTTCTAACTATCCCTCGTGTATTAGTATTTTTAATTAGTTGTAATAATTTTTAAAGGACAGTCTCAGGCTCAGTATATCGTTCTAGAAGGCCTCATTAACTTTTTTTTACTTCGATTGCTTTAGTTTTCAAAGACCTTTAGCTTCCAAATCTTTGAAGCGGCACTCACATTGTCGAGGACGTCAACATGTAATTAATACGGAGTATGATGTGTTGAGCGGATACCTACTATATAAATGTTCTTAGCTCGTTTGTATATTTAGGACTAAAAAAGTGATGTCCATCACCAAGATATACTGAGATTCACGAGCCATTGGTTCTAAGACGGTTATTTAGCATCCTTTTGCATGTGTGTTTTGTTTTAGGTCTCTTGTAGGTAGACAAAGCATGATATTGAGTTTGAATTTGATGCAACTAATGATAGGGCATCTTACTTTCAAAAGATCGTATTGAAATATTGAATTGTCTGAATTTTCATATTACCCCCACGTTTACGTCAGCATAGCTCAATTTTAGATGTTCTGATTTGGCCGTAAGTTTGCCAACTCTTAGATATTGATTGTGAAAATGGTTGTTTGGTTTTAGGCATGGGTGTTGGCGTGTTGCATTTGAAAGCAAGTTCATTTAGAGCGATATATGGAGAGTAATTTAGTAGATTATTGTGAATTTCTTAAGACAGACAAGTCTGAATCTTTAGCACCCAAATGTTCCGTGACTATAATAATTAGCTTGTGCTATATGTTGGCTAAGGTGATTCAGTGTCTAGGAGTTTGCATCTCGGTCTGTTTAGTGTGTTGCCGCATTAGTACAGTTCTTTTGTGACATTCATTGGATTTAATGGCCGTGGACTGATACCAGTGCTTATTACTTGTAAGAAGTTGAGAGAACACTCTGATAGCCGAACGGTAAAGTTTATGGCCTTGTAATTTTAAATATAATTAATCTACTAAGAAACTCCTTGCGGTTCTTAACGTGTTGGTTGGGCCTAATACCAATGCAAGCCTTAAAATGATAAGCATCTCTGTGAGCGTCAGTGCGTCACAATAACCGTCTCTTTGGCCTAATATTGTACTGAATGTATTGGATGTAACCTTGCACATATTCCCCTTTTTCCCTTTACTGGTTTGCGATTCTTAAAACTGTTTATTTCTTTGAATGCTGCTTGTTTTTATCGATTATTGTTTGTCTAATCATAGACGTTTGTTTTCTTTATGTACTACAGAGTCGGGTTGTAGTATAATTCATCCTCCTTTTCTTAACATTGTCATCTTTGGTGTACTTTGCGGAGCACTATTTTTGTCAGACACTCAGACTTGACTGTAATTGTTAGAAATGGGTGTGTATCAGAATTGTCTGACACAGTAATATGCCGAGATTACAGGATCAGAATTTTAAAAATCTAGTATTGTGTGAAAAACTTTTACATCGAGGTAATGTATATACAAGGTCGTGTCAACATCGGACACAATCAAACATTAGCGTAGAAGTGACATAAAGTGCTTATGAGTTTGTTCTTCTTGGTGCAGCAATAGGAATGCCGGTCCATCAACTCAAGTACGAGCAACTCGTGGATTGGTGATTTGACATTGTCGGTTTGGATTAGGGTAATGGCGGAGGGGGGGAATGAAGCAACTGGTCCGTGAAACTGTGGTATGTATATGGAAAACTATATATGTAAAGAATTGGTAAATTTTGATCATCTATTATTACAGCCAACGTGCTGCAATTCTTGTATCCGATTACAGTTATCAGAATTTTTATTGCCATTTTGAAAGACTTGTTTGGAATTTGGGTGTTTGATTGATTAAATGGTCGGTCTAGTATTTTTCTATTTTACAGGTTTCATCAATTGTTGCGAAATATGGATGATGATGTTATCATAGCATTCACAGGATCGTCTTATATGAGAATCTGTGTTGCTCTATCTAATTTACAAAGGATCTAACTTTCACTGCATGTCTGTATTCTTATTTCTTACTGCATTTTGTTTTTCTATGTTATTCGATATTGGTGGTTAACGAGCTGAGGAGGCGGTAGTGGTGGTGATGGTCAGTGTCTATTTTGGTTGGTGGCAAGGATGGTCGATGGTGTGATGTAGTTCTTCACTCGAAATGCCTTGTAGTTTTGGAACATACAGTGAAGATCTTCAAAACACTATATTATCAAATCCTTGTAAAACCGAGTTAGATCTCAAAGGTTGGACAAATGACGGTCTCAGGGCAATTTTCCGACTATCATCGCCGTCCACTTTTCCCATACTCCTAAACCACAAGCGATTCACGCATAAGATCAACCTCAAGTCCGCAACAATTTTACTCTGGTTATTATACAATATTTAACCGGTATCATTTCGATTATTTCAAATCAAATTTTCAATTTATAGTTATTTTAACCTCAATAATACAGGGTTTGAAGTAACTGCACATACCCACGACACGGAATTGGCACGCCCAACGGCCAACACGGCACGACATGTTGTGGGCCAACATCTGAGAGAAAAAAAGTGCATAACACGACACGCTTTAGCACACTCAAAATACAAAGAATTAAGATTGAAGTGGAGGAATTGCTTGGACACACCCCAAACACGACACGACACGCCATGAGTCGTGGCTGTGCCCGAACCGCCATTTTCACCGGCACAACACGACATGAAGCTCACCTGCCAAGGCCATGCCATTTTATTCTCCAGGCATAGGTCAGCACGAGGCACGACCCACTTCCATCTCTATAATCTACGATATAATTGTCCCCTTGTAATAAGGAGTTGCTCCGTATATAAGTCATCACGGTTAGTATCCCGTTATACATAAGACGGTTTTATAGTAGAATTAACAAATGGAGTAAAAAACCCCTATCCAAAATCTATCCACTTTTCCCCCATAATCTATGATAAGCTCATAACAAAGTTTAACTACCCTGAGGCTCTTCTCACTTCTCAGCCTCTCAATTCCTCCAAACTATATTCATTCATCCCAAAAATTTGGAGCAAACCCACAAAATTTTGAGCAAAACCCAGTTAAGAAACAATGATCACAACTTCAATTTCTGACAAAATTCTACATGTTCCAATTTTGTTGAATTCACCATTTTCAGCTAATAAAGCTACTTCTTCTATCCTTGTTGCTTCATTTTCTCCTCCCAATTTCAAAATTTTGTCTAATTATTCCAGAAATTTGACTTCTTTTGGTGCTGTTTCTAAGCTTCCTGGTTATGTAAGTGACCTCCTTCTTTGATACTCTTCTTTTTTGCTCTAATTATTGAATTATTGGGGGAAAAATCCCATTTTCTAGAGTGAATTCTAGTGGCGGAGCCAGGAATTGAACTCAGCGGGGGTGAATGGGTAGTGACATAAGGGAAACTTGAAAAAAGTTCGGAAATTTTAACTAAAAACTTTGAAATTTTCATCGAGCGCTCCTGTTAGCCCTCCCTCCCTGAGCTCTGCCACTTGATACCCACATAATATTGTGTGGGATGATGTAATTTTGTTACCCAATTGAATTATGTGATCTGTTTGGTGATTTTTTATGCTTTAAGTTAGATAAATAATTATGTAATTTTATAGAGGAGTGAAAAAATCAGTGTTTAGGGTTAGTTTTGTATGTATTGTTTTACTGTTTTGTTTTAAATTCTTTGTGAGAAGTATTTTAAGCAAAGGTAAACAAATGATTGGGACGGAGGGAGTAGTGGATAATGGTATGTGTTTGAAAGGATTGTGCTGCAAAAGAAGTTGGGTTAGAGATGATTTAGTGGTTTGAGTTTCGGATAGGTAAGGGAAGAAAACTAGGTTGATGTTTTAGTGTTGGATCGACCTATCTCATCCTTTCGGATGAGCAAGGAAGCGAGTGGCTATCAACTCACCTTGATGAAGTAGGAAATGAATGAGCCAATTTGTTTATAAAGGTAGTAGCTTTACGGCCTCGTGAAAGCTATGATCAATTGATCATAGCTTACATTCTTAGAGAAAGTATCATTCTTACATCTGCAATGAAAGAAGAAAATTTCCGGAGATATGGAAGGATTAAAGCCGAACTCATGGTTGTTGGATAAGGTCTATAACTCTATATGACTTTTTTCTTCTCACTAAGATAAGTGAAAGGGAGCTTATTCACTGAAATGGAGGGGGTACTTATTCAGTAGTTTATGCAATGTCCGACCTGGTACAAACGAACAAATATGGAACACATTCAAAATTGGGAAGGAGCTTTGAAATAGGATTGATCACTTTATGTGATTAATATCCGCTAGCTATACTTTCAATGCATATTAGAGGAACTGTGCCTCAGAAAGTGTTTTCAGTGTTAATATCAGACTGTGTTTATCGGTATTTCATGGACCTTGATGATCATTTAATGTTTTGAAAGTTTATGAGAGATGTAGACACTGAATTTGGAATCCTACCTACTCTCCAACATCTGCGGAACTGAGAATTATGTCGATGTAACATGATCATGATTTCCCTTTATGTTTTCGGGTAAATTAGAACTGCTCAGTAGTCAGTAGATGAATTGTAATGGATATCCAATTGTTGACATGCTCATTGGATGTGGTATGGATCTGTTAATGACTCGCGTAAAATAGATTTCTGCTCCTTAACACTTCATTGTTTGCACTGGTCTTATGGTTTCTAATTTGCTAACATTGTTGATGAAGGCAGAATTTCGGAAGGGCCTTGACACTGCGGCCAGTTGTATCACTTGATAGGGATGGTAACATTTTTATTCTCTTGTATGATATCTTGCACCCCAATGATTTCGGTCACAGTGTATCACCCTAGTCCATTTACCTTTTGTTATTGTCGTGAAGTCACGATACTTTTTCCTTGGACGGGTTTTGGCTTTGTAGAAGATCACTTCATATTTATTTTATTTGTTGCAGAGCTCTCAAAGAAATACATCTCTTTGAAAGATATCGAAAATGTGAAGTTATTACGTGGTGTTACTGCCATCTCTTCTGCCATAATCCCTTGGCTATCTTCTTCACAAGCGGCTTATTCTAGCACCGACATCAAAATAAATCCCGTGTATGAGGTTGGGGAGTTGTTTGAATTAGGCATTCAGTTATCTTATGTGCTTTTGCTATTGGCTTTGCTTGGAGCTGGAACCTTTTTTGTCCTCCGACAAGTGCTTGTTCGTAGAGAACTCGACCTTTCTGCTAAAGAACTACAGGTAACCGTTCTCATACCAAACACAAGAACATCAGACAACTAAAAACGACACATGTTAGCCTGCCTCAAACCATTTTGAGACTAAGGTGTCGTTCCTGTTGTATTCTACGACATTGAGCTTGTTAGTTATCTGTATACCGTTTCAGGAGCAAGTAAGGAGTGGTGATGCTAATGCAACCGAGTTATTTGAACTTGGTGCCGTGATGCTGAGAAGGAAGTTTTACCCTGCTTCAACTAAATACTTGCAACAGGCTATCGAGAAATGGGATGGAGACGACCAGGATCTTGCCCAGGTCTGTTTATTCCTGAATCCTGATTGTTTGAGCAGATAACCTCTCACATTGTATTAATGTGAGTTCGTCTTTCAAGAGATTAATGAAACAATTATGTTTTCCATAAGCAGGTTCATAATGCACTAGGAGTTAGTTACGTGCGTGATGGAAAGCTCGAGAAGGGTATCAGTCAGTTTGAGAAAGCCGTGAAGCTTCAACCAGGGTATGTTACTGCTTGGAACAACCTCGGTGATGCATACGAAGAGAAGAAAGATCTCAATTCCGCTCTCAGGTGTTTCGAGGAAGTACTTCTCTTTGATCCCAACAATAGGGTCGCTCGTCCTAGAATCGATGATTTGAGGAAGCGTGTTAACATGTACAAAGGCATTCCTGTCAAAAAGGAGCGGTGATACATTCCGATGGTGTTCTCGCTTGTCGACATTCAAGAAAAATTACGTAAATTTTGACAACTGATATCGTAATTCGCAAGTAGTATGAGGACTAGTGTTGAATTTTTTAAGAAGGCATGAATTGAGTATTTTCAGTAAATGTGTAAACCTCGCCGATGTCTTATGGATCCATAATTATTCGCGTAGAAATATTACAAACTAATCGAAACAAGACGATACTATAACTTCCCGTCATCTAAACGGATGCCTCATCGGAGTCTTGGATCCGCATGGCATCAAGGTACGACTTTCCATCAAGAGTACGAGTGAAAAAACCCTTCCAGTAATCCGCCATTGTGATTCTTCTAAACTTTCCCGGAGTACCTGGTCCTGTTAATTCGGTCATAGGCCCAATCTCGTTGGTAAGGGACGGGGAATAGAATGAACCGATTGATAGCCTCTCCTTGCTCACATTCACCATCGCCCGGTGCAGCACACTTTTGTATGTCCCATTGCTCAATATCTACATACCAGAAAAGTGATTGCTAAAAGACCCTGTTTTACGATAAATTTGTGTAAAGAATGTTGACGAGAGAAGTATTTACCTCTAAGATATCACCAACGTTAACCACAAAGGCATTGGGGACGGGTTTTACAAGAAACCATTCACCGTCTTTCATGATTTGGAGGCCATCCATATCGTTAAGCTGGAGGAGGATGGTTAAAGCGACTGCGTCTGAATGAGCCGTTAAACCGACAACCGTGTGAGGCTCTGGACATGGTGGATAGTAATTCATTCTCATCATTTGTTGACCTTCTCCAAATACTTCTCTTAGACTACCAATTCCTAGTGTTTTTCCCAAGCATTCTAGAATTTTAATCCCGAGTTTTCTCGTCTCGTCTGAGAAATCTTCCAATGCATCACTGCATGTAAAGTTATAGAAAATGAGATAGCGCCAACAGGTGATACCCAATCTCATTACCACCCTCTCACATGTAATTTGTAGGGGACCACTAAAATAATGGGCCTACTGAGGAGCATGTAAACAGAGAGCAAAATGCGAGAAGTAGGACTAACCTAAAAGGAGGATGTAGGTTCGGAAATAAGTGAGGTCGACGTTCGTGTTTCGGAAAGGTAGTGAGAAAGAACATATCAGCCCAATCAAGCTTTTGGTCCTCTGAAAGAACAAAGGCTTGCCCATATCCCTCTATTTCATTAGGTCCTTGCCAAAACTTTTTCTTCTCTTCAATTGACAAATTGAAGAATTCTTGGATCTCTATTTTCAACTTCTCAACTAAGGATAACTTCACTCCATGGTTTATCAACTGCAAAATTTCACCTTTTATATTGAGTTAACCGAATAACACATTAAGTCTTCTAAGAGACACTTTTACACTACCTCCAATTTTCTATGTTGTTCCCTTTTTTTTCGGTGGTGTTCATTCATGGACGAATTTTACTCTTTTATGAGGTGAACTACCGTTATACCCTTGTCATTTAACAAAAATTACAAAACATTTAACAAAAATTACAAGAAAACAAAATCTCATTGAAGACGGACACTATCCGTTACAAGCTGAAGACGAATAGTACCCTCTCACAATATGCAAGTGGAACTATCCATGGGGTGGTCCATTCTCCCAACTTGCCCTCCCACTTACCTTATTGTGAGGAGGGCACTATCCGTCTTTAGCTTGTGACGGATAGTGCCCGTCACACGCAAGATCAACGGCAAGAATTAAGAGAATCAATTTAGACCATATAATATACATGACCCCACATAATTGTTTTTTGACCACACAAACTTATCCAAAAAAAGGAACAACATAGGAAATTGGAGGGAGTGATAATTTTATTGTTAAATCACTGGCAGAGCCAAGATTTGCAGTTAGAGGGTTGAAAAAATTCATCAAGGGAAAACGAGTAAATATTATAAATGAAACTCGAAGAAAGATCAAAAATTAACTAAATTTTTTGAATTTTCATATTCCAGTGGGGGTGAACGTCCTACTAACACCCCCCTCCCCACAGCGCACATTAGTAAGTAAATTATACATCTGATGTACTACCACCAGTTTTATAATTTCTGAACATTATAATAAAGTTTTTGAGTTTTGTTTTAAAAATTATGAGTTTTACTATAAAAATTTTGAGTTCATTCACTTACACATTAAGCTCAAAAAAGTATAATTAAACTCAAAAACATTACATATAAGCTTAATTAAATTTGAGTTTTGACAGAAAAATAATTAGAATCTAATTTATAAACTTTAATAAGCTTAGAAAAAATACACATATACTCAAAAATAAATAAAATTTAAGGTAATAAGCTCAGAAAAATACACATATGTTTGAAAAATAAATAAAATCTGACTGGTACATCCAACGTTATATGATCTTTTTTCTCTAACCCACACCACCACTATGGTAAATTATTTAAAATAGGATTAATATATATGTATGGCATGTCTCTCAAAATCATTTGTAACTATATTGTAATAGTATTCCGTTTGTCTCAGTCATTTGTTTATCTCTTATATTTTTTTTATGAGGAGTAATTTAAATAATTGTAAACAAATAGCTGAGATGTAGCTACAAAGAGAGTACAAGTAGTCTAGGGGTGTAAACGAGCCGAGTTGAGCTTGAGCTCGGCTCGAATTTTTTAGCTCAAGCTCGGGCTCGGCTCAAAGCTCGTCGAGCCTAAAAAATTGAGGCTCGAGTTCGAATCGAGCTAGTTTTATCATTATCTATTTTCACTTTCTCACCTTTTAAATCTAATTAAATATAAATATTTTTGAAACAACCAAATTATAAAATACTAAAAAATATTATATCATAATATACTTATATAAATGTCTAAATAACATATAATTTGAAATAAACATAATGCTACAACATAAAGATTATACAAAAAAAATTATAAACAAGCCCAAACGAGCTTCCGAGCCGAGCTTTACTGATCTCGGGCTCGGCTCGTATTTAGCCAAGCTCGGCTCGAGCTCGAGCTCGTTTTGACCGAGCACGAGCCGAGCTTTGACCGAGCCGATTCCGAGGGCTCAACGAACCGGCTCATATCATTGACAACCCTAAGTACAACTCAAGGAGGTCTAACCTGGAAAAAGCCCCAGTCTTGGCATGCTAAGTGCAATTTCATCAACTCTACACCATCTCCACTTAATAAACCCTCCATATCAATAATAGGCACTTGAAGATCATTGTTATCGTCTCCAGTTGACGATATTAGAGCGTCCACATCATCGCGGATGTATCTATCCGGAACTGTGACCAACTTACTTCCTTTGGCTAGCTCTTGAACACTTGGTACTATGATTGATTTACCTAGTACTGTCGCTTCCATCTTTTGAACTCGAGACCTTTTAAAATGAAAATATAGACTATATATATTTTTTGAGAGATTTAATAAGTGAGAAACAAATATTCGAATATATATAGTAAGCTTGTTGCATACATAATAATGTAATATTGTTATATAGTTGGCCACGTTTTACAAGTTAATTGTGTGTATGGATGATACTCCGCGTACGTGTTCGTCAATTTCTAAGTTAGGTTGCAGAGTTTACCCTACCAATAAAAAGTGAAAGGTCCTATGTGAAGAAATGTTGAATTTAACATCATACAAATAGTGGCCGGGTTAAGATTTAAATTTAGGGGTGAAGAGTTTTAGGGAGGAGTAAATTGATAATAATATAATTTGTTATGGGGATGAGCGCCCTTACTAGCCCCCCTAATTCCACACCACAGCCTACAAGACCGTGCTGTAGAATAACACAAATTCTCATTTGTAATGGGCATATCTGTCACAAGCTTGCGACAGGTCTAATACTACGTATCCATGTGGATAGGAAAGACAAAAGCAGAGTGCTTAGGGAGTAACAATCTGTTTTATTTTATCTACCTACATGGATAATATACTTGACATGTCGCAAGCTTGTGACGGATATGCTTATTACAAAGGAGACTTGCTGAGTTAGTGGAACAACAAAGGAGGTTGATATTTATAGTCGATATAGGAATGGAAAACATCACTGTTGGTAAGAGTCACTATATAAATATGTTTAGAGAGTAGATGGTTGGTTATATTGCGTTATGAATTATGATGTCCACTAAGGAAGGTATAAATCAAGAGAAATTCTTGCGTCCTCTCGGAGGATGTCCTCCCTACACTCAAAGGAGGATTTTATAATATTTAATTCTCATATTATTGCTCCTTCTTTGTGTGTAGGGAGGACGTCCTCCGAAAGGACGCAAGAATTTCTCATAAATCAATGTGGGGGTTATATGATTCATGCTAACTCACTCCAAATCTCTCCATTATATACCCCGTATATAAAACCACCAAAAGACATACACCGGCGGTTTTTAAATAAAACCATCACACCACTTTTCACGTCGGTTGTAAATTAAATTGCCACAAAAGCCTTATAGCAGCGGCTTTTAAATAAAACTGCCACAAATAGTTTCTTTTATCGCGTCGATTCTTAATTAAAACCGACACCAATAATTTTTTAACTACTTTTTATATCGTTTTCTATTAGAACTGCTGCTATAACAGCGTCACGGTAGACTTTTCTCTACTAGTAGTATATAAAAGTGCACATGAAGTTTAAAAAGAATAACAAAATCATTTTAACTGTGTCTTACTATAGTCAAAAGTTTGTGTCTGCATTCACAATACTTAATTGTTAATTACATAGATGGGATGTGAGTATGTGACGTCAATGCGTTCTACGTTTTAAATTTTAGAATAAGACTGTTCTATAGTTGAGATCATAGTAAATGGCTATAAAAAATGTGACAAGATTTTCTTACTATAGTCAAAAGTTTGTGTTTGCATTCACAATACTTAATTACATAAGATGGGATGTGTCATGTGAGTATGTGACGTCAATGCGTTCTACGCTTTAAATTTTAGAATAAGGTTGTTTTATAGTTGAGATGATTTTTTTTTTGTCCTGATTTTCGCAGTACACATTTTACTCAATACCGTACACTATTGATAATTTTACCCGGTTACCCTTCTCATTTTCCACATTCATTTTCCCTCTCTAACCTCTAATATTTTCTCTCTAATATCAAAATATCAATCATATCAATTTATCTCAATATTTTCTCAAATCTCATATCTCAAATTTAAGTGGTTGATGTTGACATCGGGATAGGGTAGAATGGTAGATACCGACCGTTGGTGGTTAGTCGGGAGAGAAGGAGATGCGCTAATACATGTGTCGGGAGAGGGGAAATGCGCCGGTGGTGATGACGTGGTGGTGGTACGTCGATATCATGACCTGGGTATGGTGATGGCAGGTACGATGTACTACATTGAGTATTTGGTTTGTTTTGGAGTAGTACGCTGGATTGATTATTTGCAGTATAATTTTTGTTTGTAGTAGTACAATGTACTACATTGAATATTTTGTTTGTTTGCATTGATTGTTTGTAGTAGTATTTTTGCTTGTAGTAGTACACTGTAAATCTGTAATGGTAGCAAATTGAGTAAATGTTTAACTTTCGCAAATTGATAATGATTGATAAAATCAGATCTTTAATTAAGTTACACCATAAACCCTAATTAAAAAAGAAACTAAATTATAAAAAATATTCAAATTAATAAGTATTATAAGATAAAGTGAAAATCTCCCCTACTACTAAGAGAATAAAATTCTCTTAGTATTTTCCCGCCAAGTGATCCCTATTTTAATGGGTCTGCTTTATGGATTGAAAACACCACAATCACATTTTATGTTGAGCCCACTATTTAAAAATAATATTTGACTTTTCTAATTAACAATCCTATATGAAAACAAATTGATTTTCCATTGATTGCCAGATCTATTACTAACATTCTAACGTATAACCAAAAAAATTCTGACGTTGATAATTAACAATCCTATATGGAAACAAATGGATTTCCCTTTGATTTGGCAGATCTCATTACTAACAATTCTAACGTTAGAAACAAATTGATTTTCCTTTGATTTTTAAATCGTCACTTTAAACGCGTAGTATATTATTTCTACCGTTTTTTTATAATGATAATAGTCTTTTTAATTATAATTTACATCTAACTTAATTTCATAAATTAGTTCCCCTTAATGATTTAACATTATAGTATTATTATTAATAGTTTGAACAAGACTAACTTAGTTTCAACTATACTTTTACAGTAATAAACTTTATTTTTTTCCTCCTTGCTAATATTATATCTACTATATTATAACATTAACTTAAAAGTATCATATATTTTATGTCAAAAACAATTTTATTGAATTCTTCTCTTTATAAACCTAATCTTAAAAATGCCGTGTTGTAGCACGGGTCCTATACTAGTTGTTAATAACCACCTAGTATATTTACAATATTTTACAAACTACCACCATGTATTTCATTTATTACAAAACTAGTATTTCACAATATTTTACAAACTACCACAATTTTATTTTACAAACTACCACTGTAATACCCCGTATTTTATATAATCGAGTAAACGGATATTATTATATATTAATTATTATGTATTTTATATTACTAATTGTGTCGGGATAATAGTTGAGTCGAGTTATTTGTTTAGTCGTGTTGATATCGTAAGACCGAGTTACTCGTAAACTTGTTGGGACGGGTTTAACTGAACGATAGCTTACCCATTTACCAATCACGTTACCCATGACCCATTTACCATCTAACTTGATCTTTACCCTAATTTTTAACCTAGTCTTACCCTAACCATACACACGCCTCCCTTCTTCACGCCTCCCTCCTTCACCAACACCAAAACTTCAGATTTCACGCATAGAGAGGGAGAGAGAATGGCCGTGAGTAGTGACCACGCAGCAAGGAAGAGCTAGGGAAGCTTGTCGACGTTCATAGGCGGCTATAGGTGGCCGTTATGGTGGCGGAAAGGTAAGGTAAGCGATTAACTCCCTTCCTCTGTTTCGTTTTTCGACGAGGTTTTGTTGAAGGTTGTACGTGTCTTGGTGAGGTTCTTTGGTGGTTGTTGATGGGGTATTTGGGTAGTGGGGTATGTGACGAGTATAGTGGTGGTGGTTAGGGTGGTTTTGGGTGGTGGAAATGGCGGCGGGAGGGGTTGTCGACGGGGGTAGACACGGGGGGGTTTGGTTACGGTTTTGAAAGGGCGAGTTTTAGAGGGGTAAGGTTTGGGTGGCACCACCGTGGACTAGGGGAGGTCGAAACGGTGGTGCTTTGTGGTGTCTGTGTGCGTGGGTTGGCGGCGAGTTGACCGGTGGTTGTTTGGGCGGTGTTTAATTAATGGTTACGGTGGTGGCGGGTGGAGAACGAGGGTGTTGGTGATGCGTGGTGGTGAACCAGGCCAAATGGCGGCCTTGGTTTGAACCGCCGGCGGCATCGACCCGATGGGGGGTGGCCGTTGGTGGTTGGGTTGAAGTGGGGACCACGGCTGGTGGTTGACACGGCCTCGTGGTGGCCTGTGGTGGCGGGTGAGCGCGTGGGAAGGGGGTTGTGTGGATGACGGGCTGTTTTGGTTTTTGAAGCGGGTTTTCGTAATTCAATCGTTATATTTCGTAATGGGTCATATTATTAATTAATTAATTAATCCCCGAGTCTTCTAAATAATTTATTTGAGTTAATTCCCGAGTACATTAAAATAAGTAGAGGCGGGTTTGAGTCGGGATTGTTGAGTTGTTCAATGTTTGATTCGGATTCTTTTAATCTTATAATTCATTTAATTATCATATTAATTATCCAATTTAATTTCCGAGTCAGTTAAATAATTCAAGTCGGGTTTTGAATCGGGTTTGTTGAAATAGAAAATTACTATATCGGGAAAGTTTCCATTTTTAGGAACTTCTATCATTAATAACCCTCTATCTTGGGAACGGGAATAGTGAAGTAATTGTTATCATTATTTATCTTTCAGAGAGCGATTTCGTGATGAAATATTATTGGGCATCTGTCCATTGGACTGCTTAACTGCTTAATTGGATTTGCTGGCACTTGAGGTAGGGAAATACACTTGTCTTATTATCGTCATTGTTGAATTGTGTTGACTTGATTCCTGGTTGTTGATTTACGTTATCATTTATATTCGGAAAGGTGATTGACCGATTTGATCGTATTGAGTATGATATCACAACATCGGGTAACTGGCATGACTTTATGATTTATCAGTTCAGTGAATTATATACATATTGCATTGCATTAATTACTGTTGAGCATTTCATATGCATTGGAGTTGGAGGATGATGTGGTGGTGATGATGTGGTGGTGACGATGTTGAGATACGATGTGATGTTGTGATAAGGCCCAGGCGGGTTCTGCAGGACTTGCCCTGGTGTCCTCAAATTTGAGCGGATCGACTTCGGTCGATATTTATAGTCTACCGGGATCGGTATGGTGGGCGTTCGGGGTATGAGATGTTGTGATGAGTTGAGATGGGGATGGAGGTGGCGGAGTATCATGCATATCATATTTTATTGTTTATTGTTTTCCCTACTCAACCTCGTGATTGACCACGTGTATTCGTGAACACCGTGATGAACCGTTTTATGGGAGCGATCTTGACGGGTTTAAGAGATAGGACGGGAGCTGGATGGGCGTGAGACACTGGATCAGACGACTTAGTAACTAGATCATCATCTAGAAGACTTCACTTTTATTTACGTCAGTTCTTGTAATTTAATTTGAAAAGAGAATTTGTAATAATTAAGTTAAAATATTATATAAATTGCCTTGGAGTTTAAATTGTTATTCACTACCTCGGGAAACCGAGATGGTAACAGTCCGGTTTATTAGGGAATGTCTCGCTAAAGGCTCCTTCATAAACCGGGGTGTTACAACCACCTACATTAGAGTGTATATATACCAACTGACACCGTATTTCACTTCCGAACATGTTTATACTTATTTTCCGACTCGATTACTAACTAAACTAACAATTACCTTGATTAACCCTCCAAATAATACCCCAAAACAATTTATCTCTCTTATCAAAACAAAATCACCCAGCACCCCAACTTACGGTTGAAAATCAAAACCCCAAATGAAGAACATCCCCCATCATTATCATCAATTTCTAGCCTTAATTGCTGCTACATCATCACTAAGCAATCCCATCATCAAGTGTATCATCAAATATACTTCTTCCGTACCAGACCAAAGGTAACACTTACTATAAACGGACGTACCACACCAAAGGTAACATTACTTATTTGGCCCACAACATTACCAAGTTATCCTTATACCCATTTGATATTTACACAAAATGTCATTACATACCCCACCTACCAACCCACAATTAAACCCACAATTACATATCCCAACTATTTTTTCCCTCTTTACCCTTACTTTTTCCATTTTTTCTTAAATACTCCAATTTTCCCTACGTTACCTTTGGTGTGGTACGGAGGGAGTAGGTATGTGTCTTTTTCATTCTAGAAGGTACCAAAATTTTCAACTTTGATCTTTCTTAATTCTGGGTTAATAAAAACCATAATTTTAGTTAAATTAGGAATTTTTATGATTAAATTATTGGTTTTTGTTATTTATGTTTCAATTGTCATTGTTTGCTTCATTGTGTATTTAAGGTTTGACTTTTTTTTATTTACTTAGCTTTCGTCTTTGACCTTAGTTGAAACTTTTGTTTCAGACAAATATTCATATGAGGGGATAAGACCGTGGTGCTTAGGGTGGATGATCAGCGGAATGCAGACTTGATGGAACTGATATTACTATCTTCGATTTATAGTACATGCAACTCTTAAGCAAAATATTACCAGGGGCATATCAAGAAACAAGCTCTGGATGTTAATACAAGGGTAGAGATACGTATATCCGACTTGTCTGTCCTACCAATTCAAAGAGCACTTGAGACAATGGGGGTTATGTTTTTGCTGTTGATGTAGCAGAGAACTCCACCCTTTTTTGGTGTTTTGCTGTTGATGTAGCAAAGATGATGGAGGGTAGAGATGAAGGATGTTCATAATTTGGTGTTTTGATTTTTAATCAGGATAAGTTGATTTGGGTACTGAGTGATTTTGTTTCGATAAGAGATAAAATTGTTTTTGGGTATTATTTAGAGGGTTAATTAAGGTAATTGTTAGTTTAGTTAGTAACCGAGTCGGAAAATAAGTAAAAACATGTTCGGAAGTGAAATACGGTGTGAGTTGGGATATATACACTCTAATATAAGTGGTATTTTGTAATAAATGAAATACAAGGTGGTAGTTTGTAAAATACCGTAAATAATGGGTGGTTATTAATAATTTTCACTAAGATAAACTAATTAATTACATGTTCGTTACTTATTCTTCATAATAGAAGAATTTTAATGTGCTTGAAGATGGTTAAGGTTTCAATATTAGAGAAAAGGGAGAGAGAATTAGGTTTAATGTTTTTTTTTAGTGAAGAGTAAACAAATGAAAAATTTGGTGCAAAAAGTACTGTATCAAGTAAAAAACGTACTGCGAAAATAAATTACGTTTTTTTTTTATTAGTTAAACATCTATTTTCTACTAATTAACGAAAAATTCATGTAGTACCCTGAATTTTGCCATTTTGTACGTGGTATCCAACTTTTTAAGTTTGTGCACATAATACCTTTGAGATTTAAATCGTAGACCGGAAATACGAACTGGCAATTTTTTTTTTTTTTTTTTAAATTGATTACCTCTTTGAGATCTATAACTTGATAAAACGAAAATGACCATTCAAAAATTTAAGATCGAAGTATGGTTGATTTGAAGTTTTCGTAAAAAAAAAAAACCCTAAAAAACGTTATTCTAATTTCTTTTCCTCAAATCGAAGATTATTATTAGATAATCATTTTAAAATAAAATTGGCCGATTTCGAATTTCATTCTAAGAGTTATGTTCAATTGTTTTTATAGTGTTAAAAAGGGCATGATATGCATGCAAATCAAACATCACAAATTCTCATTTGTGACGGCGATATCCGTCACAAGTTTGTAACGGATACCGTTTTCTCTCACAAAATGCCCATTTGAGAGGTGAGTGGGAAGCACATGGGGGGTGCCCCCACCTTATTCCCTCTCCCTTTTTGTGAGAGGTCACAAGCTTGTAACGGGATTAACCCGTCACAAGCAAGACTAGCTGATCCAACATAAAGGATAACATGTGCAATTTGACAAATTAAAGTTGAGGGGGTAGCCCACTACCACGTGAATTTTCCGTCCTATTAACCAGTTAGTGGTTTTATACTTCTATAAAAGGCCGTTAAAACAATTATACGCAATAATTATTTCATTTTAATTGAGGGCCATTTATAGGTCACGTTTTTCTTAGTGAAAATTACAACTTACCACCTATTATATACCGTATTTTACAAACTACCACCTAGTATTTCGTTTATTACAAATAACCACCTACATTTCACTGTATACATCCGAATTCCCACCATATATCATTCTCGACCCTCATTTAATTTAATTCCCGACTCATTAAGTGAATAAATTATGGAATGACCAAAACACCCTTACTTTTATTATTCACTCTAAGCACTCACTACAAACAAAATCAAACACTTTACCCAAAAATACAATCAAAATCAATTTGTATTTGAAGAATCAATATCAAACAATTATTCATCAATCTTAAACAAATCTCAAAGATGAGCTAGAGTATCTAATTTACTTAGAATTGTTATTATTCTTCCTACATTACAACTCCACCACCCCCTTTCTCCGTCCAGTAGTACAGTGCAGTGCACACCATCCCTCCCACCATCTCCTCGCCATCGCCACTATACAATACACATTAGTCAACTGTTCCTCCACCACAACGAAACCCCCACCTCATCTTCAAAACCACTATAGTCAACAAATCCCCCCAAAAAAACCAAAATCCTCTCAAACACCATCCACAATCCACAATCCATGAATGAATCATTCTCCCACAACATTGAATGTTGATGGGTTAACTAGGGAGAATGTGGCCAATCATTTACAGAAATATAGGCTTTAATTTAAGCGCGTGCAGGGCGGTGTTGTTCACGACGGCGTTACGGTGGGAGTAATTCAGCAGGTGAGTTCGATGGTTCCACTACGGACCGTTTGTTTGCGATCTCACAGATCCTGGCTCATTTTCTGCAAGCCGGGTTCCGCCACTGCATATGTGTCGGTGGCGGCGAGGCGGGACACTTTGGTTGAGAGTGCAAAGGGTGGTAGTGAGGTGGTTGTTAGGTGGTGGTTAGGTGGCAGTGGTGAGTAGATGCGGTGAGACATGTGATAAGGTGGCGATGAATGTTGTTGTTTACCTTTTAGTTTAGGGGTGGTGGTGATTATGATGAAAATAATTTGGGTGTTGTGATTTTAGTTTAGCTTTTGGCAATTTGCTGAGGAACGAAGATGATGATGAATTATTAGGGTGATGTTTTTCTTTTAATTTAGGTAGTTGTACATATTTTGATTGAATTAAAGGAAGGGTAATTTGGTCAGTCTATAGTTTATTAACTTAATGAGTCGAGACTCAAGTAAAACGATGATCGGAAATGGAATACGGTGGTAGATGGGATATATACGGTATAATGTAGGTGGTAATTTGTAATAACTAAAATATGTGGTGGTAATTTGTAAAATACGATAAATACTAGGTGGTTATTGACAATTTTCACTTTTTCTTATGATGAAACGCTTTCTTTGTTCAAGCCGGGATACGTTCCGACCCTACTAAGTCATCTTCGTCGTAGCAAGGTTGATCGATTTGGGCCAAGTTAAATTGGGCTAGTACAATTTCCATCAAATTGAAACTGGCCCACTCG
Source organism: Silene latifolia (assembly GCF_048544455.1). NCBI lineage: Eukaryota > Viridiplantae > Streptophyta > Magnoliopsida > Caryophyllales > Caryophyllaceae > Silene > Silene latifolia. The sequence continues at coordinate 6,877,548 of NC_133533.1, read as the reverse complement.
CAATCAAATGAAGATAAAGGTTCGTACGGTATGGTCCACACCTCAGGTCAGTTGGTCGGAATGAGTTCTCAATCCATTCACAAAGCGTCTTACTTGTGACGGGCTAATCCCGTCACAAGCTGAAAACCTCTCACAAAAAGGAAGAGGGGACAAGGTGGAGCACCCCCCATGTGCTCCCTCACTCACCTCTCATGGGTATTTTGTGAGAGGAAATGTTATCCGTCATAAGCTGGTGACGGATATCGCCGTCTTCAATGAGATTTTGTGATCCATTCATTAGTTACCAAATGATACCTCTTGTTATCTTCATGGACTTAAAAGACGGTTTTATTAGAATATGACAATGAAGATAGGCCTCATCTAGACGGGTCACACGTCCGTGTCATCGATCCTCATGGCATCAAGATAGGCCTTTCCATCAAGAGTACGAGAAAAAAGACCCTTCCAATAGTCTATCATAGTGATTCTCCTAAATTGTGCCGGAGTTTCAGGGGTGATCAACTCCGGGATAGGCCCAATCTCTTGAGTAATTGATGGGGTGTAGAATGTCGCAATTGATTGCCTCGCCTCGCTTGAATTTACTACCGCCCGGTGCATTATGCTTTTGTATACTCCATTGCTCAATATCTACATACATACATTGTCCACCAAATTAATCAGTTAATAGACTATACCACCAGTTGTATGGTTTAGAATCCGAGCCTGATATTAAAGTTTCCGAGTTTTGTTTTACCGAATCTGAGCTATGCTGGAAATTTTCTAAACTCACACACTTAACCATAAAAATAACAAACTTTTAAAAAGCTCAGAAAAATTACACATAAGGTCGGATAGATGTATAGTAGTTGTACAATGTTCATTATGCAACTGGAGGGCCAGAGTTGGATGTTTTTTGACTTGTAAATTGGTATGAGTTCGGAATTAATATAAAAAATTCAAATTTGATTCCTAATTATACAAATTGTTTGGTTCATTTTTATGACTGAATTATGAATTATGAATCAAATTAAATTTTCCGATCATTATATTTTTAACATTTCACCCATGACAAATGTTTAAAAATTAATCCTGTGTTGCGTATATAAAAGAGTAAAACCTAATATTGGGCTTGCTAAAATTGGCCCGATTATGAGAAAAACCGAAACAATCAAATATTCGTGTCTAGGAAATAGTACAAGTTCGAAGAGAGAAGTGAGTACCTCTAAGATATCCCCGACATTGACGACAAAGGCATTGTCAAGGGGTTTTACAGGATGCCATTTGCCATTTTTAACGATTTGGAGGCCATTCATATGATTAATTTGAAGGAGGATAGTCAGTCCGACTGCATCCGAATGTGGCGTTAAACCGATAACCTTATGAGGCTGTGGACATGCTGGATAGTAGTTCATTCTCATTGTTTGTTGACCTTCTCCAAACGTTTTTCTTAGACTATCAATTCCTAATGCTTTTTCCATGCATTCCAGGATTATGTTCGTAAGCTTTCTCGTCTCAGTCGAGTAATCTTCCAATGCATTCCTGAACGAATTATATATTTTGAGAGATATTAAGATTACATGAATGTCACAATTACGTACTAGGCGTCATTATTCTACCTTGCAATCAGGGTACTTTTAATCGAGTTTGTTGGTGCAAATTAGTCTGGCATAGTGTTATTTTGAGTTGGGTTATTTTTTGTGCCGTAGTTATATATCAAGGCCTCTTGTTTCAAACTAATCATTTTGGTATTCTTCGGTCAATCTAGGTTCGGATCAAGTCAATTCGAGGGACCTGGGTCGTACACTCGTACAGTACTTGGGTTTGATTATTCCCAAAGGTTATTGATAGGGTAGGCCCTAGGCCGGTAGGGAAAAAGACTTATCATCTTGTATCTATCCTACATTATAAGACCACGTAGGCCTCTACATTGTACACAATCAAAGCAAAAAGTTCGGCACGCCACACTCAATGTCGTGTTTATATGTTACTCCGTACTTTTTTTGTGTGCTTATTGCTTTCATGAAACCACTACTAAACACGTTACTGATCGTGGCGTGTCTTACCTTGTTAAAGTTCCGATTTGCCAGTTTTACGTGGATCCTTCATTATAAGACCACGTAGGCCCACAAAGCAAAAAATTGGCGACTTATTTCGGTCGCCCGAATTAAAAAGAAGTTGCCAAATTTTTTGACTGGTAGTCGCGATTGATAACAGTCGCCCGAATTCCCTTTTCAGTCGCCAATTTGGCGACTATTTGCATCAATCGCTTTTTTGAGTCGTCCGATTACAGAAATCTTGTAGTGATGAAACACTTAAAACACGTTATTGATAGTGGCGTGTCTTACCTTGTTAAAGTTCCGACTAGCCGGTTTTACGTGGATCCTAAATCGATAAATAAGGCCAAAGGCGGAGGAGCTAACCTGAAAGAAGGCGGTAGGACGGAAAATAAGTGCGATTTACGTTCATGTTTAGGGAAAGTAGTGAGAAAGAACATATCAGCCCAATCTAGCTTTTGTTCTTCTGATACAACAAAAGCCTGTCCATATCCCTCTATTTCATCTGCCCTTTGCCAATATTTTTTCTTTTCTTCAATTGGGAGATTAAAGAATTCTTGAATTTCGGATTTCACCTTCTCAACAAGTGACCCGTTCACCCCGTGATTTATCAACTGTACAATTTTACATTAATATTCGTTCATAGACTATATCACCAGTTGTCTAAAACAAAGGCCGGGCCAGCTACCAGTGTTGTCATGGCCTAAGTAGAGCTGGCCAACAACAAAGGCCGGGCCAGCTACCAGTGTTGTCGGGCCAATTTTTCAGTAGCCCGCTCGGCCCAGCCATGTACCGGTTCGGGCTATGTCCCCCATATGAGGCTCGGCCCACCCAAGCCGGCGGCAAAAAACCATATTGGTCCGGGTTAGGGCCAAGCCCGACCCTTCCCATAGAGGCAGCCCGAGTTTCTAGGCCCGATCCGACCCTACCCGGGCCGTGGAAAGGTCCAAGATACATGAGTTTAAACATAAAATACCTGGAAAAATCCCCATTCTTGACATGCTGAATGCAACTTCCTCAACTCAACATCATCTCCAATGATTAGGCACTCCATATCAATAATTGGTACATGTAAACCATCATTTTTATGATCATTAAGCTTATTTTGCTCCGATATTGGACCGTCTAGATCATTACGAACGTACCTATCTGGCACCGTCACCAATTTACGTTCTTTAGCTAGCTCTACAACACTTGGTACTAGGATCGATTTACCTAGTATTGTTGCTTCTTCCATTTTACCCCCTCTTTATTTTAGACGCTGTATGAGGTTTTAAGGTAAGACAGTCTTAAACAAAATTAACAGTAAAAATAAAAGATTTTGATTATGTATACATCTTATCTTGTCTTAAACCCTTTATAAAAGGGAAATGTAAGGGTTAGGGCGTTGGTTTTGACTTTTACCTAATTTTCATATGACTAAAATATCATTAATATACTTTTATATAAATCCGCCTTACACAAATATTATGATATTAGCTAATGTCCAAAAATAACATCCCTTTCCTTCTTCGTTGTGTCTTTTGTTTTGCAATAGACACATGGTCATATTTCTTAGACTTGTGGAAAACATAACATTGTTATAAGATGTTAGTTTTCCTTTTCTTTGGAGTTTCAAACGAACTTTTAGAAACGGGTCTCTCAAATTTATTTGACGTTATAACATTTTGTTTTATAATTTTTCATATTAGAAACCCATGTTTTCTAAAATCTGCATGTGCCCTCACATTAGCATTAACAAAATTGATCGACTTCTCTAATAGGTTAACTTAACCTAAACTGGTCTAATCGAATCAGAAAGAAACTAGTTAAATTAGAAGATAATCCAAAATAACACGAACCATATAGACCAAAAATTATAAACGTAACCAAAATTGACCAACCTAAATAACCCGTTTAACTCGTGTTATAACTACAATCGAGTAGTACAAACTAGTAGCCATTCTAGCTTGGCTTGTATAGACCATCCCCAAGCAGTGGTCGCGACCCGATTTTACTCTTAATCCCACCTTATTAACCTTGACCCATTTTCACCTCCCAAGCAGAAGGTCGCGACCTAGGTCATCAATTCAATCATTTTTCACCTTCCAACCTTTTTTGTTTTGTTTACGACCAATGATAATTTGACACCTATTGGGTCATCAATTGACCTAATAAGGTCAAGAGCAACCAAAGAGGTCACAAATTGACCTTATAAGGTCAAGAGCAACCAAAAGGTCACGCTAATCTCATGCTTAATTGTTGGTTAAGGTGTTGGAAAATAGGGGCTTTTTATGCCTTGAGTATTTTTCATTTGTCCCACATTGGTAGTGAAAGGCTTGTTTCTTGTGTTTATATAACAAACCTTCTCATGCCATATCACTAGTGGGTCATGGGAGGCTTTTGTGGAAGCCTTGCGAGATGCTTAATTCAGCTCGCACATGCGCGCGTGCCCGTGCCCGAGCCCGGCCCGGCCCGGATCCGGATTCGGGATTCGGGATTTGGCAATCGCCTGCGGCGGGCTGTGCCTATCTTTTTGGGCCAGAGCTGCGTGTTTTTGGAGTGTCCAGATGCGAGGTGCGAAATGTCCAGGTTCATAGTCAAACACAATTAAATGGTGATTAATGCGCTGATTAATTCTCCTTAATTGCTCTTTGACTGCTGCGTTTTTGGCTCCTCAGCTGACTATTTTCGTGTATAAATAGTCCAGCTATTCTCATTCCAAAAGACACATCTCACAGTTCTGTCTTCTTCTCTTCTTCAATCTCTATAATTTCTGGGTTAAGAAAAATCAGTCGTTCCAATGCTCTCAGTCTCGAGTGGGCGTGTCTGAGTGCAGTAGTGTAAATCCTTGGGGAACTACCGGTCATCTGCTGATCGCCACCACGGTCGTACCGGAAATATAGTTTTCAAGGCAGTGGCTCTCTTACCACGTCACTACAAATTCGGTTATCTCTTCTCTTTTTCATTGTTACTGCAATTTTATTCCAACAATTTGAAAACTATATTGTCTTGCTGTAACAATGTCGATCATGTCAAAGAATGCTCCTGATTTGTCAAAAGTCGAACCCTTAGATGGTCAGAACTATAAACGTTGGTCTCAAAAGTTCGATGTTTTTTGAGCAATATGAAATTGATTATGTTTTATTTTCTCGACCCGCCTACCCCCTCAGAATCGAAATTGCTGCATCATCTGTTGAGACCACACCTCCTGCAATTTCTGTAGTCAAGTCAAATGATGAGGCTATTAAAAAATATGATAAGGATAATAAAACAGTTAGGTTTCACCTCCTTAGTCTTATGACTAATACCCTATTTGACTTGTTTATGGTTCACAAATCTGCTAAAACCATATGGGAATTACTTGAGAAAAAATATGGGGTTGATGATGCGGGTAAAAAGAAGTATGTCGTTGGGAAATGGTCAGGGTTCCAAATGGTAGATGACAAACCTATAATGGAACAAGTACATGTCTATGAGAATTTAAATGTCTTGGCGACGTAGTTAATGAAGGGATGAAACTAGATGAGATTTTTCTAGCAAATGTGCTCTTTGGAAAAATTCCCCCTTTCCTGGTCTGACTATAGGAACCATCTGAAACATAAGAAAAAAGACCTTTCCCTTCAAGAATTAGTGAGTCACATAAGGACCGAGGAGGCAAATCGTCTCAAAGACAAAACCATTAGTGTGTCTGTAAATGCTTCTGTCAAGGCTAATCTGGTTGAGTCGAGTGGTCCGTCCAATGTTGAAAAATTCAAGGGTAAGGGTAAGGCCAAGGTTGGTCAGGGGAAGAACCAGGGTCCTGCTAAGAAAAATGGTCCAGGGGAAGCACACCAAACCAAAGTGGCGAAAATTCGAAACCAAAGGGCCGATTGTTTGCTATGTCTGCGTGGAAAAGCCGGTCACAAAGCCTACCAATGCTCCGAAAAGAAATCTGCTGAAGCCAATCAGAATCGATGACATCATTCTTTGCTGCTGTGGTTGTGGAAGCTAATGTGGTGGGTAATGTTCTTTGAATGGGTCTTGGACACCTTTGGCGCTTCTAGACACCTCTGCGATAAGGGGTTATTTCTTTGAGTTCGAGGAGGTAGGCGATGGGGAATGCGTTTTCATGGGTAACTCTTCATCCGCTCCGATCAAAGGCAAAGGCAAGATCTTTCTCAAACTCACCTCTGGGAAAACACTTGCTCTAAATAATGTTTTGTATGTACCCTCGTTACGTCGAAACCTTGTGTCCAGTGACTTATTAAACAAAGTGGGTTGAAACTTGTTTTTGAGGCCGACAAGGTGGTAATGTCGCGTAATGGGGAATTTGTGGGCAAGGGTTATCTTTCCGGGGTCTCTTTGTATTGAACACCGATTCGGTTTCTAATAATATTGCTTCTACTTCGCTTATATCGCGAGTCTATTGATGTTTGGCATGGTAGATTAGGTCATGTGAATGTTGACTATATTAAAAAACTTAGAACTATGAGTTTAATTCCAAGTTTGACGAGTCAAGAATTCTCTAAATGTGCTAGGCGTGTTGAGGCTAAATTCACAAAGAAACCTAGTAAACCGATTACCACTAGGAAAACGAGTCTTCTTGAGTTAATTCACACCGACCTAGCTGACTTCAAAAATGTTGCAAGTAGAGGTGGTAAAAATTATTATGTCACTTTTATAGACGATTGTTCAAGGTACACCCGTGTTTATTTGCTTAAGACAAAAGATGAAGCAGAACATTCGTTTATAAGTTTTAAGAATGAGGTCGAAAACCAACTTGATAGAAAAATCAAAAGGGTAAGGTCCGACGAGGAGGCGAGTATAAATCAAACTATTTAGCCGAGTTTTGTGAGAAAAACGGTCTAATACATGAGACTAGTCCACCGTACTTACCTCAATCCAATGGAGTAGGCCGAACGAAAAAATAGAACTTTGAAAGAAATGATGAATGCTATGCTTTTAAGTTCGGCCTTTCGAGGATATGTGGGGGAAGCAATTCTATCGGCTTGTCATATTCTTAACCGTGTACCTCATAAGAAGTTAGACAAGACACCCTACGAGATATGGAAAGGCTATCTGAGCTTCCTAAGGGTATGGGGGTGTTTAGCTAAAGTGGGTTTACCTGACTTTAGAAGACCTACAGTTGGACCTAAAACCTATGATTGTGTTTTTATAGGTTATGCTCAAAATAGTTACTCGCATATAGATTCATGTCTTTGAGTGATCGTTCTATATCTGAAGCTAGAGATGCTGTGTTTTTTGAGCATGTTTTTCCATTACAGAAGAATGTCGATTCATCTCCTAGTTTGCCTGTTGCATCTATTGATATCTCTTCACATGCTAGTACTAGCACTTCTATTGATCATGTTCTTTGAACCTAGAAGGACTAAGAGACCTAGATGTCCTAAAAACTTTGGACTGATTTTGTTTCAACATTCTTTGTCTGAACATGGTTACACTTTGTTTGTTCTAGTGATGAGTTTGTTTCAAAGATTTTTAATAGAAGATGATCCGAAAACATACAATGAGGCTATGAAATCCATTGATGCTAATTTTTTGAAAGATGCTATTAAAAGTGAGCTTGATTCTATTATGTCTAATCGGGGCGTGGGAGTTGATGATTTACCTAAAGGTAGTAAACCCATTACGAGTAAATGGATTTTCAAAAAGAAAATGAGACCTGACGGTACAATAGAAAGATTTAAAGCTAGACTTGTGGTTAGAGGTTTTACACAAAAGAAAGATATTGATTATTTTGATACTTATTCACCCGTGACCAAAATATCGACTATTAAAACTCTTGTCGCCTTAGCTGCTATTCATAACCTTTTTATACATCAGATGGATGTCAAAACTGCTTTTTTGAATGGTGAGCTAAGGGAAGAGATTTATATGTCGCAACCTGAAGGGTTTGTGGTAGAGGGTCAAGAGAATAAGGTGTGTAAACTGAATAAATCACTATATGGTCAAACAAGCACCTAAACAAAGTGGTATGAGAAATTTAACAACACTTTGGTAAGTAATGGCTTTATGGTAAACAATTCTGATTCATGTGTTTATTCAAAAGTAATAGAATCTGATTGTGTGCTTATATGCCTTTATGTTGATGACATGTTAATAGTTGGTAATAATTTAGAGGTAATAATTAAAACCAAAGAATTTTTGTCATCACAATTTGAGATGAAGGACTTAGGAGAAGCGGATGTGATCCTAGGAGTTAAGGTCATTCGAAACTCTAAAGGAATTTCTTTAAGTCAATCTCATTACGTGGAAAAAGTGTTGAAAAAGTTTAACTGCTTTGATGATGTGCCTTCTAGGACACCCTACGATGCTAATATACACTTATGTAAGAACTTGGGTAAGAGTGTATCCCAAGAAGAGTATGCTAAAATCCTAGGTAGTGTGATGTTTCTTATGAACTGTACTCGACCAGATATTGCCTATGCAGTTAGTAGACTGAGTCGTTACACACATAACCCTAGTAGTGAACATTGGAATGCTCTTCGTCGTTTACTAAAATACCTAAAAGGAACAGTTGACCTTTGCTTGCATTATAGTAAATTTCCTGCTGTGTTAGAAGGATATTGTGATGCAAATTGGGTTTCAGGTAACGATGAGATCTGTTCTACTAGTGGTTATGTCTTCACCATGGGTGGAGGTGCTATATCGTGGAAGTCTTCTAAACAGACTTGTATTGCACGCTCTACCATGGAGTCGGAGTTCATAGCTCTTGAGTTGGCAGTTCAAGAGGCTGATTGGTTGAAAAACCTATTGGCAGATGTACCAATGTGAGGGGGACAAAATATTCCGGTCTCCTTACATTGTGATTCACAAGCAGCTATAGGTGCTGCTAAGAATAGTGTCTATAATGCTAAGAAACGACACATTCGAATCAGGCACGCTGCAGTTAGACAACTCCTTGATAATGGAGTTATCGCTTTGGACTATGTGAAGTCCGAAAGCAATTTGGCTGATCCCTTTACTAAGGGATTGACTAGGAGACTAGTCGTTGAAACGTCGAGGGGAATGGGACTTAAGTCCTTAAGTCAAGAGTGACTAGGCCTAAAGTTTCCATTCCTATGGCGTTATATGATTCATAGCCTTAACTGGTGGTGCTTTTGAGACGCACTTGATGAATCATACATAAGGTTGGACTTATGTCCTTAATGGCTCATGCAAGAAGTGCTATTGAGAAGCGCTTGAGCCACCTACGTAGGTGTGTTGATTATAAAGACTATGAGAAGTCTTCTGAACACATCTATTAGTATCGAGGTAAACGCAATGCTCTAAAAAAGAGCGCGTTGCACTTTGAAATCGCGGAACGATCATAATTCTGAAGGTATGATATGTGTTGTGGGGGGTATCGACCGAAGCTCAGCTAGGAATTCAAATCGCAAGATATTCTCTCACTGTAAGTAAGTTGTTTCCTCATCTCACTAAAGTGTCAATTCAAATCGAAAGATATTGATACCTAAGTATCCAATCCTTCCTTTACCCAGGAATTCTTCTTTCTCTTTCTGTGGCGCCCC